>NC_091989.1:11135016-11481516 GCF_044704955.1 Pristiophorus japonicus | reverse complement strand
TGCCGTAAAGATCAGAATGGGCGAAACTAACGGCCATAATATCGCCGAGCGTTACTTTCGGCACCTCGCCCACATATTGCCGAAAATAACGCTCGCCAAAAAAAACGCTGACAAAAGATTGCTCTCACCTGAACTAAACCCAGCGTTACGGACGCCAATCGGAGGTCGGTTCATATAAAAGGCTGTTTCAAGTTCTGGGGAGTTTTGATATACTGTGCTGTTCTTTTAAGGTGATTTGTACATCTGAACAAATATCTTATCATACTGTGGACGATTTGAAGTTATTTTAGGTGCTTTAGTCGGTAAATGTATTGTTTGTGAACAATAGGTATAATACTGACAGTTATTGTAATGGGGCCTGTCATTTCTCAGTCTGTCTTGATGACCACGCACATGCTGCAGACTAGAGATGACAGAAGGTTTATTGAAGAGCATTATGTGCCCAATCAAAGGGGTGGCAGACTGAGGAGGAGGACGAGAACTTACACCCCCACGCACTTACAGGGAGAAGCGATCTTATCTGAGACAATGCGCAACAAGGTTATGTGAAATAAAAAACATTTAATGAGAACATTTGTATAAAACTATAATTATAATTGTAAAAAACACCCCACCCCACAACAAATTGATAACATTTATATCATTCATAAAAGTGCTCACATTTCAAACAAAACTTCATAATCATAGAACACAAATGCAAAAAAACAAGGTAACCCCTCCCCACTTCCCCCAAACCTCCCAACAAATTAGCAACCACAACATAAAAGTACTCTCACAACTACAACTCCTGCGGCCATGCAACTCACTTTCCTTTCCCCACCCCTCACTTCTCCTCCCCACCTCTACCCCTTCCTCTTCCCCTCCCAACTCCAAGCTTCCCGGCTGAGGAGCTCCTCAGGCGCTGTTTCATTGGCGGGGATGACGGCGGATCCGCTGGTTGGGCGGATACGGGCGAGGACGGTCCCGAGGAGGGAATGTCCTCCGAGCCAGAAGCAAGACCTTCCTCCTGGCACTCATGTGTCGTTGGCAATGGGGGTGCGGCACCTTGGGGTGCAGTGCCGTGCTCCAGGACCACTGGGAGCCCTCTGCCACCAGTGTTCCTGGCTATCACCTCCAGGGCCTCCGCCATCCGCGGCACGTACTCGGTCACGGTGGCGGACATGCTGGCCAGCTGTTGAGATGTGCTTTCCATTGTCTGGAGGATCTGCTGACCTATGTCAACACTCCTCCTGGACAAATCTACCATGTCCCCACTCAGATCTGCCACTCGTGGAGCAGTCCTGCTGCGTCGAACCAACCTCCGCGTGGTCGGTGCCGTCATGGAGACACTTGGGGTGCCCTGCGGCAAGGTGCTTGGGTCCGCTACCTCCACGGTGGCGGAGGGCATGGCCGCAGGAGCACCAGATGTCATCGGTGTCGAATGGATTATGGAGCTTGTCAATGCAGGCTCCTCGAAGTCGGCACTGTCATCCGTGGAGAAGGCACCCTGCAGCTCCACGGGCAATAATCGGGGGTCTTCAGCACCAGATGGACGAACCTCCGGCGACTCCAGCCCCGGACCCCCAGCTTCTTGGCTCGGTGATGTTGCATGGGGCTGCGTTGCTGGCTGAGCTACAGAACATAAATGGGGTATTATTAGGGGAGAAGGGGGTGCTAGGGTCACAAGGTGATTCTAACGCTACACACAGCGTTTGCACGACAAGCACCACCACTATCAAAATCATCACAGCCATCACATTTCATGACCATAACCAAATTCTGCATTGCAGCGATTTTCATAAGACCATCATTATTTACATAACACCTTTATCAATCATTTATCATCTGTTATTGTTCGGATATGAGTGGGTGTGGCATCTATTGACTTTACATCATGCAATGGTGTATACTTTACTCACATGGCATCACATCAGGTTCTGCTGCTGCATGCATGACCAGGGGTGGCTCCCCACTAGTACCAGCACCCGCTCCTCGATGTCGGTGAGCTCGATGATGACTGGTGGCCCGCCACCCGTGCGCCGCTGCTCGGCCCTATTCCTCGAAAGCTTCTTCTGTAAAAGGTAACACCAGCACGACAAGGCATGACATCATTGCATGAGATCATTGCTAGGTACTGTCACAGAGACTGATGCAACACATAACTGACAGATGTAATCGATTATTATGAAAATGATCATTACTTACCTAAAGACGTACATCGTCAACGCAGACTTTGAGTAAAACATTCCCGGTATATTCCCAGGACATCACATCTGATTTTAATCACTCATTAAACATACAATTCAAATTATATAAATATATAAGTACATGTAAATAAATGTGATACTTACACTGGCGGATCCGACAAGGTTGTTCCAGCACTTGCAGCACTGGTTCCCCTCACGCACCCCTTTCGCCGCCGACAAGACCACCTCGGCTATGTCGTCCCAAATCTTCTGGTAAACCTTTGGGGTAGGCTTCCCATGCCCACCCCCCGGTCAATTGACCCCAGCGTGACTCCATCTCCTGAAGGAGGGGGGCATTTGTCTCGTCGGAGAATCTCTGAGCTCGTTTTCGTTCCCCCACCTCACTGCCTTCGCCAGCATCCTCAGTCTCCACAGTGTGCTGTGTCGCTTCCCCCATCTCTTCCATTTTAACTGTTATTTTTTTCCACAAAAACTCCGTGCGAACAACGTTATTTGTGCACTCAATTATTTTTGCTGCTGGTGAATCTCCCTCCGGCCTCCCACAACACGCAAACAACAACACAACACACCCACACATGCTTTCAGTTCCTCTCTGCTCCCTCTCTCTCTCTCTCTCTCTCCTTTTCTGCGCATGTATTGATGACCCCTGACCTCCTGAAACGCGGGAAATGACCGTTGCCATGACGTTGCTATGGACGGCGACCTTTTACAGCAGCAGGGCAAAAATTTTACCGCTAACACCCACGTCACATCGCTCGCAGTAACGCCCATTTTATAAAGTGGGAAGTTGGGGTTTTGGAAATGGGCGAAAATCCGGTGATCTCAAAGCCCATATTAACGGCTAACGCTGGAAATGACGTTCATTTTTGGGCGATCTGCACAAAAGTGGAAAGTCTAGCCCCTGGGGGTATATGTGCTCAGATCATGGATAGACTGGAGAAGCTAGAGCTGTTCTCCTTAGAGCAGAGAGGAGATTTGATCGAGGTGTTCAAAATCATGAGGGGACTGGGCAGAGTAGATCGAGAGAAACTGTTCCCATTGGTGGAAGGGTCAAGAACCAGAGGACACAGATTTAAGGTGATTGGCAAAAGAACCAAAGGCGACATGCAGAAAAAACTTTTTACGCAGCGAGTGGTTACGATCTGGAATGCACTGCCTGAAAGGGTGATGGAGGCAGATTCAATCGCGGCTTTCAAAAGTGGAATTGGATAAGTACCTGCTGGAAAATAAATTGCCGGGCTGTCGGGAAAGAGCGGGGGAGTGGGTCTAGCTGAAGTGCTCTCGCAGAGAGCCGGCACGGGCTCGACAGACCGAAAGGCCTCCTTCTGTGCTGTAACCGTTCTATGATTGTAAATGAAGTTCTTGCACGGCTGCTTGACTGATGGACATCCAGGTACGGAAAATTGTACAGTGCACGCACCCGGTAGAGAGTTGACGAAATTGGAAAACGTACAACTCCCAGGCCCCACAAGCCCAAGCAGTACCTGCTGAAAGGGGACTCGGTCCCCTCATGTCTGACTTGCTAACACTTCTCTGTCAGGGGTCGAAATTCGGTTGCTACCGCCAGCTGATAGCGCCTGACTGAGGTCCCAACGGGGTGTCAGGCTCTGCTGCCGCCTGGTGAGAAATTCGGTTGCCCTTTTTCAAGGGCGTAACCATTTGCCGCCCCGCCGACTACTGCCATGGAAATCCTGACATCAGTCCGCCTGCAATGCCTCCTTGGCGCCGGTCTCGCCAAATTCACTTTGGCCGCCTCACTTACCGTCTGGAGGGGAACACGCCACAAAAAGTTGCCGTTCGCAAGTCGCGGTAACGATTCTGGAGCGGTATTAAAAGGGAGTTACAGCCGGGCCACCAAGGTCGCAGTCAGTGCTGCCTTCTCTCCTCGCAGAGTACGGAGGTGTTGGCATGCTGCGACTACTCAGCTTCACAACTAGCATTTCGCATACACTAGTGGGTTTCAGGTCGGATCCATTGGTGACGAGCACATCACAGCAACCTTCTGCAACTCAACGGGACCAGTGATGGCATACCACATCTTCCTGTGGCAAAGACTTGAAAGACGCCGGCTACAGAGACAGCTTCAGGCCAATGTGCGTCCACACCAGAGGAGAGGCCCCAGACCTCGGGGCAGGAGGTCGTACAGACGCAGGTTTTACCATGCACATTACTCTTACCTTGATATGTCCGAGGAGCAGTGCATAAGAAGGCTGCGGTCCCGCAAGGAGGTGGTCACCAATCTCTGCCACCTCCTGCAGACATACCTGGCAGCTGACATCGGCACCAGGACCTCGCTGTCAGGGGCAGTGAAAGTGACAGTTGCCCTCAACTTCTATGCAAGCGGCTCCTTCCAGTCTCCTGTAGGCCGACATATGCGACATCTCGCAGTTTGCAGTGTATTGCTGCATTTGCCATGTGACTGATGCTTTCTACAGCCGACGCATGGACTACATAAAGTTCAGCATGTCCAGGCAGAGCCAGGATGAGCGCTCCCGTGGTTTCACCAGGATAGCGGGCTTCTCCAGGGTTCAGGAGGCCATTGATTACACACATGTGGCATTGCGGTCGCTGCCTCACAATGGAGAGGTGTTCGCGATCGAATGGGCTACCATTCCCTCAACGTACAGCTGATCTCCGACCACAGGCAGATGATCCTCGCTGTCAATGCCCGCTATCCTGGCAGCTGCCACGATGCCTTCATCCTGCGGTTGCTGGTTAAAGAGGAAATGAATGCAATAGTAAGGGAGGACATTAGCTTGGATGATGTGGAATCAGTACGGGTGGAGCTGCGGAATACCAAAGGGCAGAAAACGCAATTGGAATTGTGTAGAGACCACCAAACGTTAGTAGTGAGGTTGGGGACAGCATCAAACAAGAAATTAGGGATGCATGCAATAAATGTACAGCAGTCATCATGGGCAACTTTAATCTACATTTAGATTGGGCAAACCAAACAGGTAGCAATACGGTGGAGGAGGACTTTCTGGAGTGTATTTGGGATGGTTTTCTAGACCAATATGTCGAGGAAGCAACTAGAGGGCTGGCCATCCTAGACTGGGTGATGTGTAATGAGAAAGGACTAACTAGCAATCTTGTTGTGCGAGGCCCCTTGGGGAAGAGTGACCATAATATGGTAGAATTTATTAAGATGGAGAGTGACACAGTTAATTCAGAGACTAGAGTCCTGAATTTAAGGAAAGGTAACTTCGATGGTATGAGACGTGAATTGGCTAGAATAGACTGGCAAATGATACTTAAAGGGTTGACGGTGGATAGGCAATGGCAAACATTTAAAGATCACATGGATGAACTTCAATAATTGTACATCCCTGTCTGGAGTAAAAATAAAACGGGGAAGGTGGCTCAACCGTGGCTAACAAGGGAAATTAAGGATAGTGTTAAATCCAAGGAAGAGGCATATAAATTGACCAGAAAATGTAGCAAACCTGAGGACTGGGAGAAATTTAGAATTCAGAAGAGGAGGACAACGGGTTTAATTAGGAGGGGGGAAATAGAGTATGAGAGGAAGCTTGACGGGAACATAAAAACTGACTGCAAAAGCTTCGATAGATATGTGAAGAGAAAAAGATTAGTGAAGACAAAAGTAGGTCCCTTGCAGTCAGATCCAGGTGAATGTATAATGGGGAACAAAGAAATGGCAGACCAGTTGAACAAATACTTTGGTTCTGTTATCACGAAGGAAGATACAAATAACCTTACAGAAATACTAGGGGACCGAGGGTCTAGTGAGAAGGAGGAACTGAAGGATATCCTTATTAGGCGTGAAATTGTGTTAGGGAAATTGATGGGATTGAAGGCCGATAAATCCCTAGGGCCTGATAGTCTGCATCCCAGAGTACTTAAGGAAGTGGCCCTAGAAATAGTGGATGCATTGGTGATCATTTTCCAACAGTCTATCGCCTCTGGCTCAGTTCCTATGGACTGGATGGTAGCTAATGTAACACCACTTTTTAAAAAAGGAGGGAGAGAGAAAACGGGTAATTATAGACCGGTTAGCCTGGCACCAGTAGTGAGGAAAATGTTGGAATCAATTATTAAAAATGAAATAACAGCGCATTTGGAAAGCAGTGACAGGATCGGTCCAAGTCAACATGGATTTATGAAAGGGAAATCATGCTTGACAAATTTTCTAGAAGTTTTTGAGGATATAACTAGTAGAGTGGACAAGGGAGAACCAATGGATGTGGTGTATTTGGACTTTCAAAAGGCTTTTGACAAGGTCCCACACAAGAGATTGGTGTGCAAAATTAAAGCACATGGTATTGGGGGTAATGTACTGACGTGGATAGAGAATTGGTTGGCAGACAGGAAGCAGAGAGTCGGGATAAACAGGTCCTTTTCAGAATGGCAGGCAGTGACGAGTGGAGTGCCACAGGGCTCAGTGCTGGGACCCCAGCTATTTAAAATATACATTAATGATTTGGATGAAAGAATTGAGTGTAATATCTCCAAGTTTGCAGATGACATTAAGCTGGGTGGCAGTGTGAGCTGTGAGGAGGATGCTAAGAGGCTGCAGGGTGACTTGGACAGGTTAGGTGAGTGGGCAAATGCATGGCAGATGCAGTATAATGTGGATAAATGTGAGGTTATCCACTTTGGAGGCAAAAACACGAAGGCAGAATATTATCTGAATGGCAGCAGATTAGGAAAAGGGAAGCTGCAACGAGACCTGGGTGTCATGGTACATCAGTCATTGAAAGTTGGCATGCAAGTACAGCAGGCGGTGAAGAAGGCAAATGGTATGTTGGCCTTCATAGCTAGGGGATTTGAGTATAGGAGCAGGGAGGTCTTACTGCAGTTGTACAGGGCCTTAGTGAGGCCTCATCTGGACTATTGTGTTTAGTTTTGGTCTCTTAATCTGAGGAAGGATGTTCTTGCTATTGAGGGAGTACAGCGAAGGTTCACCAGACTGATTCTTGGGATGGCAGGACTGACATATGAGGTGAGACTGGATCGACTGGGCCTTTATTCACTGGAGTTTAGAAGGATGACAGGGGATCTCATAGAAACATATAAAATTCTGACTGGACTGGACAGGTTAGATGCAGGAAGAATGTTCCCGATGTTAGGGAAGTCCAGAACCAGGGGACACAGTCTTAAGATAAGGGGTAAACCATTTAGGACTGAGATGAGGAGAAACTTCTTCACTCAGAGAGTTGTTAACCTGTGGCATTCCCTACTGCAGAGAGTTGTTGATGCCAGTTCATTGGATATATTCAAGAGGGAGTTAGATATGGCCCTTACGGCTAAGGGGATCAAGGGGTATGGAGAGAAAGCAGGAAAGGGGTACTGAGGTTAATGATCAGCCATGATATTATTGAAAGGTGGTGCAGGCTCGAAAGGTGGAATGGCCAACTCCTGCAACTATTTTCTATGTTTCTATGTTTCTATGAGAGCAGTATGCCACGACTGTTCGAACCACCGTATTAAGGGCATGACTGGCTCCTGGGCAACAAATGATATGGTGTGGCCACCTGGCTGGTGACACCCCTCCGAAATCCCACCACCTCTGCCGAGCAGTGATACAACACCAGCCGCACCGCAACCAGGAGGACCATTATCGAGCAAACTATCGGAGTTCTGAAGCAGCCAATCCGTTGCCTTGACCGCTCTGGAGGGGCATTTCAGTACTCACCTGATAACGTCTCCATCTTCACCATTGTCTGCTGCATGCTGCATAATGTGGCCATCATGAGAGTCCAGCCATTACCAGCAGGGATGGATGATCCACCTCCGGAGGCTGATGACGATGAGGAGTAATACGTCTCTACTTATCTGTAGAATAACTCCACGATGCTTAGTGCTGTGCTTGAACTGCTGTGACCTTTGTCTCATTATTGTAACTCAGAATGAGGCAGCAATGTGGTGACCAGCCTTTTATACAGCTCCTGCCTGGGCCTCCCACAGTTGCACCCTCTAGTGGTGCCAGCAGAGTATGTAGAGAGTAACATCGATGACAAGGAGGAAGATAAGGAGTCGTCAGTCGAGGAGGAGGCAGCCTGACACTGTTGTGACTGCAGGGGCTGCTCATCAGAGTCTCATTGCGCATCGATTCCAGTGAATGATGCAAGATGTGCCGAATGGGCAGCCTATTCACCTGCCGATCAGCTGAAGACATCGTGTCCCACCCTCCAAGCCTCCGTGTACACAAATGCCAAGACAACATTGTGACAAATTAAAATAATTTTTATTTACAAAATATTTACCATAGTGAGCTGTAAAGAAGCACTAAAGAATGCCATCATCCACAGCAAACAATAACTGAAACCAGACCCCTTGAAAGATTATCACCCACTCCACGAGCAACTATTTACATTAGTTCATATTCGAACAAGAACACCATCTCTGCTCACGATCACACAGTTCTTTAATGGCTAATGCAAGTTGAAGGAGGTGCAAAATTCATAAGAACCTCCCCAGTGTTTGGGCTCCTTCGAAAGGAAATGTAATTTGGGACCATCTACCGAAAGGTTTGGAACTCCAAAGCGCTTATTGAAGAAACTACGAACTTTAATAGAATTTTGTATTTTTAAAAGACAAATTCAAGGCTGTGGGCGAGCCTCAGGAACTTTCAGGAGACAGTCTGATTGAATGAGGCTACCTGGGTGTGAGGACTAAGTTAACCTGTCTGGAGGAATGAGTATTCAAGAATCCTTCTCCACAAGAGACATTACCATCACAAAATCACCCAGATAAAGCTACCCATCAACATGGGTCTGAAAAACCATTTCAGCATATACATCACAAAGAGGCCCAATCGAGCCTGTATGTGAAAACTAAGCACAAAAGGACATTGCAATTACCAAACTAATATTTCCATCAGGAAACAGTTTTCGAACATCAACTCACCCAAAACATATCAACTTTTAACGAGCCCGCCAAAATATTACAAAGAGCCAAGCCCGCCAAATGTATACAAAGGATTTTGAACTGATTTGGCGCCAAGATTAGAACCACTGAAATCGTATAACTGGCCCCTGTTTTTAACAGAGGTTAGGTTGCTGGGTAGCTACAAGGCTGCTACTACCTCAGATGACATACTTGGCTATACAACCAAGACCACGCTTGTGTCATCACGACAAGGAGAGAAACCAACGCGACAGTTGTAAACTAACTTCTCCAGCCTCGAAGTCCTGAAGTCCTGAAAGAATGAAGAACATCACCAAGGTGGCAGCAACTGACCACAATCAATGTGGTACCAACGGAAAACCACCGCGATTGACCAAACTCGAACAAAACTCCAACGTGAAAAAAACGAAGAATCGAAAAGTTCCCACTCTACAATCTAGTCCTGACATACTAATGGGTAAAACATTACCTAAAAGACTGTAGAAACCTATTTCTAACCAAAGAAAATGGGTACTTACCCCATAGATCCAAAACGCGTCTTACCGCATCAGCGGACTCAACCCAACTGAAGATTGTGCAGCAAGAGGTCCTCTCCGACATTCGGGGTACGGCAAGCAGACCTTACCACATCCAGCGAACCCCAAAACTGTGATCTACCGTTAACTGTCAAAAGGATTGGTAAGCATAGTCCCTGCCTGCCCTGGAGTCCAACCTAGCTAGAATTAGGTATTGGGAGGTGCGAGGTATAATTTTACTGTAACCCCCTTTGAATGTGTCGTGTATGCTTCTTTATGAGAGTGATTATAAGTTTGACCTTGTACCTTTCCTTGTATTGTCCCTTATCAGGACGATTGTAAGTTTGGCCTTGTATTCTCTTACTAGAGTAATAAGCTTGTATTTCCTTGACTGTAATAAAACCAAAGTTCTTTTGCATCAAACCAGTGTCCTTTGCACTTTTGTCACACCCCCCAAATAAATCCAGAGTCTAGAACCCAAGGGAGTGGGAGCGATTCGAACTGCTCAAGTTGGTCAGAAGGGAACCTGACCCCCCCTCATAGAGACTACTCCTTTACAATGTGCAACTATTTTATTCAAGCAAGGTCACCATCTCTGGCCATGAGCACACATGTATTACTGGTCTCTCTCACTGCTTTTCCACCCCGTCCCTTCTCCGTCATCCCAAGCCGACAGCTCCTCATCAATGGGGTCTCAGTGCCTGTAGTAAGGCTGGTAGAAGGTCAATCTGTTGGCACCACTGCCACAGCTGACGACCGAGTAGGAGGTTCCCCAACTGCTCGGGCCCTGGAAGGACCAGCTGTGGACTGCATCACCTCAGCATGGACGGCAGCACTCTGCGGTGGATGGGCTGCAGAGAGCGGAACGGGCAAGGGCGGAGTGATGTCGTCCTGAGAGAGGACATCATGTTCCAACAGGCCCGGCACGCTGCTACTTCCCCTGGGCACAGCCTCAGCATCTGGAGCAATCTGGGTGAGCACAGATTGCTGCCCTGCTTCGGCAATGTTTGGTCCCCGTTGAACTGATGGGGCCCAGACACGATGGCAGCAGTCAGTGCCTGCGTTGCATTAAATTGGCTCTGCACCAGAGCAGACTGGGTCTGCAGCTGATTGGTGCCACCACGCACTGATGACATGACAGTCTGCCGGCCTACCACAGTATCGGCCTGGTGCTCAATGGCTACTGCCATGTCAGCCATAACCCATGCCACCATGTCTGGGACCCGATGGTCACGAAGCATCCAGTATCCATTGGTATCTACCAAGGATGGGCTCGACGGGCTGCTGAGAGGCTTGTGCAACAGTTAAGGCGGACTCCTCCATCCTCACAGCTAGTGCATCGATACTCTCGGGCACCCTTGACAATGCACCCAGCAGATCGCAGTGCATCCGCAATGTTTGTCTTGCCTCCAATTCGGGCTCATCGTCAGAGGCGTGCTGCGCATCACTCAGGCACGCACTCACCCTCCAGGGAGCTGGCCCCCTTCTTTCTCCTCCCCCGTGGCGTTGCTGCAGGCTACCGGGTCCCAGAGCATCACCCACCTCCATCTCTCCGACCACGCCTTCTGCCACAAAGCTGCTGGCCCCACGCTCTGAGGCCGCTGCATCCTCTGTCACATCCAGAGAGGTATCCTCCGCCTCCTCCTCCTTACCACCGTCACCCACAGTGGAAGGCCGACGTGCAGGCCCCTGGCCCTCTGAGCCATCATCTGAAAGCGCAAAGCCAGAGAAGAGTGCTGACCTGCAGGGGAGGGGGCTAGGACTGGGAAAGGCATTCGGAAATGCCAGTCCCATGGGGAACGTGATGAAGGGTTGTAGTGTCAGGGCTAAGTGGCTTGCTAGAGGCTGCAAAGGAACTCAACATTCCGTCACTGTCCTGAGGGGGATTGGCCTGACCCACCGCCACTGCGCCCACTTGTGCGCCCATCAGGGCCGAGACACGTTCCTCCACAGGAGTTAGAGGTTGCACCTCAAAGTCCCCTCCTCCGGTCTGCATTTGGTCTCGTCTGATCTGTGCGAGCTTGGCCTGCCCTTCTCGCCGTCTGTCCAAAGTGCCTTACATAGTTCAGAACACGTTAGTGTATGAGACTCTGTAAAGGTCATGTAACTTCTATTAGCTGCGAGTACTTGGTGTGGCAATGCTTGAATGAGGGGGCGAGGACCTAACAGTTGCTGTGAGGATAGCATCTTCCAGACGCATATGTAGACTGAGGAGGTAAGAAGATGAGGGGATGGGTCTCCACAACAGAGCAGCAAGGCTCACAGCGCGTGCAGGCCTTTGCAGTGGGTGAGGCTGCAAATGCGAAACTTGCATCTGGCCTCACCCAAGTATAGCCTGGGGTTAGACACCTTCGCATTGAGGAGAGACTGCACATTGAGCTCAGAGCAGGGCATACTCAGGTTCATGTAAAATACGCTTGCCCTCAGCAACCGAGTCATGTCGAGCCGCTTCTGCCGACACCGGGTGGCTGCCCTGGGCACCGTGTCACTCGTCGACACAATCTCTGCAGCTTCCCGGCAGAGCCTGCGAGATGTCCGGGGCTGTGGTCTCCCCGTCGGCACAATCTCAGCGCATACGCGTGCCAGGCGGTGTCGCGCCCAATCACCGCTTCCATTGAATGCAGGTGGCGGCAACGCGTCTGTGGCTCGGTTACACATTATGATTGGTGCCTGGATGTTGCCGTCCCACTTGCCGCCTCCAGAGGAGCGCACAACGCCTGATTTAATGCTGCAATCCCCTTTTCAGGCGGCAAAACTACATTTTGCGGTTGGTGACAGCAACTGCCGCTTGGCGGTAAAATCTCCATTCAGACAGTGATACCGCCTCAAATGTGGCATCACCGAATTTTGACCCAACAGCCACTGCTTTCCTTCACTCCCGGTATTGCTATTATACAGCAATATTAATGCCTTTCGCTTGTAACAATGCCTCTCTCTTCCATATCTATTATTTTTGCATTATTTCTAAGCATTATTCCATATTCCAATCTTCAGTTTTTTTCTTTTACTTAATCTGTCTAACTAACCAATTCACCTGCTTTCCTGTTCCCCCACTGCCTTGCTGTTCTTTTTGGCCTGTCATTGATATTTGGTCTCTGACCAAGCTACGATTCTTTATCGGAGATTTAACATTTGATCTGGTCATATCACTGCGACAAGTAGGTCAACCATTGATGTGCTTTTCGGCTTGGCATTCTGCAGGCCAAAGTCGCTGGTGAGGTAACTCACTGATGCCTGAGGTGGAAGGCTACGTTCAAGTGAGTGTGTTTTTAATCAGAGGGAATGGCAGCACAGTGGTTATGTTACTGGACTAGTAATAAGAACATAAGAACTTAAGAAATAGGAACAGGAGTAGGCCATATGGCCCCTCGAGCCTGCTCCAACATTCAGTAAAATCATGGCTGATCTGATCATGGACTCTGATACGTCCTTACTACACAGTATAAATGCACACGAGGCCCATGCTTGAGAGAAGGTCAGTCTGTGACCTGTCCTTTATTCCTTAGCACTCAAGTGATGAAGGTGGGTGGAGCTTCCCCTTTTATACCTGAAGGTCCAGGTTAGGAGTGTCTCCCACTTAGTGGTCAGTGTTCTCACGGTGTACAACTTAGGTCAGCTTATACATGGGTTACAATGCTGGTTGAATACATGACAGACTCAGCTCCACTTCCCTGCCTACTCCACATAACCCTTTATTCCCTTATCGCTCAAAAATCTGTCTATCTCCGCCTTAAATATATTCAATGACCCAGCCTCCACAGCTCTCTGGGACAGAGAAGTCCACAGAGTTAAAACTGTCTGAGAGAATCTGTCCTCCTCATCTCAGTTTTAAATGGGCGGCCCCTTATTCTGAGACTATGCCCCCTAGTTTTAGTTTCCCCTATGAGTGGAAATATCCTCTCTGCATCCACCTTGTCGAGCCCCCTCATTATCTTATATGTTATCTTATTCTTCTGAACTCCAATGAGTATCGGCCCAACCTAGTCAACCTATCTTCATAAGTCAAGCCCCTCATCACCGAAATCAACCTAGTGAACATGCTCTGAACAGCCTCCAATGCAAGTATATCCTTCCTCAAATACAGAGACCAAAACTGTACGCAGTACTCCAGGTGTGGTCTCACCAATACCCTGTACAGTTGTAGCAGGACTTCCCTGCTTTTACACTCTATCACCCTTGCAATAAAGGCCAACATTCCATTTGCATTCCTGATTACTTGCTGTACCTGCAAACTAACTGTTTGTGTTTCATGCACAAGCATCACCAGGTCTCTCTGTACTGCAGTACTTTGCAATTTTTCTCCTTTTAAATTATAATTTGCTTTTCTACTTTTTCTGTCAAAGTGGATATCCTCACATTTTCCCACATTATACTCCATCTGCTAAATTTTTGCCCATTCACTTAGCCTGTCTATATCCCTTTGCAGATTTTTTGTGTCCTCCTCACAATTTGCTTTCCCATATATCCCAAGACACGGAGTTCAGAATCACACCGTGGCAGCTGAGGAATTAAAATTCAGTTAATAACTAAACCTGGAATAAAACGCAAGTTGTAGAGGTCACACCTGGAGTACTGTGTACAGTTTTGGTCTTCTTATTTAAGGAGGGATATACTTGCACTGGAGGCAGTTCAGAGAAGGTTCACTCAGTTGATTCCTGGGATGCAGAATGAGGGAAGGTTGAGGAGGAAGGGCCTGTACTCATTGGAGTTTAGAAGAATGAGAGGTGATCTTATTGAAACATGTAAGATTCTGAGGGAGCTTGACAGGATAGATGCAGAGAGGGTATTTCCCCTCATGGGGGGCAGGGGGATCTAGAACTAGGGGGCATAGTTTCAGAATAAGAGGTCATAAAAGCATAGAAACATAGAAAATAGGTGCAGGAGCAGGCCATTCGGCCCTTCGAGCCTGCATCGCAATTCAATATGATCATGGCTGATCATTCAACCTCAGTACCCCACCCCAGCCTTCTCTCCATACCCCCTGATCCCTTTAGCCGTAAGAGCTACATCTAACTCCCTTTTGAATATGTCTAATGAACTGGACTCAACAACTTTCTGTGGCAGATAATTCCACAGGTTCACAACTTTCTGAGTCGCTCATTTAAGACAGAGATGAGGAGGAATTTCTTCTCTCGGAGGGTCGTGAATCTTTGGAATTCACTATCGCAGAGAGCTGTGGAGGCTGGGTCATTGAATATATACAAGGCTGAGATAGATAGATTCTTGAACTATAAGGGAGTCAAGGGTTATGGGGAGCGGACAGGGAAGTGGAGTTGAGGCCAAGATCAGATCAGCCATGATCTTACTAAATGGCGGAGCAGGCTCGAGAGGCTATATGGCCTACTCCTGCGCCTATTTCTTATGTTCTTATGTAAGTATCAGTAAAGAAATAGCTAGTACCAGATTGTCATAAAATTCCATCTGCTTCACTGCCCTTTAGGGAAGGAAATCTGCCGTCCTTACCCAGCCTGGCCTATATGTGACTCCAGACCCACAGCAATGTAGTTGACTCTGAACAGCTCCCTGAGTCACTCAGTTAAGAGCAATTAGGAAAGGGCATTAAATCACAGTGCCCACATCCCCAGCAGTTGTTATGGCACCGTACTTTGCATCAATCAATAGCATGACCGCTTTAGGGTAGATTTTGGTTTTGGCACATTCCTGGGCCAGACTCACCGCTGCTCGCCCAGTGCGTGCCCGGACCGAGATACTCGGCAACAGCTGCAGGTTGCTGGTTGCACGGGCAGCGAAGCTCAGCGAAGAGATCAATGTCGAGCCGTCTGCCTCACCAACGATGGTCGTCTGATGAAGCCCAGATAGACCCTGATGGGTCGGGGGATTGGGGTGGTCTATTGGGGTGGGGGTGACTATCAGTCCTATTGAGTTGGATGATCTCCTCTGTGCAGTCAGTGTAGCAAAATCCATTTCACTACACCTAGCCCACAGAAATAACATTCCCCAATGTACCAAACTCTGCCCTTCCTGTTGCACCAGTATGACATGTCTAAATCCTAAAGCAGTTAGTCGTATGGTCTTTTTGTGTTTATTAATTCTAAATTCTTACAATTAGTTCTAAAATTAGAGACAATAACTTTATGCATGAGTTGTGGCTCAGTGGGTAGCACTCTCACCTGTGGGTCAGAAAATTGTGGTTCCAAGTTTCACTCCAGAGACTTGAGCACAAAAATCTAGGCTGACACTCCAGTGCAATGCTGAGGGAGTGCTGCACTTTTGGAGGTGGCGACTTTCAGATGTGACGGAGAGACCTGCTCTCTCAGGTGGATGTAAAACATCCCATGATGCTACTTTGAAGAAGAACAGAGGGCTTCTTTCTGGTGTCCTGGTCAATATTTATCGCTCAATCAACATCACCAAACCAATTATTTGGCCATTATCACTGTTATGTATGGAGAAAGAGCCAGACTGAACACTGTGAGCTCAAAGTAAAGTGTGACCTTAGTCTTTTATTGCAGGTCTCCAGAGTGCCTCTCCAACCTGTGAAGCCTCCTTAAATACCAGTGCGCCCAAGGGATTATGGGATCCCTTGCGACTCCAGGGGATGAGCCCTCTGGTGGCTGTACAGAGTAAATACAAGTCCACATATATAACAATTGCATTGCTGTTTTTGGGAGCTTGCTGTGCACAAATTGGCTGCCACGTTTCTTGCAACAGTAACCATACTTCAAAAGTATTTTGTTGGCTGTAAAACACTTTGGGACGTCCTGAGGTCATGAAAGGCGCTATAGAAATGCAAATCTTTCTTTTGTTTCAGAGTTTTGAGCTGTGAGCCTATGCCCACGGCTTCGGACTGGCCAAACGCATTCCGTGTAAGAATCGTACAAACAACAGAGAGGAACGAGTTTAATTCCACCAGTCTAGGTTGGATTTAAGCCCAGCTAACAGACCAGGAACACTAACCCACTTAGCCATCCATTCCTCCGGGATTTATTGAAAGAGTCTCCATCCTCATGCAAAAATGTTTAGAAAATCCACCTTTATTTCTTAGAATTAGGGGTCGCTGCCCATTTGAAATAGAGAGGAGGAGAAATTTCTTCTCTCAGAGGATTGTAAATCTGTGGAATTCGCTGCCTCAGAGAGCTGTGGAAGCTGGAACATTGAATAAATTTTAAGACAGAAATAGACAATTTTTTGAATGATAGGGGGATAAGGGGTTATGGGGAGCGAGCGGGGAAATGGAGCTGAGTCCATGATCAGATCAGCCATGATCTTATTGAATGGCAGAGCAGGCTCTAGGGATCGTATGGCCGACTCCTGCTTCTATTTCTTATGTTCTTATGTTCTTATTAAATCTGGAGCAGCAAATGTATCAGAACATTCTAGAAACTGAGTGGGTGGACGTAACATATTCTTTGCATTTTGGGTTTTTTAATTGGAAATGTTATTTTGTTACCAACAATGAGAGAAAAATGGATGAACTGCAGAAATTGTGGAATATATTTTATTTCATGACTCTTCCAAAATCATATTCAATTTTTGTATGGTTTAAAATATTGTTGTTTGTTTTATTGTTCTTTTACAATCCCCAAAAATATTTATAATTGATCAAACAAGGATGATCCTGGTGAGCCAAAGGGCTTTATTCTTTCCGAAAAATTCTTGTGTCCTCAGGTTGTCTAAGTAGCGCAGATTCAACTCCAAGTTAAGGTTTGTAACTTGCAACAGATTCAATACAAAGAGATCTTGGCTATTTTCTCAAGCCTGCCGTCTCAATCCTGCTCAATGGCCCCTCGAGTATTTCAAGGGAGTCTGACTATCTCTGAGCAACATAGCTAGTAGATTGACTAAAGAGTCAACCTACTTGACAAGACGATATAATGTATGTCAGCTGCTGTATGGAAGACTGCACTGCGTCTAAAACTTGAGGTCATCCAAAACTCGGCTGCCCGTGTTATACTTGTACCATGTCCCGTTCACCCATCACCCCTGTATTCTCTGACCTTCATTGGCTCCCGGTTAGGCAATGTCTCGATTTCAAAATTCTCATCTTTGTTTTCAAATCCCTCCATGGCCTCTCTCCTCCCTATCTCTGTAATCTCCTCCAGCCCCACAAACCCCGAGATGTCTGCGCTCCTCTAATTCTGCCCTCTTGAACATCCCTGCTTATAATTGCTCAACCATTGTTGGCCGTGCCTTCTGTTGTTTAGACCCTAAGCTCTGGAATTCCCTGCCTGAACCTTTCAGCCTCTCTACCTCTCTTTCTTCCTTTAGGATGTTTCTTAAAACCTATCTCTTTGACCAAGCCCTTCCCTAATTTCTCCTTTTGTGGCTCGGTGTCAAATTTTCTTTGAATACACTCATGTGAAGTGCCTTGGAATGTTTTACTACATTAGAGGTGCTATATAAGTACAAGTTGTTGTTGCACCTACAATGTATTCAGTACTTGCAATCCTGGCACTACCTCTGTTAGCTTTGTGTGGGAGTGAATTAGTGACACAATTGCAGTTTGTAACTTAACCCCAGCCATTTGTGCAATGGACCCGAGGACAATCCAGAATTTCTTATTTATTTATTCGTTCATGGGATGTGGGCGTTGCTAGCAAGGCTGAAATTTATTGTCCATGAAAAGGTGGTGGTGAGCCATCTTCTTGAATCGCTGCAGTCCTTGTGGTGAAGATACTCCCACGCTGACATTATCATAGTCATTTCAGAGGGCAGTTAAGAGTCACCCATATTGCTGTGAGTCTGGAGTCACGCAGAAGCCAGACCAGGTAAGGACGGCAGGTTTCCTTCCTGAATGGACATTCGTGAACCCGATGGGTTTTTAACAAAAACACAGTATTTCAGTCAACGGTGGGTTGGGGTGTTCGCAAATGGTATGTGAAGATGAGAATAGGGTAGACAGAGAGAAACGATTCCTGCTGGTTGGGGATTCTAAGACTAGGGGGCATAATCTAAACATTAGAGCCAGACCTTTCAGAAGTGAAAATATGAAATGCCAATCTTTCGATCTAGGCTACATTGACTTCCATCCTTGTTCACTGACTGCTTCAAAACCACTTCCATTACAGCTTGTTTTTAAAATGGAGATTTATTTAAAATCCCCCAGCTGTCAGGATGGGATTTGAACTCACGCCTACGGCTCAATATTCCAGGCCTCTGGAATACCAGCCCAGTAACATAAGCACTGTACTACCGCACACTTAGGTGGGGTCGTTCTCCTGGCACTTCTCCCTGGCTTTGTTTATGATTGTGGCTCTCCAATGTGGGCAGGATCTCCAATCCCTTGCTCTTATTTTACAATCATCTGAGACAATTCTCCACATTATTTGGCAAAACGGTGGTTTGGGATGTTGGCAAATAGTACATGAAGATGAGGATAGGGTAGACAGAGAGAAATGATTACCGCTGGTTGGGGATTCTAGGTCTAGGGGGCATTATCTAAAAATTAGAGCCAGCCCTTTCAGGAGTGAAATTAAGAAATATTTTTACACACAAAGGATGGTAGAAGTTTGGAACTCTCTTCCGCAAATGGCAATTGATGCTGGATCAATTGTTAATTTTGAATCGGAGATTGAAAGCTTTTTGTTAACCAAGGATATTAAGGGCTATGGGCCAAAGACGGGTATATGGGGTTAGGTCACAGGTCAGCCATGATCTCATTGAATGGCGGAACAGGTTCGAGGGGCTGAACGGCCTTCTCCTGTTCCTATGTTCCTTAACACTTAGCAGGTTTATGTCACTGTAACATGATTGAAATTGTACTACAATGCTGGCAATAGAAGTAAATGATACATTAGCAACAAACTCGGTTCTTGCTCAGCTCCTTCATGTTGCACTTTCGTCATTGGAGGAGCCTTTGAATGTTCGACACCTGCAGATAACACAAACAGTGAAAATCTGAAACGAACTGGAAAGTGTTGAGGGAGGGGTGGGTGGACGGTCTAACCCAAGCAGATAGAGCTGCAACCAGAACCAGCAGATGGTGCCGTAAACCAGAAATCTTTCCTGCCCAGCCCTAATGGTTTGAAACTTTCCAGTGCCAGCTCTTCTTCCGTTCCCCGCTGCTTGACTGCAGCCACTTTTCTGCATCTGCGGCCAATAACACCTCCTGCTAAGATAACCTTTCGACCTAAGCTACATTGACATCAATTCACTTCCATCCTTGTTAACTGACAGCCTCAAAAACCACTTCCATTGCAGCTTGTTGCCTCATGCTAAAACAGTGGCGTATTGCCTGTAAACAGGTCCGGTCAACCAGTGCCACAGAACACATCGAGCTTCCTCTCCGACCACAACAAGCTTCACCCCGGCACTGTTCTTTACTTCAAGGATATCCAGAGCTCTCGCTTACTGTCCCTGCCTGCTCTCCATAAGCCTTCACTCCCTTATCACTGAAAAATCTGTCTATCTCCGCCTTACATTTATTCAATGACCCAGCCTCTCTGGGGCAGGGTATTGGTAAGCCCACATGTAGAGTACTGCTTACAGTTTTGGTTTCCGTATTTGCATTGGAGGTTGTTCAGAGAAGGTTCACCAGGTTGATTCCGGAGATGAGGGGGTTGAGTTATGAGGCTAGGTTGAGTAGGTTGGGCTTCTACTCATTGGAGTTCAGAAGAATGAGAGGTGATCTTATTGAAACTTATAAGATAATGAGGGGGCTCGACAGGTGGATGCAGAGAGGATATTTTCACTCAGAGGGGAAATTAAAACTAGGGAATATAGTCTCAGAATAAGAGGCCGCCTATTTAAAACTGAGATGAGGAGAAATTTCTTCTCTCAGAGGCATGTAAATCTGTGGAATTCTCTGCCCCAGAGAGATGTGGAGGGTGGATCATTGAATAATATTTAAGGCGGAGATAGACAGATTTTTGAATGATAAGGGGTTAAAGGGTTATGGGGAGCGGGCAGGGAGGTGGAGCTGAGTCCATGATCAGATCAGCCATGATCTTATTGAATGTGGAGCAGGCTCGAGGGGCCAAATGGCCTACTCCTGTTCCAATTTCTTATATTCTTATGCTCTGCCATGTCAGCTGTGGCTCAGTGGATAGCACACTCACCTCTGTGTCAGAACGTTGTTGGTTCAAGTCCCACTCCAGGGATGAGCCAAA
This sequence comes from Pristiophorus japonicus, assembly GCF_044704955.1. Classification (NCBI taxonomy): domain Eukaryota; kingdom Metazoa; phylum Chordata; class Chondrichthyes; family Pristiophoridae; genus Pristiophorus; species Pristiophorus japonicus. The sequence goes on along the minus strand of NC_091989.1, from coordinate 11,460,876 downwards.
AGTCCCACCTGATGCTTCAGAGGTGCCATCTTTTGGATGAGACATTAAACCAAGGCCCCGTCTGCTCTCTCAGGTGAGCATAAAAGATTCCATGGCACTATTTTGTCGAAGAGCAGGGGAGTTCTCTCCAGTGTCCCGGCCAACATTTATCCCTCAACCAACATCACTCAAACACACATTGTCTGGTCATTACCACAGTGCTGTTTATGGGAGCTGGCTGTGCACAATTTGGTTGCTCCGACTACCATGACTATTTAGCTGTAAATTCCTTTGGGACGTTCTGAGGTTGTGAGAGGTGCTATATAAATGCGAGTCTTTATTTCTACTCTTACAGAATTCGCCTCTTTACTGAGAAACATTTTCTAGTCTTTCAATAGTTTTGTTTGCAACTGGGAAACGTAGCTGAGGAACCATGTCTGTGCCTTAGAGTTTCGATGAGGTCGATCAGAGCAGACAAGTAAGAGTGAGGATGAGATCAACCATGATGCAGTGATTAGGTCGTGCCAGACTTAGGCTTTAATTGCCTGAAGATTATAGAAGGAAGGGGTGACTCAGGGGTGTAAGTGGTCTCACTGGTTTCACAGCGAAGATTGAGTTAAAGTAGAAGACTTTGCGGTTAATCTTCATTCCAACAGCGTGAGGGTGGGGTCAGTTTTACTTCAGGCGATGTAAAATGGACGTTATCCGTCCAATTGCCCATTTTACATCTCTCCCTGAAGTCAATAGAAAGGTGATTTGGGCAAGGTGTAGAACGGACAACAATCCTAAAGCTAAAATGTCCCTCCTGTAGGTAGAGAATGAATGACATATCTGGAGTTTAGGAGGAACAGAAGAGAACAATTCAGAAGATCAATGACCACAGTAATACAATTTGAAAGAAGGTGGCCTTGTGGAATGTCAAACAGGGGAGGAGGCCAGCCAGACAGTCCATCCATTGGGAAGTCCAACTCCGCGATTGCTGTAGGTCCTCTTTCATCCCCCCGTAATGGAAGGGCATCTTCACCCTTCCCCAGTGTATCATGCAAATTGGTGGATAACTGAAAGTCCTTACACTTGGTACAGCAATATCTTAGGTATGAAGGCAAGTACAATAGAAACGACACCAAACACAACTGTATTTTTATTCACCAGGAAAAGATGGAAGACAAACAGCAAGGGAAACAAGGACAGAATTTACAAATCCACTCTCCCGGCACACAGGCTCAGAAGCCACTTTTAATGGACACAAATCCTGAGGTGACCCTGCTTGACACTCTGGTCCTGAATTCCTGACGTGCGCTCCTGGGTGTCGGAAGCTCCTTGCTGTGAGCATGCAAGATCCTGCAAATCCCCTGGGAGGACAGACGCACCAATGTCAGTGCTCTTGATCAGGCTAACATCCCCAGCATCGAAGCACTGACCACACTCGACCAGCTCCATTGGGCAGGCCACATTGTTCGCATGCCTGACACGAGACTCCCAAAGCAAGCGCTCTACTATGAACTCCTACACGGCAGGTGATCCCCAGGTGGGCAGAGGAAACGTTTCAAGGACACCCTCAAAGCCTCCTTGATAAAGCACAATGTCCCCACCGACACCTGGGAATCCCTGGCCAAAGACCGCCCTAAGTGGAGGAAGTGCATCCGGGAGGGCGCTGAGCACCTCGAGTCTCGTCGCCGAGAGCATGCAGAAATCAAGCGCAGGCAGCAGAAAGAGCTTGCAGCAAACCAGACTCCCCACCCACCCTTACCTTCAACCACTGTCTGTCTCACCTGTGACAGAGACTGTAATTCCTGTCATGTATCCTACATGGCTACTGTTGGTACTATCACAAGGTGTGCCACCAGAGGGCACAGCAGTGGGAGACTTGTAGGTTACCTGTACAGGTGTGCCTGGCCTAGTATAAAAGGCAGGCCACTCGGGGTAATCCTCACTTTGGAGTTATCAATAAAGGGCTAAGGTTCAAGTACAACACATTGCCTCGTGGAGTCATTATCAGAGCAATCAAGGACACAACAATTCCCGTATTGGACTGTTCAGTCACCTGAGAACTCACTTTTAGAGTGGAAACAAGTCTTCCTCGATTTCGACTGCCTGTGATGATGATGCGAGCACGAATGTGCAAAATCTGCCTTATTGCTTTTGACATTTCGCGCAAGACTTTGCCCCATGAAAAGTCTTGGTGGTGTGATTGAGAAGAGCTGATAGTTGAAGTTCCATTGTACACTGTCGGTAGCCACCTTCACTTTTGCCACCATTACACAAATGAGCTGCAGAAACCACAATTTTTACTGCCAGTTTAAATTACCATAAGCTGACACTGAGCGAGGTCTGTTTGTCTCACACTAGTTTTAAAGAGACGGTCATGTTTTGTTTGAAGTATAACTACTTGTGATGTGGTTCCCATCGATTGTTGTTCAGGCTGCATTACTGATTGACTCATTCAGTGGACCAGACACAAAACGCTCACCAATTGACTGTTTTACTCATCATCAGTGAACATTTTTGACAAATTCAACCTCGATTCAAGCCGAACAGGTTTTTAATATGATGAAACGTGGGCCCCTAATTTTCCACTGCATGCTGGCTGCTTGCAAGCCCTTGCTGGTGAAACAAGGCCTTGCAAATTTGGCCCAAATAGATACTGTCGAAAGGGCCATTTGGAAAGATGAATATAATTAATTCCAAAGTCTCCTTATTGCTTATAACAACAACTTGTGATTATCTCGTGCTTTATATCACAATGTTTATAATAGCTTGAAAGAAAGAAAGACTTTCATTTATCATTATAGGCAATCCCTCAAAATCGAGGAAGACTTGCTCCCACTCTGAGTTCTCAGGTGGCTGTACAGTCCAATATGGGAATTACAGTCTCAGTCACAGGTGAAACAGACAGTGGTTGAAGGAAAGGGTGGGTGGGGAGTCTGGTTTTCTGCACGCTCCTTCCGTTGCCTGCGCTTGGTTTCTGCATGCTCTCGGCGACGAGACTCGAGGTGCTCACCGCCCTCCCGGATGCTCTTCCTCCACTTAGGGCGGTCTTTGTCCAGGGACTCCCAGGCGTCGGTGGGGATGTTGCACTTTATCACGATGGCTTTGAGGGTTCCTTGAAACGTTTCCTCTGCCCACCTGGGGCTCGCTTGCCATGTAGGAGTTCTGAGTAGAACATCTTTCATCGCCTCAAGATGTGCCAAAGTGCTTTACTGCCAATGAAGTAAAAAACATGGCAGCCAATTTGCACACAGCAAGGTCCCACAATAAGCAGCGTGATAATGGCCAGATCATTTGTTTTCAAGTGTTGGTTGAGGGATAAATATTGAGCAGGACCTTGAGGAGAACTCGGAGTAGGTTAAATCAATGAACATATTGGCCCAGGAATTGCGGTCGGAGGCTTCCGTTTCACGCGTCCCTGGGATCACGTGGGCCGACCCAACCAATCCATGTAGGGGTATTCCCATTCATACTTGTGATGGGTTCCATATGTACTGACGCACCATAAGTATGAATGGGAATATCCCCAAAACACACAAGCACTTAAAATAAAAAAATTTTTCAAACCACATATTTAAAATTAATCAAAATGGAATCTAATTAATTATTTAAAACAAAAATTTAATTTTTTGAAAAATAAATTTACATATTTTAAGGTTCTAAAAATAAACTTACCTTATTTAATAGGATTTTAAATGTTTAAATTATTGAAAACAATGTATTTTTCTGCCCTTTAAAAGTCTTGCGCTGATAAAAGCAGACCTTAGGTCTGTTTTCTATCAGTTGTAAGAATTTCACGGGCATTCGCTGGGCAGGGGTCGGGCAAATAGCCGAACGCTCTGCCTGCGGAAGGCCTTTACTTTCGGATGCGTCAAGAGGATTCTTGACATTTCGCAAATTCCGGGTTCAGGCGCCTGTGCTTCGCACACCTGGGCCTGGAACGTGTGGAACCCCTACGGGCGCGTGTGCACCTTGTACTCGCCCGTAGGGGCTGCCAATAATCGGCAGTGAGTGAAGCAGTAAGAGCGAAAATCTGGTTCACTTTTCTTCTCTCGGCCCGCCTTTTCCCCCTAGTTGAAAGTAGCACGCCTTAAAACAGCAGAATGTTCCAATTAATCAATGCTTTCCAACTAGGACTATCCGAACACACACTTGGCAGTGGGGAATGTTTCCCAGTGGTATTGCATATTGAAAGATTGTGGACAGAACATTGAAATGAATGGGTGGAGAGTCGGAGGCAGTGTGCTCTCGATTTTCCAATATGTGCTGGGTGAGTGTCCCTCCCACCAATTACCTCCATGTGTTGATTTGAGAAGTAAAGGTCACTGCCCTCCTAACAGACTGCTTCAGCTAATCAAGGGTTCCTGAAGCTGACTAAATATTTCAGGCTCTGATCCAGTATGTTGTTCCTCCGAAATTATATATTTTACATTAGGAGCACCTCAAGAGACTACACTTCCAGCAGGCAAACTCATTCATTTGGAATGATAGCTGGAGACATAGCTACAAAACTGTGACCCCGATTCTTGGACCTCGCTCCAGTTGAGCGAGACTCCCCGCTGAGAGCTTGGAAGTGCTGAATTAAAACCTCCTGAGTGATGAATCAGGGCAGTGTCAACTCAGAATCAGTACAGTCCCCACCGCTTATAGCGGGCGCGTTGACGTGATCAGTCCTCTATGAGTGTTACACGGTGTAGCCTATTGATAGGGATTAAGGACTTCATCGTCAACAGAGGACTGAGAGCATCATCATAGGCAGTCCCTCGGAATCGAGGAAGACTTGCTTCCACTCTTAAAATAAGCCCTTAGGTGGCTGAATAGTCCAATACGAGAGCCACAGTCCCCGTCACAGGTGGGACAGATAGTCGTTGAGGGTAAGGGAGGGTGGGACTGGTTTGCCGCAAGCTCCTTCCGCTGCCTGCGCTTGATTTCTGCACGCTCTCGGCGATGAGACTCGAGGTGCTCAGCGCCCTCCCGGATGCACTTCCTCCACTTAGGGCAATCATTGGCCAGGGACTCCCAGGTGTCGGTGGAGGTGTTGCACTTTATCAGGGAGGCTTTGAGGATGTCCTTGTAACATTTCCTCTGCCCACCTTTGGCTCGTTTGTCGTGAAGGAATTCCGAGTAGAGCGCTTACTTTGGGAGTCTCGCGAACAATGCGGTCCGTCCAGCGGAGCTGATCAAGTGTGGTCAGTGCTTCAATGCTGTGGATGTTGGCCTGGTTGAGGATGCTAACGTTGGTGCGTCTGTCCTCCCAGGGGATTTGTAGGATTTGCAGACTGAGAGCACCAACTGAGAGCAGTGAGCAGGGTGCACACACTCCCACTCGCCACCAGGCACCACTCCACGCCCGCTTGTGCACGCTTCTTCTCGTCACAGGAGGGGAGATTCTCTCCAAAGTGAGTGGGACGTGTCTTACCACGTCCCTCCAGAACTGACCACTCTGTTCATCTCCAACACCAGGAAAACGACACCTCCGAAATTGATGAGCGAACTTACACCGCTGACCGCCACAAAATTAATGAAACCCTCTGAGAATCGGGGTAAAAAAACACAGATACACAGGCACAGAATGATCCAAGGAGGGAGTTATAAAAAAATACACTATGATAACAAGAGGTGAAAAGTTGACCCGGCAAAGTTCTCCTCACCAACATCTGGGGACTTGTGCCAAAATTGGGAGAGTTGTTCCACAGACTGGTCAAGCAAAAGCTTTGCATAGTCATTCTCACAGAATCATACCCTTCAGCCAATATCCCAAACTCCTCCATCACCATCCCTGGATATGTCCTCTCCCACCGGCAGGACAGACCCACCAGGGGTGGTGGCACAGTGGGATACAGTCGGGAGGGAGTGGTCCTGGGAGTCCTCTACATTGACTCCTGACCCCATGAAGTCTCATGGCTTCAGGTCAAGCATGGGCAAGGAAACCTCCTGCTGATTCCCACCTACCACTCTCCCTCATTTGATCAATCAGTACACCTAGTTGAATTACCCGGACTAGCCAACCTGCTTACGATGTTATAAGCACCACCTTTGTAAATCAGTGGAAATGGCAAATGATTCGTGCCATTTACCCAATGTAGGCGACGTCCCGTGTTAAGGTTGGATGGTGTAAGTGGTGGGGACGCTGCTTAAAAGCATACAGGGCAGATTACAAAGTATTCTTCCATGCCAAGACTTATTAGAATATAGAATGATATCACTGCCAAATTAATCACAACATTTAGACAAGAAGGAGATATTGAAAGGTATGGCTAAAGATTAGTGAAATAGGATTAGAGTAGATAAAATAGACTTCCACTGATAGTGTGACTTATCAAGTCTTTCAGAAATATTTAAAAGCACTTCACATGCAAACAATTTACTTTGAAGTGGCGTGAATGTTGTTAGATAAGCAAACGTGGCAGCCATTTTTCATAAGGTTGGATGCCATAAACAGCTGGGAGAAGAAGGACCAGTTTATCTGTTATTTTGTTGAGGGTCAAAGGTTGGCCAGAGGCCTAGCTGAACTCCCTGGTTTTCTTCAAATATCGCCATGGCAATCCTCAACATCTACCTACACCTCCAGATCAGATAAAAAGGCCCATGGTCTAACGCCTCAACTGATTGACAGCAGCTCCAATGATGCAATAGTCTCAACCAGGGTTATGGTTGGGACTCTCGCTCGGAGCTGTTCCCACTCCAGCACTGCGACTTTGCCAGGAACCCCATTTCTGCCCACAAGCGGGATTTCCGCCAAACTTCTGGCCAAGTTACAACGGCGGAGAAAAGTCCTGGTCTATATGTCCAACTCCAAGAGTTGCGCTTAGACCCACAATCTTTTCACTGAGAGGCAAGAGTGCGTTCGACTGAGCCAAGGTAACATCCCACCAGAAAAACTCAATTGGGGAACTATTTACAGATGATCCAACTCCAAGCAGCAATGGTTCCAATACTTTAGACAGGACAAAATCTCATAGAGCTGGAGAACCTGGCATTGGCACAGACACGATTACTCCCTCTGTACTGAAATTGCTCTGATTCTATAAGTTAGCAGACAATTGGTGTAGTAATCGGGTTACTCGTATAGGGCTCAGCGGTTCACATCTGGACCAGTAACCCACTAAATCTGGACAATGTGCCCGCCAGCGTTATCATGAACAGGATCATTGGGAAATCCCTGTCCCTGTGAAAATAGTCCTTTTAGGGCTCCAATGTCACTCCATACCGCAGCCACAATTCTAGATCTGGCCAAAGCACTGCCTTCCCACAATGCGCAGCAGAGTTGAGTGCTTTGTTTTTCATGCAAAGCAGCAGCATCAGGTTAGAATCAAGAGTTGTAAGAGTGAGGGGTGAGTAGAGGAATGCCTCCAAATAGTAAAGGTTAGAAATTCAGTTGGTTTGCGCCACTCATGAGCGCCATACTCTCAGCGTCTGCCGCCAACTTCAGAGAAGGTTTAGTGGCGGCGCTGACAGTTTGCGCTGTGCTCGCTAGCTCCACCCACTCGATGACGTCACTGAGTGTGCAATGCCCCTGTAGCGCCACGTTTGCAAAATTCACTCTCCCGCCTGTCGTAGCGCCCAGCGCTGAGACCGACGGGGAAAGCAGTCGGTCCAGCGACGATCCCGGGTCGATATATTCCGGAGTGCGAGGTAAGGGCTGAAATTTCACCTTTTCCAGCTTTGCTTTATTTGTTGCAGTCGTGGGGAAGTGTGGGTGAGGTTTACTGAAATTTTCACCAGGATTTGTTTTTTCATTTTTAAGCGCTAGGATGCTGGAATTCGAGCGCCAAAGATTGAGTGGGCCTCCTGCGCTATTGCTCCGTTGGCGCCCCGAGGAGGAGTGTGCAATGCTTCCCTTAGTGCTCCACTCTCCTCTTGGGGCGATACAACCGAATATCCCACTTTGAGGCGGTAAACATTGCCCGGCGCTAAATGTAGCACCCCGAGGGCTGTCACCGCCTCAAAGCGGGCCGTACCGAATTTCTCGCCCTTCGAGGGAAATGCAAAGTGTGGACATTGTCTCCCCTCATCCCCATGAGATTTGATAGTTCAGCTAATTTGAAATCAACTGAATTGAACCATGGAGGCAAAGTAAGGGTCAGTGGTCCACCCTTACCACGTGAGAAAAATCTGCAGCACCAAATAAATAAACTAGTGAAATGTTATCCACTGAATAAATATTGTGAGTGGCTGCACTGCCTTTTAGCACAAGGACCCAGCCCAGAATTTTGGCTAGATAATTATTGAAAGTCTTCTTTATCTGGGGTTGACAAGGGCCTTAATGAAATGATAATGGCAGCCTGCACTGAAGTCATACTGGGCGTGATGCCACAAAACAAAATTGTTCATAATTTGCCTTAATTTGGCATCAATTGTAATCTTACTTAAAAGCACAGAATGTTACAGCACAGAAACAGGTCAGAAGTAGGGATGTTGGCTGACGATTGCACAGTGTTAAGTTGCATTTGCAACTCACCAGATAATGAAGGAGTCCACGCCCACATGCAGCAAGACCTGGACAGTGTTTAGGCTTGAGCTGATAAGTGGCAAGTAACCTTTGCACCAAACAAGTGCCAGGCAATGACTATCTCCAACAAGAGAGAGTCTAACCACCTTCCCATGAGATTTCAATGGCATTACCATCGGAAAATCCCCCACTATCAACATCCTGGGCGGCACCATTGACCCGAGATTTAATTGGACTAGCCACGTAAATACCGTGGCAACAAGAGCAGGTCAGAGGCTGGATATTCTGTGGCGAGTGTCTCACTTCCTGACTCCCCAAAGCCTTTTCAGCACCTACAAGGCACAAGTCAGGAGTGTGATGGAATACTCTCCACTTGCCTGGATGAGTGCAGCTCTAACAACATTCAGGAAGCTCAGCACCAATCAGTGCCAGACTGATACAGGACGGAGATGCTGTTCTGAGGTTAAGGTAGTTTTTGCAATGTAGAGGGAACTTTGCCCTTTCTGTAATCAGGACAAAGCAGCCCGCTTGATCGACACCCTCTCCACCACCTGAAACATTCACTCCTTCCACCATGGCTGCAGTGTGTACGATCTATAAGATGCACTGCAGCAACTTACCAAGGTTTCTTCGACAGCACCTCCCAAACCCATGACCTCTACCATCTGGAAGGACAAGGGCAGCAGGCTCATGGGAACACCATCACCTGCAAGTTCCCCTCCAAGTCACACACCATCCTGACTTGGAAATATATCGGCCGTTCCTTCATCGTCGCTGGGTCAAAATCCTGGAACTCCCTCCCTAACAGCACTGTGGGAGCACCTTCACCACACGGACTGCAGCGGTTCAAGAAGGCTTCTCAAGGGAAATTAGGGATGGGCAATAAATATTGGCCTTGCCAGCGACGCCTATACCCCAGGAACAATTTTGTTTTAAATTGGTCCATCGAGTGTTTCTCGCCATATGAGCCACCTAACCTCAACCCTCTTCTACTTGCTGCTTTTGCTCTTTGGCCTTTCTCTTATTCAAGCAACAAGCTAATTCTCTTGTAAAACAATTTGTGGAATCTGCTTCAACAACAGCAGTGGCAAAGAATTCCACATTCTAACTGCCATCTGTGCTAAGAGATTTTTTCTAATCCTTCCCTGAATTCCTATTGTGATTATATGTGTAGCCTCTCACTAATATTTTGTCAACCAGCAGAAAGAATTGATCGTGATCTTTTAAAAATTAATTCATGGGATGTGGGCATCGCTGGCAAGGCCAGCATTTATTGCCCATCCCTAATTGCCCCTTGAGAAGATGGTGGTGAGCTGCCTTCTTGAACCACTGCAGTCCGTGTGGTGAAGGTACTCCCACAGTGACTTTGTCGTAGCAGGTTGATACAACATGTTAGTTAAGAGTCAATATTTTGCTGTGGGTCTGGAGTCGCATGTAGGCCAGACCAGGTAAGGACATCAGATTTCCTTCCCTAACGGTCATGATGAACCAGATAGGTTTTTGCGACCACCGTTGCCAAGGTCACCACTACTGATACTACATAAAAGATCTCATGGCACTATTTCGAAGAAGAGCAGGGGAGTTATCCCCAGAGTCCTGGCCAATCTTTATCCCTCAACCAACGTACCAAAAACAGTTTATCTGGTCATTATCACATTGCTGTATGTGGGAGCTTGCTGTGCGCAAATTGGCTGTCGCGTTTCCCACACTACAACAGTGACTACACTCCAAATATACTTCATTGGTTGTAAAGTGCTTTGAGATGTCCGGTGGTCGTGAAAGGCGCTATATAAATGTAAGTCTTTCTTTCTTTCTCATTTCTGGTATCATCCTTGTAAATCTTCTCTGCACCCTCTCCAGTGCCCCATATCCTTTTTATAATAGGGCGACCAGAACTGTATGCAGTGCTCTAAGTATGGTCTAACCAAGGTTCGATATAGGTTCAGCATAACTTCCCGACTTTTCAATTCTGTAACTCAAGAAATAAACCTTATTTGCTTTTTTCAACAACCTTGCTAACCTGTGTTACAACTTGCCATAAGGAGATCCAAACTCACACCGTTTGGGTTTCCAGCTCCGTACCATCGACACTACGCTACTGTGTCACAGTAAATGCATTTGAAAAGAACGATTTTGCCTGAAATACTGACCAGAGAAAACCTTCCTGACCACATTTACCAGGTCTCTATATATCGAGACTGGAGGAATCCTTTCCCTTAATGATTTTTTTCAAGGATCTTATTAAAGCTTGCGTTGCAATTGCATTTAATGTGACACACAGGAACAACAAGATGAACAGAAGGCATCAGCACTGAAAAATGTGATTCAGATTTAAATGAGAGGTGTCATTTTCTAGGAAAATGCGGCTTGTGAAAGTTCCAAGAGTTACAGCGGAGACGTTTCATAACAAAAGTCTCTTCTGAAATGACGCAGCCACAGACTGTTCATTTTGTCAAATGGTTTCACTCACAGTACCACAGCTTGCTTCAGAGACTGAAACACCATGTTGGTTAGAACTCTGGAAAAAACGATTCAGATTTCAGTTTCAGGAACCTCTCTGTGTTACTGAGTACGAAATATCAGATATGATGGAGGCAGACAGAACTACTGACCCCATCGCAAAATTGCTCTTTTTTCCCCCCTCCCGTCTTTTTTTCTCCTTCGTGCGGCCTACTCGCTGAAACGGTAGAGACAAAGCGGAGCGACATCGGGCTGGTGGGGCACTAGGGTCAATCTGCAGCAGCTATCCAACATCCTGTATTATCATTGATGCCTGATCTGTGTGCGTCTCACTGCGTAATACGGCCCTGAAACGCCTGGGACTCTGAGGGGATGTGCGTACTCAGCTCCTCCCGGCCTTGTTACGTTGGGCCAGAATTTGCTGTCAAAATAACACTGGGCCTAACAGTGTTCATTGTTATTGTTATGTATTAATGCTTGGGGGTCACTAGATGGCGCCGCGGTCGGAGGTCGTCGGGCTGTATGCATGTGGCATGTGTGCTTGGTCACCTGTATATAAGCTGGTTGTCTTTGTCACGCTGTCACCCTTGGGCTGCAATAAAGATGGATCAGGTTGCACCTGAGGCAGTTTACAGTAACCAGACTCTTGGGTCATTACAATTGGTGAAGAGGTAATTTAAGAACCTTCGCAAGCACAGTGGGCACTGTTGGAATCCTGGAGAGATTCGTGGAGGGCAAGGATTGGGCTGATTTTGTCGACCGCTTGGATCAGTATTTTGTGGCCAACGGCATGGAGGCAGAGGCCGACGCAGTTAAGCGCAGGGTAATTCTCCTCATCGATTGTAGTCCGAAAATTTACGGCCTCATGAAGAACCTTCTCTCGCATGTACATCCGGCGGAAAAAGGGTACGAGGAATTGTGTACGTTGGTGGGGTAACTATCTGAAGCCAAAAGACTGGATCATCATATCACGCTACCGTTTCTACTTCCAGCATGAAGGGATCATATCACCGGCCGAGTTTAACGAGTGGGCTAGTCCCATTGTTCCTGTGTTGAAGAGTGATGGCACTGTCAGAATTTGTGGCGACTACAAGGTTACGATTAACTGATTTTCGAAGCAGGATCAGTATCCGTTACCGAGGGCTGCTGACCTGTTCGCCATGCTAGCTGGTGGAAAGTCATTCATGAAACTGGATCCGATGTCGGCCTATATGACTCAGGAGCTTGTCGACACTTTGAAGAAACTCACCTGCATCAACACCCATAAAGGACTGTTCGTCTACAACAGGTGTCCTTTTGGGATTTGTTCGGCTGCAGCCATATTTCAGAGGAATATAGAGAGTTTACTGAAGTCCATTCCTAGAACTGTCGTGTTTCAACATGACATTCTGGTCACAGGTCGCAACACTGCTGAACATCTGAACAATCTTGAAGAAGTCCTACAGCGTCTGGACAAAGTGGGACTCAGGCTGAAACGCTCGAAGTGTGTATTCATGGCACCTGAAGTCAAATTCCTCGGGAGGAAGATTGCTGCTGATGGCATCAGGCCCACTGATTCGAAAACTGAGGCCATCAAAAATGCACCCAGGTCTCAGAATGTGCAGAGCTGCATTCGTTCCTTGGGCTACTCAACTAATTTGGGAATTTCTTACCCAGATTGAGCACTTTACTAGAGCCACTGCATGTGTTACTAAGAAAAGGCAACAACTGGGTCTGGGGTGCGTCTCAAGATCGAGTCTTTGAGAAAGCCAAGAATCTGCTATGTTCAAACAAGTTGCTTGTTCATTATGATCCACATAAGCATCTTGTATTGGCTTGTGATGCTTCATCATATTTGGTTGGCTGCGTACTCCAACAAGCAAATGAATTGGGCAAGCTACAACCTGTTGCGTATGCTTCGAGAAGTCTGTCTAAAGCGGAAAGAGCTTACAGCATGGTAGAGAAAGAAGCTTTGACCTGTGTGTATGGGGTAAAAAAAATGCACCTGTACCTGTTCGGTCTTTGTTTTGAACTAGAAACGGATCACAAGCCACTGATTTCATTGTTTGCGGAAAACAAAGATATTAATACCAATGCATCGTCCCGCATTCAAAGGTGGGTGCTGACGTTGTCTACCTATGATTACATCATCTGACATAGACCTGGTACTGAGAATTGTACCGATGCACTGAGTTGTCTGCTCTTACCCACAACTGAGATGGAGATGCCTCGACCTGCAGATCTACTGTTAGTAATGGATGCTTTTGAGGGTGAAGGAACCCCTGTCAGTGCTCAACAAGTTAGGATCTGGACCAGCCATGACGCTATTTTATTGGTTGTGAAACGGTGTGTACTCAGTGGTGATTGGTCTGCCATACACATGGACATGCGTGAGGAGAGCAAACTTTACAACTGTCGCAAGGATGAGCTATCCATTCAAACTGTTTACTGTGGGGTAATCGTATAATCATGCCTAAGAAAGGTAGAGAAAAATATATACGTGAACTTCATAGCACTCATCATGATGAAGTCCATTGCTAGGTCTCATGTATTGTGGCCTGGAATTGACTCTGATCTGGAATCATGCATGCATCAGTGCAATACTTGCATGCAGCTAAGTAAAGTACCAGCGGAATCTCCACTGAGTCTTTGGTCGTGGCCATCCAAACTATGGTTGAGGATCCACATTGACTTTGCAGGCCTGTTCCTAGGAAAGATGTTTTTTGTCGTAGTAGATGCATATTCTAAGTGGATAGAGTGTGTTATTATGTCATCCAGCACATCTACAGCTACCATTAAGAGCTTTCGTATCATGTTTGCTATTCATGGTTTGCCTGACACTGTTGTGAGCGACAATGGATCTTGCTTCACAAGTCTTGAGTTCCAGGAGTTCAAGCAGAGTGTGCCATTCAAACGATCAAGCAAAGTATGAAACATGTAACTCAGGGCTCACTGCAGAGACGGTTGTCATGTATATTGCTCGGTTACAGGTCAAGACCTCATACGCTTACTAGGGTTCCTCCTGCTGAACTACTGATGAAGAGAAATCTCAAGACCAGGCTTTCTCTTGTTCATCCTGATTTGAATGATCGTGCTGAGAACAGGCATCAAAGTCAGCAATGGTGTCATGATTGTGTTGCCGTGTCACTTGACATCTCGGTCAATGATCCGGTTTATGTACTGAACTATGGTCAAGGTCTAAAGTGGATCGCCGGCACTGTTATGGCCAAGGAGGGTAACAGTGTGTTTATTGTCGTGCTCAAGAATGGGCAAACATGCAGGAAACACCTTGACCAGGTTAAACTGCGGCACACAGATGAACTGGAACCGAGTGAGGAAGATGCAGTCAGTGACCAACCGACCATTGTTCACTCCTCAGAGGACTCTGCTGACATTACTGACTCTGAACCTTCAGTCTCTGATGTGGTCATGACCACTCCCATCAGCTCGGCTACTCAGCCCTCAGTCTCAACGGACTCAGAACGCTCGCCCAGAGCCAAAGTGGAACTGAGACGACCAACTCGTGAGAGGAAAGCCCCAGAACGACTTAATTTGTAAAAAGACTGTTGTTAAGATTTTAAAAGGGGGATATTGTTATGTATTACTGCTTGGGGGTCACCGGACACGAGAGGGCGCTGCAGTCGGAGGTCATCGGGCTCTACACATGTGGCATGTGTGCTTGGTCACTTGTATATAAACTGGGTGTCTATGTCACGCTAGCACTCTTGGGCTGGTATGAAGATGGATCAGGTTGCATCTGGGTGAGTTTACAGTAACCAGAATCTTGAGTAGTTATAGTTATTGCTGTGTGTAATGTATGCATGTGTGAGTATGGACAGAGTAGATAGAGGAAAAATGTTCCCATTGGCGGAAGGGTGGAGAAACAGAGGTCACAGATTTAAGGAGATTGGCAAAAGAACCAACGGCGACATACAGTGAGTGGTTAGGATTTGGAATGCACTGCCTGAGGGGATGGTGGAGGCAGATTCAATCATGGCTTTCAAAAGGAAATTGGATAAAGTACCGAAAGGAAAATAATTTTGCATGGCTCTGGGGAAAGTGCGGGGGAGTGGGACTAGCTGAAGTGCTCTTGCAGAGAGCCAGCACGGGCTCAACGGGCTTAATGGCCTCCTTCTGTGCTGTAACCATTCCATGATTCTATGGCAGATATGAACAAAACTCACCACAAAAAGTGAGGGTTTGTCCATTTCAATCTAAGTACACTTTATAATGGCAGGATAAGTCTTAATTAGTGCCAAACAACCTCATTGACACTGAAAATTTAATTTTACAAGTCTTGGGTCCCATTCATCAGCTTTTAATTTTTGGAACTTTTTCTTTTGGTCTCTTTTCTCTCTCTCTCTCTCTCTCTCTCTCTCTCTCTCTTAATCCAATCTTTCTTTTCCTCTCTTTATTTCACTTTCCCTACCTGATTTGACATTGAATTCACTATTGTAACTTACACTTCCTGGTTCAGACGCTGCGTTGTTCAATCCTCAATCCCTCAATCTGATTGGTTAATGAGACACATAGTTGCTTGTCTTGTTCACAACAGTTCCCAGATCGCAAAGTCGCGTAATATTTAAATGGGCAAGGGCAAGTCCTCCAATCAGCGGGTGCTGTTCGCTCGCCAGCTACAGTAAGTTCGAGCCCATCATGTTAATGAACCGATGTCCCCAAATCGTTGGTTAGATACCAATATTATTGAAACTTATAAGATAATGAGGGGGCTTGACAAGGTGGACGCAGAGAGGATACTTCCACTCATAGGGGAAACTAAAACTAGGTAACATAGTCTTAGAACTGAGATGAGGAGGAATTTCTTCTCTCAGAGGGTTGTAAATCTGTGGAATTCTCTGCCCCAGAGAGCTGTGGAGGCTGGGTCATTGAATATATTTAAGGTGGAGATAGACAGATTTTTGAGCGGTAAGGGACTGAAGGGTTATGGGGAGTGGGCGGGGAAGTGGAGCTGAGTCCATGATCAGATCAGCCATGATCTTATTGAATGGCGGAGCAGGCTCGAGGGGCCAAATGGCCTACTCCTGCTCCTATTTCTTATATTCTTATGTTCTTATTGTCCACAGGACTCTCTGCTAGGATTGGATATCACCATGATCAGATCCAATGAATTCAGGAATAAGTCTGGCAAGCTATGGACATAAATGTCTGTTCGCGGAGTGCTGCCAGCAAGTAGTTTTTAAGGATGGTCAGTAGCAGTATGCAAACGGATATCTCCCTTTTAGGATTATATGGCAAATCCTTAACATTGCATCACATATAATGCATTAAAAATAGATCTGTAAGGGGACAGAGTCTATGTGAATAGACAAGCATTTTGCTTGTCAGTGTGTGGCTCAGTGGGCAGCATACTTGCCTCTGAGTCAGAAGGTTGTGGGGTTCAAGTCCCACTCCAGAAACTTGAACACAAAAATCTAGGCTGACACTCCAGTGCAGTATTGAGGGAGTGCTGCAGTGTTGGAAGTGCTGTCTTTTGGATGAGACATTAAGCCGGGGCCACGTCTGCTCTCTCCGGTGGATGTAAAAAATCCCATGGCACTGTTTCAAAAATATTGAATGCAAAAGCAGGAAAGTTATGGTGACCCTTTATAAAGCTCTGGTCAGGCTACAACTAGAGTATTGCGTCCAGTTCTGGTCACCACGCTTTCGGAAGGATGTGAAGGTTCTTGAGAGGGTGCAGAGGAGATTGGCCAGAATGGTTCCTGGGATGAGGGATTTTAGCTACAAGGTTAGGTTGGAGAAGCTGGGGTTGTTCTCATTGGAGCAAAGGAAGTTGAGGGGGAGATTTGATAAAGATGTACAAGATTATGATAGACTTAATAAGGTGGACAAAGAAAAGCTGTTCCCATTAGTTGATAGTATAAGGACGATGGGGGCATAGATTTAAGGTTTTTGACAAGAGATAAAATAGGGGATGTGAGGAAGAACATTTTCACACAGCGAGTGGTAATGATCTGGAACTCGCTGCTGACGAGGGTGGTGGAAACGGAGACAATCAATGATTTCAAAAGGAAATTGAATAGGGACTTGAGGGAAATAAACTTACAGGGTTACGAGTGTAAAGCAGGGGAATGGGACTGACTGGATTGCTCTGCAGAGAGCTGGCATGGACTCAATTGGCCAAATGGCCTCCTTCTGTGCCGTAATGACTCTATGACTCTAAGAGCAGGGGAGTTATCCCTGGTGTTCTGGGGCCAATACTTATCCCTCAATTATCGAACCAAAAAAACAGATTATCTGGTCGTTATCACATTGCTGTTTGTGGGAGCTTGCTGTGCGCAAATTGGCTGCTGCTTTTCCTACATTGCAACAGTGACTACACTTCAAAAGTACTGCATTGGCTGTATAGCACTTTGGGATGTCTGGTGATAGTAAAAGGCGCTATATAAATGCAAGTCTTTCTTGTTTAAAGACACTTATGAGGACTGTTATGTTTTGGAATTATTTGACCTTCGAGGAATTTCGGGCAACTTGTATCGAGATATTGTTCTTATTTTAAACTCAACTCGCAAAAGGTTAAATCCACAAAAGTTCTGGAACAATAGATAAAGTAAATACACTTAAGAAGAGTGGGAAGATATCACCGTCCTTAATGTATGGAACTACCAGCTTTCAAATTTTACATTATGCAAAGTTTCTGTCCATATGATGTTGAAATGAATCCCCAAACTGCTTGGAAATCGACCTGAAATTGGCAGGCTGAGGGGAAAAAAGGTGGATAATGAGCACGTGCTTTTTGCAAAGACATAACTCACAGGCTTCTCGCAGGCACAGCTCTCTCACGCTAACCACAAGCGCAACCTTAAACTGGGACAAGCTCAAGCTGAATTCCCACCCCACCCTGTGTCGAGACTTTTCCACGTATTTCACGGCAGCTGGAGGCCAGCCAGCACCAGGTGTGCAGGAATGATAATGTCTAACAAGAAGCCGTCGGCAGGAATGAGTAGCTACAGCGCTGCAGTCGTGGTGTGGGTGAGTGGGTTTCTCCAACGGAGGAGGTGGGTGGGTAGTGGGTTTGGGGGGGGGGCGAGGAAAGAAATTACAAGAAGAAAGTTCTGAGAAAATTATGGGTTAGTACCTGCATGGGAAAGGGTTTGTTTTATGTTTTTATTTTAACCAGAGGATGTGGTTGTGCAAAAAGGTTCATGACTAGGGACATTTCACCTGCATGCTCTGGAAATGGGTATTGCACACTAATGAGCATTGTTTAATAGCAATCGATCTGCACCAGTTGGAAATATCAAAGAAAGAAAAGTCATGCAATTGCATAGCACCTTTCACAGTCTTTAAAGTAGTCACTTACTGATGTAATGTAAGAAACATGGCAGCCAATGTCCCACCAACAGCAATGGTGATAATCTGTTTTTTTAGTGATGTTGATTGAGGGATAAATATTGGCGGCAAGAGCGACGAGGTCGGGGCGAAGGAGCGGCGAGAGATTGTAGAGGGATGTGATCGGGGCCCAGGAGAGGCGTGAGTTCGGGGCCCAGAAGAGGCGAGGGCCCAGGGGCAGCACGGGCCCAGCCCACACTGCGATATGTGTGCGCACTGGGTCCGTGCAGCAGAGCTGGTCTCCAGTCGTCCTGGTTAACCCTTGCCACTGGACCAAGACCTCGCTCTGTCAAGCCCGTGTGGTGGCTGGTGTGCAACGGCCACCCCACGTTAAAAAAATACATGCACAGGCATCTTCCACCCTTCAAGTTGTAGTTCGGGATCCGGAATATTAGGTCCTTCATTGAAACCCCTGTGAACTCATCCCTTTTCGGCTTGGAAGCAAGTCATCCTCATTTCGAGGGACTGCCTATGATGATAAAATATTGGCCGAGGACACCTCCCCTGTTCTTCTTCGAAATAGTGGCCATGCAATCTTTTATATACACCTGAGAGCAGACGGGGCCTCAGTTTAACGTCTCATCTGAAAGATGGCACCTCCGACAGTGCGGCACTCCCTCAACACTGCGTGTGTCAGCCTCGATTTTGTGCTCACTTCTCTGGAGTGGGACTTGAACCCACAACCTTCTGCCTCAGAAGTGAAAGTGCTGCCCACTGAGCCACGGCTGACATCAGTGAACTCCAGTTGCATCTGATTCTGCTGTAAAGATTTAGCCCTGAGAAACATTTCAAAACAGTCGACATTAATGGGGCTGGCTTTCCACAGTGGTTCCCCCAAGGGATTCTGCAACTCTCCCGAGGGATGAGCAGAAGAACGCTAACGGAAATTCCCCCGAAGTTTTCCTGTGCAAGGCAGTCACTGTGATTAATATAGCTAAACACCTCAGACAAGTAAGATCCTACAAGCACCAGCGAGATAGATGGCCAGTCAACCTACTCTAGGTGGTATTGGTTGAGGAAGGAATATTGGCCCGCTCTTCTTTGAATAATGCCATAAGATCTTTAATATTATTAATAGACACAAAAGGCATCAAGGGGTATGGGGAAAAAGCAGGAATATGATGTTGGGATAGAGGATCAGCCATGATCATATTGAATGGCGGTGCAAACTCGAAGGGCCGAATAGCCTACGCCTGCTCCCATTTTCTGTGTTTCTAGGTTCCTGTGTTTCCACTGAACCAGTAGAACTGGCAGACCAAGTTAAAGTCTCATCTGAAAGTCTTAACCTCCTACATTGCAGCACGCCCTCAGCACTACACTGGCTTGTCAGTCCAGGTTATGCACGCGAGTTTTGGGGAGGGACTGGGGAAAAATAGGTGCATCATTTTCAGGAGCGAGCACAGCCTTCCTAACACTGTTACATGAAAGATTGTCTGCATTGAGGCCGATGAGATGTGTCACTCCACAGCTGATCGTTAACTGTTCATCCATCTCAGTGTTCGCGAGCTTTTCGGTGCAGTTTATTCTTTTCTTCTCTCTTGTGGTGTGTTAATTAACCCTTGGAGGGCCCCCTCTGTAATCAAGCTTTAGCGTTTAGCCAGTATGAGCTTCTTAATGTAAACAATCCCGTCAACGACAATTACATCAACAACATGTATTTATATAGCATCTTCAATGTTGTAAAACGTTATCTGAATGGTGACAGATTAGGAAAAGGGGAGGTGCAACGAGACCTGGGTGTCATGGTACATCAGTCATTGAAGGTTGGCATGCAGGTACAGCAGGCGGTTAAGAAAGCAAATGGCATGTTGGCCTTCATAGCGAGGGGATTTGAGTACAGGGGCAGCGAGGTGTTACTACAGTTGTACAGGGCCTTGGTGAGGCCACACCTGGAGTATTGTGTACAGTTTTGGTCTCCTAACTTGAGGAAGGACATTCTTGCTATTGAGGGAGTGCAGCGAAGGTTCACCAGACTAATTCCCGGGATGGCGGGACTGACATATCAAGAAAGACTAGATCAACTGGGCTTGTATTCACTGGAGTTCAGAAGAATGAGAGGGGATCTCATAGAAACGTTTAAAATTCTGACAGGTTTAGACAGGTTAGATGCAGGAAGAATGTTCCCAATGTTGGGGAAGTCCAGAACCAGGGGTCACAGTCTAAGGATAAGGGGTAAGCCATTTAGGACCGGTTTGAGGAGAAACTTCTTCACCCAGAGAGTGGTGAACCTGTGGAATTCTCTACCACAGAAAGCTGTTGAGGCCAATTCACTAAATATATTCAAAAAGGAGTTAGATGAAGTCCTTACTACTCGGGGGATCAAGGGGTATGGCGAGAAAGCAGGAATGGAGTACTGAAGTTGCATGTTCAGCCATGAACTCATTGAATGGCAGTGCAGGCTCGAAGGGCCGAATGGCCTACTCCTGCACCTATTTTCTGTGTTTCTATGGGCCCAAGTTTCCACACGATAAAAAACGGGCGACCCTCCGAGCTTCTAAAACGGCGCCTAAAAAAAAACTCGGGATTCTCGAGCGCCCTGCAGCTCCATGTCTGCTTGGCGCGGCGCCCAGGGGGGCGGAGCCTACACTCGTGCCGATTTTGAAAGTGGGAGGGGGCGGGTACCATTTAAATTAGTTTTTTTCCTGCCGGCAACGCTGCGCGTGCGCGTTGGAGCGTTCGCACACGCGCAGTGTGAAGGAAACATTGGCATGTGGCCATTTTTGTAGTTCTTTGTAGCTGTTTAATTTTTGAACATTTTTTAATAAAAGCACATTGCTCTTCCATGATCAGCACCGAGGCTTCCTGCAGCAGTGAGAAGGCTGCAGGAAGCCTCAGAAGTTGAGGCAGCCGTTTCCCGACGGGCCCGACCGCCGTCGGGAACGAACGGAACAGCTCCCCCCCCTCCCCCCCCCCCCCCCGCGGGAATGAACGGAACGGCTCCCCCCCTCCCCCCGCGGGAATGAATGGAACGGCTCCCCCCCTCCCCCCCGCGGGAATGAACGGAATGGCTCCCCCCCCTCCCCCCCCCCCCCCGCGGGAACGAACGGAACAGCTCCCCCCCCTCCCCCCCCTCCCCCCCCCCCCCCCGCGGGAATGAACGGAACGGCTCCCCCCCTCCCCCCCGCAGGAATGAACGGAATGGCTCCCCCCCTCCCCCCCGCGGGAATGAACGGAACAGCTCCCCCCCCTCCCCCCCGCGGGAACGAACGATGGCTGGAGCACTTTCACACAGGTAGGAAGATGGTTTATTTAATCTTTTCTTTGCTTATAAATGTTTATTCAGGTTGGATTTATTTGTATAATATTTGTAGAAGTATAAATAAGGATTTATTATAGAATTTAACGACTTCCCTTCCCCCCCCCCCCCCCACCTCGTTCCGGACGCCTAATTTGTAACCTGCGCCTGATTTTTTAATGTGTAGAACAGGTTTTTCAGTTCTACAAAAATCTTCACTTGCTCCATTCTAAGTTAGTTTGGAGTACGTTTTCACTGTGGAAACTTTGAAATCAGGCGTCAGTGGCCGGACACGCCCCCTTTTGAAGAAAAAATTCTGTTCACAAGTGGAACTGTTCTAACTGACTAGAACTGCAGAAAAAAAAATGTGGAGAATTGCGATTTCTAAGATAGTCCGTTCTCCACCAGTTGCTCCTAAGAATCAGGCGCAAATCATGTGGAAACTTGGGCCCTAAGTTTCTCTATGTCCCAAGCTGCATCACAGGAGCGCTATCAAACACAATTTGACACAGAGTCACATAAGGCGATGTTAGGACAGGTAACCAAATTATCTGGCTGACAGACATTGACTCCTGATAAGCAACGCCTTGATTTCAAAATTATCATCCTTGTTTTCAAATCCCTCCATGGCCTCGCCCCTCCCTATCTCTGTAATCTCCTCCAGCCTCACAATCGCCCCCTCCCCGCCCCCCCCCCCCGAGATATCTGCGATCCTCGAATTCTGCCCTCTTGAGCATCTCTGATTATAATCGCTCAACCACTGGTGGCCGTGCCTTCTGTTGCCTGGGCCCTAAGCTCTGGAACTCCCTGCCTAAAGCTCTCTACCTCTCTTTGCTCCTTCAAGACGCTCCTTAAAACCTACCTCTTTGACCAAGCTTTTGGTCACTTGCCCTAATTTCTCCTATGTGGCTCAGTGTCAATTTTTTTTTGTCTCATAACCCTCCTGTGAAGCGCCTCGGGATGTTGCAGGTGCTATATAAATACAAGTTGTTGTGGTGATGGGTGAACGGCACTTGGTGTGAGTTCGGACATGGGCAGCAGGGCTTTGGATCAGTTGACGTCTCTGACTTAGCGTTTTTGTAAGAGACAACCCACTGACCTCGCTTTAAATGGAGGCTCTTTAGCCAGTATCTCGACTAGCCAAGTAATCCTTTCTCCTGATAGGCCCCCAAGAACTGGGATGAAACCTACTGATGCAGCTGCTAAAAAACTTGACTCCCAACTGATCCCACCGATTTCAATGACAGAGATAAAAAGAAAAGAAAAACTGCAATTGCTGGAAATCTGAACCATAAATGGAAAATTCTGGAACTACACCGTGGATAAGTCAGTACCTGGAGGGAGAGATGGAAGCTTACCCTGCACTGAGACAATCAATGGTCAATGCCCAAAATGTGAACTCATCTTTTCTCTTTGCCGAGGCTGTACATCTCCAGGATTTATTTCCATTCTTTGTTAAACAGATTTAAATGCACGTGAAAGTGGGAGAGGTGAAGAATCAGCCCTATAGGTGAGAAACACACGCAAGTCGCTGTGAAACATGAGTAGGAGCTCGAAAATGCCGCAGAAACGTCACAAGGGTAGAACAAGCAAAATTCACAGAAACAGAAAAAAAAAGTTTCCCAGAGAAAAATAATTAGAGGGGTGGGGGGGGGAGGGATGGGCGAGATGAGATTGTGCTCGCAAGTTTCTGCTCACATTATTCTTCATGTTGACTTGCTGTTGCTCAGAAATAGAACAGAGCATGTTCTCCTGATTCTAACTCTGTGTGGGAAGAATTCCGGTTATTTCGATGACCCCGTCGAGTGCCCACCACTGAAACAAACCTAATTGTTTATTAGCAGTCTGACACTGTAGCAGCCAGACACCTCAGGACACAGAGATCCAATGGGCCGAAGGTTAAATAGGTGCAGCCAGCCGCTGATGCCTCTCCGGGACATTGAACAAATGGACTCTCTCGGTGTGCTGATGTAGTTGACCTGCGAGAGCTTGAATCAAACACTAAGGCCCCAACATTCCAGAAGGTCATTCTCCCCGGGGGGGCAGAATGTGGAACGGACCCCCGCATCTGCCCAGGGTCTGCCCCATTCGCCCTCCGTTCAATGTTTTGCCTGAAATGGGGGGGGGGACCGGCTTAAGAAACGCTTGCTCTCTTTTTTAAAAATTACTTGTTCACGGGATGTGGGCGTCGCTGGCAGGGCCGGCATTTATTGCCCGTCCCTAATTGCCCTCGAGAAGGTGGTGGTGAGCCGCCACTTTAGAGGGTAACTAAGAGTCAACTGTGCGTCCTGAGTCACACATCGGCCAGACCAGGTAAGGATGGCAGATTTCCTTCTCCACAGGACATCAGAGAACCAAATAGGTTTTTCACCACAATCCGGTAGTTTCATGGGGCTAGAATTTCCTTTGGGCGGTATTGGCCATTGTGGGCGGTAATCAGGTGAGCGGAACATTCCTAACCTGAGGTACGCCGGCGGTTTCCAAGTCCCGCTGGGGAGCGGACCGCAGGAGCGCACCGTCCACAGATTGCCCTGGCACGATTTTTGGCTGAGCGGTGACCCGTATGTAAGTGTATTTAAATAAAAAACCGCCCTCGAGGATTGGCAGAGCTGGGCCCTAAGTAAGTAGGTCTACAAGAAAAAGGTAAGCGATTGTTTTTTTTTACTATTTATTTTCAAAATCTGTCGGGGTGATTTAATTTAAAAGCATCTTGGGAATGTTTTTGGGATATTTTTTGTTAGTTGATAGTTAGGTTTTTTGAAAAATTATTTTTATTCTTTTTTTTTGTTGTTAGGCCCAACACGCAGCCTCAGTGTAAATTTTTATAGATTTTTTTAATTT
Organism: Pristiophorus japonicus; assembly: GCF_044704955.1. Taxonomy (NCBI): domain Eukaryota; kingdom Metazoa; phylum Chordata; class Chondrichthyes; family Pristiophoridae; genus Pristiophorus; species Pristiophorus japonicus. The sequence goes on along the minus strand of NC_091989.1, from coordinate 11,436,592 downwards.
ATCGCCCATTTTCTTTCGGCATCGCCCAATCTACCCGAAATGGCACTTTTTCGCCCAGATTGGAGGTGCAAGGCCCATATTTTTCGCTGGGCAGATTTTAAAGTTTTTTCGGGAGGTTTTTGCCGCGATAATCTTCCCAGCCTTAACGGTTTTTCGGGCAGCAATCGGGCTTTGGAGAAATTCTAGCCCGTAGTCTTCATTACTGATGCTAGCTTTTTATTCCAGATTTATTTAATTAACTGAATTTAAATTCCCTTCATTAAATAAATCTGGAATTTGTAAAAAAAAAGGCTTGCCACCATGGAAATGGTGGGACGAGCTCACCCGCCCTAAATTCCACCACTTCCCCCTTACAGAACTACTTCAAAAGGACGGGAGAAATGTTTTTGCCAGGAACTGATGATGCCGGCGAAACGAGATTTTTAAAGTGGAACTGCCAAAGACGTCGGGTCTTCAAAACTTCTCCCTTTAACTGCTGTTGCCGTGGCAATATTATAAGATGTTTCTGGGGATTTCACTTTGCGATCCTCAAGCTCCATTTTGGAATATTTTGCGAGACGCTCTCACCAGGAATTTCTCCCGATTGGCCGGCGTAACTTTGGAGGTAGATCGGCGGAAGCCCCATTTCCGTGCGCAGCCAGGGTTTCCACTGATCTTCCGCCAAAGTTACGGTGGCCTCTTCCTCTTCCTCATGAGGTGGTAACACCCTGATGCTGAGTGGTCCACTGCCTGTTGCCTGATGTGCTTTGGTACTTTGAGCAATTTTCTTCAGCATGAAGAGGCTGCACTTTTTACGGTCCGGCACAGTCTCCAAACCTTTCCTTCTTCCTGTTATTACCTTTCAACTTTTCAACATTAAATATTAACCGTCGTGTGAGAACTGTACCATAAATGAGTCTCATCACCAAGAGAATGCAGAGATCAAGCGCAGGCAGCGGAAAGAGCGTGCGGCAAACCTGTCCCGCCCACCCTTTCCCTCAATGACTATCTGTCCCACCTGTGACGGAGACTGTGGTTCTCGTATTGGACTGTTCAGCCACCTAAGGACTCATTTTAAGAGTGGAAGCAAGTCTTCCTCGATTCCGAGGGACTGCCTGTGATGATGATGAAATGAGAGATTCTTACAGGACGTGTGTGGATACACGAAAAGCAAGGTTATTTGGAGGCATCCAGGTGTTAGGGTAACTGCAGCTGTTAATTCCTTGCTCACCAAGGAAGAAACACTTGGATTTATATAGCGCCTTTCACAACCACCGGACGCCTCAAAGCGCTGTACAGCCAACGAAGTACTTTTGGAGTGCAGTTATTACTGTAATGTAGGAAACACGGCAGCCAACCTGCGCAGAAGCAAGTTGCCGCAAACAGCAATGTGATTATGACCAGATAATCTGCTCCTGCCATGCTGATTGAGGGATACATTTTGGCCAGGAAGCCGGGGATAACTCCCCTGCTCTTCTTCAAAATAGTGCTATAGGATTCTCCACGTCCAGCTGAGAGAGCAGACGGGGCCTCGGTTTAAGGTCAGTGCTGAAGGAACCACGTGCAAAGACTAATTAGTACCATCGGACCACAGAGTGTGCACTGCATTCCATAAATGTTCAAAGCCTAACCTGCGGGAGTGTCAGCTATGGATCAGTGGGTAACACTCTTGCCTCTGAGTCAGAAGGTTGTGGGTTCAAGTCCCACTCCAGGGACTTGAGCACAAAAGTCCAGGCTGATACTGCACTGCAGTGCAGTGCTGAGGGAGTGTATTTATCGTTTGTCTTTTAGGACCACCGGATGTGGCAAAACACTTTACAGCCAATGAAGTACTTTTTGAAGTGTAGTCACTGTTGTAATATAGGAAACGCAGCAGCTAATTTGTGCACAGCAAGCTCCCACAGGCAGCAATGTGATAATGACCAGATGTTGAATGAGTGATAAATATTGGCCAGGACATCAGAGATAACTCCCCTGCTCTTCTTTGAAATAGTGCCGTGGGATCTTTTACGTTCACTTGAGAGAGCAGACGGTGCCTCGATTTAATGTCTCATCCGAAAGACGGCACCTCCGACAGTGCGGCATTTCAGTATCTGTCTCGACTTCTGGAGTGGGGTTTAAACCCACAACCTTCTGACTCAGAGGTGAGGGTGCTACCCAATGAGCTGACGCTTGTTGAACCTTTTATGACATCACGGTTGTTCCATTTACTGTCAATGTCACTTCCGTCCAAATAACTCTTGCAGCACAATTTTCTCCTAACCCTAAAAAGTAAATCCCACCTCTGGCTTTTCTCATTTAAGAGATGCTCCAACTCACATACCAAAAATTGGCTCCTCTTCCTTTCCTCCTGCTTACGGCTGCCATCTCTGTTTTCTGCCGACCAATATTTACCTCGAAGTGCAGCCTGCCTTAAAAAATCTGAACACAATCCGTTTTCCCTCCAACCCCTATCCCCCTCTCCCCCCCCCCCAATGCCCAACCCCCAACCAGGCTTTCTAGACCTTGTAAGGCATTTCAAGCCTATAACTGACACAGCACAAGACTGTGCCTCACCCAGTGTAATGTTAGTTTGCTGACCCTGGGATTTCCAATGGGGTCAGCGTCTGTGCATAAGGATTAACATATGGCAGGTATAAAAAAGAAAATTTTATCTAAATGGAGAGAGACTACAAAATGCTGCGGTACAGAGGAACCAGGGGGTCCTTGTGCATGAAACACAAAAAGTTAGCACACAGGTACAGCTAATAATTAGGAAGGCAAATGGAATGTTAGCCTTTATTGCAAAGGGGATAGAATATAAAAATAGGCAAGTCCTGCTACAACTGCACAGGGTGTTGGTGAGACCACACCTGGAGTACTGTGTACAGTTTTGGTCTCCTTATTTAAGGAGGGATACACTTCCATTGGAGGCAATTCAGAGAAGGTTCATGCGGTTGATTCCTGAGATGAAGGGGTTGTCTTATGAAGAAAAGTTGAGCAGGTTGGGCCTATATTCATTGGAGTTTAGAAGAATGAAAGGTGATATTATTGAAACGTGTAAGATTCTGAGGGGCTTGACAAGGTAGATGCTGAGAGGATGTTTCCCCTCGTGGGGGAATCTAGAACTAGGGGGCATAGTTTCAGAATAAGGGGTCGCCCATTTAAAACGGAAATGAGGAGAAATTTCTTCCCTGAGGGTCATGAATCTTTGGAATTCTCTACCCCAGAGAGTTGTGGAGGCTGGGCCATTGAATATATTTAAGGTGGAGATAGACAGATTTTGAACAATAAGGGAGTCAAGGGCTATGGGGAGCGGGCAGGGAAGTGGAGGTGAGGCCAAGATCAGATCAGCCATGATCTTATTGAATGGCGGAGCAGGCTCGAGGGGCCAAATGGCTGACTCCTGCTCCTATTTTTTATGTTCTGATGTTCTTATGTATTGTTTTTGAGCCTGAGTGTCATGGGGAAAGTGTTCCAGGTACCAGGGCAATATTGTTAACTCTTCAATTACACATTTAGAACTGACCCTGTGATAGCACAGCTCAGAGACACAACCAAGACTAGTCCTCTCCCAAAAAAGGACTACGCTCTGTCTGTCCCCAGTTGACATTCGCACTATTCACGGACTAAACTCAAAGCTTTTACATGTCAGAATAACAACGGCAACGTATTTATATAGTGCCTTTAATATCTAGAAGCAGGGGTCACAGTCTCAGAATAAGGGTCGGCCATTTAGGACTGAGATGAGAAGTTTCTTCACTCAGTGGGTGGTGAATCTCTGGAATTCTCTACCCAAGAGGGCTGTAGTGGTTCAGTATTTTTAATTTATTCTATACAGAAATCGATAGATTTTTGGATATTAAGGGAATCAAGGGATAAGGGGATAGTGCAGGAAAGTGAAGTTGAGATGGAAGATCAGCCATGATCTAATTGAATGGCGGAACAGGCTCAAGGGGCTGAATGGCCTCCTCCTGATCCTAATTCATATGTTCTAATATAGAAAAATGTCCCAAGGCATAATCAATAAAGGAAGGTAAAATGTGGAGCCAATTGTGCTGGAGACTATTAAACTCACAATATAATTCACCTTCAACCCTTACATGCCACCTGAATATAGCTAACTGCATCACCCTTAGCTTTTCGAACACAAAATTTAGCTTTAATAAAAAGACGTTTCCCATGGATAGTCTAAAAATGCTTCTCTGGCAAAAGGAAGGAGCATAAACAACATAGCGCATGAATCATGGCTTGGTTCAAACCAAGCACTCTGAGGAAAATGGAAAATTCAGATCGTGTATTAATTTTCATGATGTTCACATCAGTACGACTGCCCTCAGAGAGTTATCACATTTCAGACTCTCCAGTGCTTTTACTAACTACTGTACTGAAATTGAAATCTAATTCTCTGTACGATAACGTATGGTGTCACAGGATCGTGAGACTTCTGGAGGTCCGAGTGACATCGTAAATTGGAAACGGTGACGTGAAGAAGCATCGAGGCATTTATGGACATCATCTTAACCCTAGGATGAGCCGCAAGTCTCCAAGCACGCTGCCACTTGCTTACGGGAGCATGGTTTGTTCCGGTCGCACTGTCAAGGAGTCTGGCGGAGCAGCGATGGGGTAAATGGAGCTCAGACTGGAGCTCGGAGCGAGAGTTGGCAACATGCCAAGAAGGTCAGCATTGGGTAAAGATTGACAGTCAGCGCATTGTGATGTCCGAAGTCAAATGACCGCGTGAAACAGTTATCTACGTCGCTGAGCACTTCCGGGACCTTTGGCAGTAAGTTGCGCTAATCTTATCGATTGCCAGTTCTATCACCTTTGGAACACTCCATGCAATTTTGATCAAGGACAGAAAGGCCTTTGATACATTGGGGAGGGTTCAGATAAGAGGGATAAAGGAATATTTCAGTAGCTTGAGCTCTAAACTAATAAAGGAAGGAATTGTATTTATGTTGTACCTGATCGCATCGCTCAGGATATCCCAAAGCATGATATCCAATGGACCATGATTTACTCTGAAGCATGGGCACTATTGCTATCAGACATAGGTAGCAGTGTAGTCTGGCCTTCAGGGCAGTACTGAGGAAGTGCTGCATAGCAAGAGATGCTGCTCAGCAGATAGGAAGTTAAATCAAGGTCTTGCATGTCCATTCAGGTTAAAGATAGCAAACAATGAGATGAATGCCCAGTTCATCTATTTTTGTTGGAGAGGGGTGGGGGAGGGGGTGGGTGGGTTGTGGCTAAGACACCAAGAAACCTCCCTTCTCTTCTTTGAATAGAGCCATCATGTCTTCAACGTCCACCTGAATGGACACGGAAAGCCTTGACTTAACCTCCCAGCTAATGAGCAACACCTCAGACAATGCAGCTCTTCCTCGGGTACTGCCCTGAAGACCAGTCTACATATGAATTACATCGTATACATGTCACAGAAACAGGCCATTCGGCCCAACCTGTCCATGCCGGCGTTTATGCTCCACTCGAGCCTCCTCTTGTCTCTCCTCATCTAAATCTATCAGCATAACCCTCTATTCCCTTCTCCCTCATGTGCTTGTCTAGCCTCCCCTTAACTACATCTATACTATTCGCCTCAACCACTCCTGGTGGTAGCGAGTTCCACATTCTAACCACTCTCTGGGTGAAGATGTTCTTCTGAATTCTCTATTGGATTTCTTGGTGACTATCTTATATTGATGGCCTGTAGTTCTGCTCTTGCCTACTCGTGGAAACATTCTCTCTGTATCCACGCTATCAAAACGTTTCATAATTTTAAAGACACTGTACAGAAAAGAAAGACTTGCATTTATACAGCGCTATTCACAACCACAGGACATCCCAAAGTGCTTTACAGCCAATGAAGCACTGTTGAAGTGTAGTCACTGTTGTAATGTAGGAAACACAGCAGCCAATTTGCACACAGCAAGCTCTCACAATGTGATAATGACCAGATAATCTGTTTTTTAGTGATGTTGATTGAGGGATAAATATTGGCCAGGACACCAGGGGTAACTCCCCTGCTCTTCTTTGAAATAGTGTCTTGGGATCGTTTACGTCCACGTGAGAGAGCAGATGAGGCCTCGGTTTAACGTCTCATCCAAAATGCAGCATCTCCGACAGTGCAGCACTCCCTCGGCACTGCGAGCGTCAGCCAAGATTTACGTGCTCAAGTCTCTGGAGTGGGACTTGAACCCACAACCTTCTGACTCGAGTCAAAAGTGCTGCCCACTGAGCCACAACTGACAGCTAACAAAGCTTCAGAAGCTGATACAGGAATTCAGAAGAATGAGAGGGGATCTCATTGAAACATATAAAATTCTGATGGGATTGGACAGGTTAGAAGCAGGAAGAATGTTCCCAATGTTGGGGAAGTCCAGAACCAGGGGTCACAGTCTAAGGATAAGGGGTAAGCCATTTAGGGCCGAGATGAGGAGAAACTTCTTCACTCAGAGAGTGGCGAACCTGTGGAATTCTCTACCACAGAAAGTTGTTGAGGCCAGTTCGTTAGATATATTCAAAAGGGAGTTAGATGTAGTCCTTACGGCTAAAGGGATCAAGGGGTATGGAGAGAAAGCAGGAATGGGGTACTGAAGTTGCATGATCAGCCATGATCATATTGAATGATGATGCAGGCTCGAAGGGCCGAATGGCCTACTCCTGCACCTACTTTCTATGTTTCTATGTATGATACAGTTGACTATTTGCGACACATCACCGGATGGATCTGTTTCAGCTCAAATGGATATCAGGGTGTGTGACTGGTTGGGACATTGTTTCCTGTCGCACTTTTATGTGCTGAGTCTCTGTGGTAATTTGCAGAATGAAGGTAATCATAGCATCCCGACTTAGACCAGCCAATGGAGCCTGCAATGGAGCATGGAATCCTCCTCGTCCTAAAGACTCAGCGCCACCCCATGACATCGAGTGTGCCAACTGACCCCGGGAGGTCCGGAAAAACACACTTAGCAAAACATCGGGGTCGTTAAGCAGAAAGAAAAATTAATTTTTGAAAACCTGCAGTTTCCAAAGTAACAGAATAAAAGCTGACCACAAAACAGTTTGTAGCAGAGCGTTAACTGCACTGTGGTAGAATGCAGTCTACTTGACTGCTTGAATAAATCAGGAAGATAGTGATCAGAACTGAGGGAGTCACAGAAGGCAATGCAGTATTACTGTACTGGATTATTCGGAGCAGATTCTGCATATGACATCCCCGCCCGCTAAATTTGCAGGAAGGCTGGTAGCCAGACTGAAGACTGAGGTCAAGCTGTGTGCTAAAAAATACAATGGGCTGAAAATTCCGGCCTCGCTGGGTGCGTACAAAGTGCGCATGTACCCGGCGAGGCCTCGCAAAAGCCGGTTCTTGGGGCGCAATGCACATATGCCAAGATCCGGCTTTTACGATCTGTCAAAAATTCACTGGAGAGATACTAGGCATCCCCAGGAGAAGGACATCCGCACGGCAGAGATCGGGCTATTTGCCCAACTCATGCCCAGCGAAAGTCCTTCAAACTTTTATGCCTGGTAAAAGCAGGCACATTACTTACTTTTACCAGCGGAATACTTTTGGAACATAGAAAAATTAAATGTAATCATTCATTTTTATATTAAAAACCCTGTCCATTAAGGTTAGTTTATTTTTAACTCTATTAAAACACATTAAAAAAATTGCTAAAAATATATATTTTTAAAACATTTAATTACATTTAATTTAAATTAATTTTAAATATGTGAGGTGTATTTTTATTTATTGTGCTGTGTTTGGGTGTTTTGATTTTTTTTCTCATTGATAGTAATGGGAGCCCGTACAAACAGAGCTCCCATTTTAATCAATGAGAATACTGCATCGTGATTGGTGGTCCAGGCCCACGTGACTCCAGCAGATGCGTCCGTACCTGGAGGCCATGTTCCCGTGTGCTGCGCAGAGAATGGAGGCCTCCGACCGGAATCCTACGTTCCTCTGGGACCAACAGGCACTTTCCGGGTTGGAGGCGTTCGTTCGAAGGAAGCCTCCGACCCCAACTTTCGGTCTTATGAGCCTTTGAATTCCCTTGATGCACGGGAGAGACACCCTCGATCAGACAGGAGAACATCAACACCAGAAACATAAAAATAGAATATTACGCGCCCAATGAATGTGTTTCATTCATAGTATTCAACATGCTATTCCTGTTTTACATTCCTGCACTCTCTAAGATCTTATATGCTTTATATAACGATGGGTAAAAGCATCATAGTATATGCCATAAATAGCAACTTCAGTTTGTATATAATGAACATTCGTGCAATTATTACCCAATATATCTGCCTTATTATCAATACGCTAATGAACTGTTAAATATGTCCAATTCTAAACATCTTTTTGCATAGGTTTTATATAGGATATATGGCACAGAAACATGCCATTCAGCTCAACCAGTCCATGCCGGTGTTTATGCTCCAATCAAGCCTCCTTCTATCTTTCCTCATCTAAATCTATCAGCATAACCCTCTATTCCCTTCTTCCTCATAGACTTACTAACCGCCCCTTGCATGCATCTATAACATTTGCTTCAACCACTCCCTGTGGTATCGAGTTCCACGTTCTCACCACTCACTGGATAAAGACATTTCTTCTGAATTCCCCGTTGGATCCTTTGGTGACTATCTTATACTGATGGCCTCTAGTTATGCTCTTCCCCACAAGTGGAAACATTCTCTGTATCCACTCTATCCACAGAGAGGCTGCAAAGAGATTTAGATAGGTTAAGCGAATGGGCTAAGGTTTGGCAGATGGAATACAATGTCGGAAAATGTGAGGTCATCCACCTTGGAAAAAAAAACAGTAAAAGGGAATATTATTTGAATGGGGAGAAATTACAACATGCTGCGGTGCAGAGGGACCTGGGGATCCTTGTGTATGAATCCCAAAAATTTAGTTGCACGTGCAGCAGGTAATCAGGAAGGCGAATGGAATGTTGGCCTTCATTGCGAGAGGGATGGAGTACAAAAGCGGGGAGCTCCAGCTGCAACTGTACAGGGTATTGGTGAGGCCGCACCTGGAGTACTGCATTCAGTTTTGGTCACATTACTTAAGGAAGGATATACTAGCTTTGGAGGGGGTACAGAGACGATTCACTTGGCTGATTCTGGAGATGAGGGGGTTATCTTATGATGATAGATTGAGTAGACTGGGTCTTTACTCGTTGGAGTTCAGAAGGATGAGGAGTGATCTTATAGAAACATTTAAAATAATGAAAGGGATAGACAAGATAGAGGCAGAGAGGTTGTTTCCACTGGTTGGGGAGACTAGAACTAGGGGGTACAGCCTCAAAATACGGGGGAGCCAATTTAAAACCGAGTTGAGAAGGAATTTCTTCTCCCAGAGGGTTGTGAATCTGTGGAATTCTCTGCCCAGGGAAGCAGTTGAGGCTGGCTCATTGAATGTATTCAAATCACAGATAGATAGATTTTTAACCAATAAGGGAATTAAGGGTTACGGGGAGCGGGCGGGTAAGTGGAGCTGAGTCCACGGCCAGATCAGCCATGATCTTGTTGAGTGGCGGAGCAGGCTCGAGGGGCTAGATGGCCTACTCCTGTTCCTAATTCTTATGTTCTTATTTAAAACCTTTCAGAATTTTAAAGACCTCTATTAGATCACCCCTCAGCCTTCTCTTTTCAAGAGTAAGAGATCCAGCCTGCTCATCCTTCCCTGATGGGTATAACCTTGCATTTCTGGTATCATCCTTGTAAATCTTCTCTGCACCCCGTCCCGTGTCTCTATATCCGAGGAGATGTTGGGGCGGGCCCCACCGAGGAGATGTTTGGGAGGGTCCCGCCGAGGAGATGTTTGGGAGGGTCCCGCCGAGGAGATGTTGGGGCGGGCCCTGCCGAGGAGATGTTTGGGAGGGTCCCGCCGAGGAGATGTTTGGGCGGGCCCTGCCGAGGAGATGTTTAGACGGCCCCGCCGAGGAGATGTTGGGGAGGGCCCCGCCGAGGAGATGTTGGGGAGGGTCCCGCCGAGGAGATGTTGGGGAGGGCCCCACCGAGGAGATGTTGGGGAGGGCCTTGCCGAGGAGATGTTGGGGAGGGCCCCGCCGAGGAGATGTTGGGGAGGGCCCCGCCGAGGAGATGTTGGGGAGGGTCCCGCCGAGGAGATGTTGGGGAGGGCCCTGCCGAGGAGATGTTGGGGAGGGCCTTGCCGAGGAGATGTTGGGGAGGGCCCCGCCGAGGAGATGTTGGGGAGGGCCCCGCCGAGGAGATGTTGGGGAGGGTCCCGCCGAGGAGATGTTGGGGAGGGTCCTGCCGAGGAGATGTTCGGGAGGGTCCCGCCGAGGAGATGTTCTGACAGGCTGTCGATGAGGCCCCAAGGTAAGAGCGAGCGGGGCGAGGCCCCAAGGTCAGCAGGTCCGGATTCCGGAACATTTTACAGATTCCGGACGACCCTGACACCGATCGTCCCGGAGTCCGATTCCAGAACATTTCCGGAACTCCGGATTTTCAACGCTGCACCTGTACTCCGTGTGGTCCAACCAAGGTTTAGCAAGTTTAGAATAATTTCACTACTTTTCAATTCTATCCCTCCAGAAATAAACCCTAGTGCTTGGTTTGCTTTGTTATGGCCTTGTTAACCTATATCGCTACGTTTAGTGATTTGTGTATTTGTATCCGAGATCCCTTTGCTCCTCTACCCCAGACAAACTCACACCCTCCCAGTAATTAGTGACCTCCCTATATTTAGCTAAACTAGTAGCCTTTTGTTTGAAACTTTGACACATGCATTCTGGAAGTCTAGGAGAACACGTTGCAAGCTTGGGGATGATGTTCTCTGTTCACAATTTTATTACTCAGACCATACAAAGAAAATCTCTCTCTCGCACCACCCCCTCCCCCCCCCACCCCTTGCCCACCCACCCACCTCAGGCCCCTCCCCCCACACGCTCTTTGTGCATTAGCTTGTGAGAACTTGGTTCAGTGGTAGAACTCTCGCCTCTGAGTCGGAACGTTGTGGGTTTAAGTCTCCCTCCAGTGTCTTGACCACGTAATCTAGGCTGACACTTCAGTGCAGTGCTGAGGGAGTGCTGCACTGTCGGAGGTGTTGTATTTCAGGTGAGACGTTAAACCGAGGCCCCGTCTGCTCTCTCAGGTGGAATTAAAAGATCCCATGGCACTATTGCAAAAATAGCAGAGGCAGTCTCTCCAGCGTCCAAGCCAACATCTGTCCCTCAACAAGCATCACTAATGCAGATTATCTGCTCATTATCACTCTGCAATTTGTGGGAGCTTGCTGCGCGCAAGTTGGTTCCAACGTTTCTTATATTGCAACAATGACAACGCTTTGAAAGTATTTCATCGGCTGTGAAATACATTGGGATGTCCTGACGTCATGAAATGTAAGGGGTAGAAATTACCCCCCGCCCAAAACGGGACGCTCCCACTCCGTTTCTATGGTCTTCACTGCGGCTGCAGTTCAGGTCGCCTCTTGAGCGACTTTCGGCTCTTGGTTGTTTTTTGTTACTTGGATCAATGGGGGCGGTGACACCACCTGAGGGGGGGATATGGGGGCGGTGACACCACCTGAGGGGGGGGATATGGGGGCGGTGACACCACCTGAGGGGGGGATATGGGGGCGGTGGCATCACCTGAGGGGCGGAAGTTGGGGGGCGGTGCGGATTGAGCGCCGCGATGATGTCATCACTTAAAGGGGAGAGCCTTCGCGATTTCAAAACTTTGGGCCACCAGGAAGGGTTTCGGCCGGGCCAGCGGCCTTGCACCCAAGAGGGGGCGCCAGGCTGCCTGTTGGCGGCCCGGCCGAGCCCGGTGGCATAATTGTCGGCCCGACAAGACAGTCGTCCGACAAAAAAAAAAACATGACGGCTGCGGCAGTGCACCGTCCCCTTTAAGGGAAGTCGCACCGCTGTTGCAGAAGGCCACAGCCTCACTGGACCACCGGGAAAAAAAACAGGTTTTGGCACCACTGGGTGGGCCGAAGGTTTTCCGAGGGGAATGTCGCTGTCGGGGGTGGGGGTAGATCGGCGGTGCGCACGGTGATGACGCACTTAACACGGATTGGCAGCAGTGGAGCGGTAGGGGAGATTGGGGCACCGCCGGGGAACCTCGGGAGGGCAATTGGGCTATCAGCGGTCTTTCCACGAAAAGTCGGCGGCCAATGCACTCCGTAGCGCGGCCACCGATTTGTGGTGGTAACAGGCCTTAAGGAGAGGGGAAGTTTTGGCCCTGAGGTCTCTCTTTCTTCTCTGTACAGTGGCTGCTGAAATATTGCACTGATCGCCAGGCACATTTTCCTCTCTTCATCTGGCCACCATCTCATTGCAGTTTGTGGAACGCTGTGCAAATTGGCCATTGCATTTCCCTCCTTTACAACAGTGATTACACTTAAAAGAAAAGTACTGAGGGAGTGCTGCATTGTTGAAGGTGGCGTCATTCAGCTGAGATGCTAAAACAAGACCCTGACTATCTGTTTGGATGTCTATAAAAAAATCCCATGACCCGATTACAAGAAGAGGGGGGGGGAGGGGCTGTGGGGAGGGGGGCAGGAGGGCGGCGGGGGTCATCCCAGTGCCGTGGCCAACATTTACCACTGAACCAACGCAACCAGAAGCAGGTCATTCATCTCACTGTTTGTGGGACCTTGCTGTTTGCAAATTGGATGCTTCATTTGCGTACAAAACAGCGACTGGAGTTCAAAAGTAATTCATTGTCTGTGAAGCACTTTGAATTTCCTGAAGATGTGGTATACAAATCCCAGTTCTTTTTATCATTTGCTGAGCTATGTAAAAATAAATTAATTGCCGATGCTCTCTCTTATGTAATAATCTTACTGTAAAACCCTTAGTTCGTGCAAAGTCCAAAGTCAATTAACGAAAATATTCCTTGTGGTACCGTAGATAATTCTTCCACATCCAGTCCCTTGGAGTCATTCCAAGTGCCCGCCAGCATCTCAGAAGAGAGTGAAAATAATAACAACAAAATCCAAGACATTGATGAAGGGAAGAATTGAACAGTTTCTAAAGACATACGGACTTAAAACTGCAAACATTATCGTGTCCTGCAGGAAGACTTCATACAAGTGAGCTTGTCTTCCACAAAGCCATTTATAACTGGCCTGTACACACCAGTGAGTCTATTGTAAATGGTACTGTTATTGCCCTTGAGGGGCTCGCTGGGCCATTTCAGAGGGCAGTTTAAGAATCAACCACATTGCTGTGGGCCTGGAGTCACATATAGGCCAGACCAGGAAAGGGCAGCAGATTTCCTTCCCTAACGACTATTAGTGAAGCAGATGGGTTTTTACAACAATCCAGTAGGTACACGGTGACCATTTGCTGATGGTCCAAATTTATTTAACCGAATTTAAATTCCCCAGCTGCCGTGGTGGGTCTTGAGCTCTTGTTTCTGGATCATTAGTCCAGGGTGCTGGGGTACCAATCTAGTAACATAACCACTATACTACTGCCCCCGTCAGTATATATCAATGAATAGGGACACATCAGCCATTGTACACACGATACTTATGGATGAGGAAAGCCATTTGGTTCCCTTTAATTCATCCATTCAAAGCAGCCCAACACAGCCCTCCACCATTACTTCATCTATATATTTCTTAAATGTTTCCAGAGATTCTGTCTCCACTACTCTGGTTCGAACATGAGAACATAAGAAATAGGAGCAGGAGTAGGCCATTTGGTCCCTCTAGTAAGATTGTGGCTGATCTGATCGTGACCTCAACTCCACTTCACTGCCCAGTCCCCATAACCATTGGCTCCCTTCCAATTGCATTCCAAGTGTGGATCACTGTCTGAGTAAAAAAATAAACTCTTGACTCGGCTGCCCGTGTACTAACTCACACCAAGTCTTGCTCACCCATCACCCGTTGTGCTCGCTGACCTACATTGGCTCCCGGTCCGGCAACGCCTCAATTTTAAAATTCTCATCCGTGTTTTCAAATCCCTCCATAGCCTCATCTCTCCCTCACTCTGTAACCTCCTCCAGCCTCACAACGCCCCCCCCCGGAAATCTCTGCCCTCCTCCAATTCTGGCCTCTTGCGCATCCTCGCTTTTAATGGCTTCACCATTGGTGGCCGCACCTTCAGCTGCAGAGGTCCTACGCTCTGGAATTCACTCCCTGAACCTCTCCACTTCTCTACTTCTCTCTCCTGCTTTCAGACGCTCCTTTAATCCTAACACTTTGTCCAAGCTTTTAGACACCTGTCCGAATATCTCCTTATGTGACTCGGTCAAATTTTTGATAATGCTCCAGTGAAGCACCCGGGGACGTTTTACTACATTATAGACGCTATATAAATGCAAGTTGTTGTTGTAAATTTGTTGTTTCCTGGTTTGAACTGTGCCCTCTTGTCTGACTCCCACAGTTTAATTTAAAGTCGTATTCCAGACTAACCTAGTCCATACAATTTACTACATGAGGCCCCACTATAAGATCACCAATGGTCCTTGTAAATCTTAAGCACACACTCAGAGCATGCTGAAGTATTGCTCTGGCTGGATGTGTCAGCCCATTATCACTGCTGCCTCGTCTGGTTGCATCAAAATGCACAAATACGGCACAATATTGCACAACACGAAGCAACATGGTTGGACAGACTGGATGGAGCTGGCTGGCTCTCCAGTTCGTTGATTCACCACACGAGTCAGAAACCAGAAACGCTCCTCCTGGCAGCTCTGGCATGTTGCTCCATTCTCAGTGATTAATTGGCTCCATTGAAGCCCAGTCCATTATTGGGTGCCATACGAGCTGATGTGTGACTACAAGATGTACTGCAGCAACTCGGCAAGGCTTCTTCGGCAGCACCTCCCAAACCCGCGACCACTGCCACCTCGAAGGACAAGGGTAGCAGGCGCATGGGAACACCACCACCTCCACGTTCCCCTCCCAGTCACACACCATCCTGACTTGGAAATATATCGGCCGTTCCTTCATCGTCGCTGGGTCGAAATCCTGGAACTCCTTCCCTAACAGCACTGTGGGAGCACCTTCACCACACGAACTGCAGCGGTTCAAGAAGGCGGCTCACCACCACCTTCTCAAGGGCAATGAGGGCCTTGCCAGCGACGCCCACATCCTAGGAACGAATAAAAAAAACATCTAGAATTTGGACTTATCTGCATTGCTGCATTCGTGTTGGATGCAAACCAGAACAATGTGGAATGATTCAATTTGGGTAAATTTACACCAGTTATACAGCACAGGGCATGTCAAATTGTGAAGCCAAAACCACTTCACGTTGATGCCAACAATATAGTATAACTGGTTTACAAGTGATTCTTCAGGTATTTGATTTTCTGACATAGATATCACAAAAGAATTATATCGCAGATATGTTTACAGAACGCACTAAGCTGAGGTTTTCACCTAATTTATTTAAATGAATGCGGTGTTGTATAAGATTATAACACATAAATTGCACCGTGCAATATTAGCTTGCAAGCACTTATGGAATAGCATACGACACGACGCCTCAAGCAACAACATGCCAATATTGAACAGCATCATTTCCCAGGCTCTTATTAAAAGTTCAATCTTTTCAGCATAGGGAAAGATTTTATGAAATAACTCTCCCAGTTTTGCATGATGGAAGACCATATTTGGAAAAGCAAATTGGGTGGAAATCTGCCATCCTTACCCGGTCTGGCCTATGTGTGACTCCAGACCCAGCAATGTGAATGACTCGTAACTTCTCCCTGAAATGGTCCAGTGAGCCACTTAGTTTATTCAAGAAGGCGGCTCACCACCACCTTCTTGAGGACAATTAGGAATGGGCAATAAATGCTGGGCTTACCGGTGATATTCATATCTTGTGAATGAATTTTTTTAAAGTAGCGAATTCCATCTTTCTTCGCGATTAACTTAATGGGAAGAAATTGGACCCACCCTGCACCTCTATTTTTTCAGGCGCAGAATGAAATACATCCAACCCCAAATGGGACTGAATGATTTTTCAGGCACCTCTGATAGTTTCCTAAATCAGCCTTTGGTTCCCTTACATTTGGGCCTGTTTCGGCCCCCACACCCCCGATTTCTGCCCAGAGTTGAAATCGGGGCTATAATGTCAGCAAGAGGGTAGAAAAGAGCAAATATGTTCAAATGAATCATTTTTTGTAAATGCATTCATAACGTTCGCCACTGTTTACTTTTTTCTAGCAAAAATCACAAATGTATGTGGAGCAGAGGAAGTCGCCACATCACTACACAAAACAACCAGAGGAATTTGTTTCTTGCTATTGAGGGAACAGAGGGAACTTTACTTTCCCTTCGGGCCCCTGCTGCACTTAATCTGGAAGAGCTTGACGTTGACACTGCTTGTGAACAATGGAAAAATAATCCAATGTTGTGTCGACCCCACAATAACTATAAAGTTCACCAAGCTAGTTGTGATAGTGAGTAGCTCCAGTGATTATGTCTCTGGACAAGTAATGCAGTGGCCTGGAATATTCATCCAGAGAATGTGAATTCCTCTGTGGTAGTTTGAAAATTTGAGATAAAAGCAGAAAGTGCTGGAAACACTCAACAGATCAGGCAACATCTGAGGGGAGAGAAGCAGAGTTAACGTTTCAGGTCAATGACCTTTCACTAGAATTTGAAATGGTTTAAAAAGTTCGGGCTAGAATTTGCACAGCGCCACGTTTGAGACGATAACTTTTGCGGGAGCACAAAAGTTTCGCTGAGCGAAAAAAATTTGCTGCTTTCCCTTCCAAGAGGGATGTGGAGTGCTGAATCAAGCACTACCACTTCCCTTAGAGCGCTAAAGGAAGTGAGGGAGTGGTGTCGGCACAGAACTGAGCAATGTTCAGTGCAGTGCTACCCTTTTGCTTAAAGGGAAGGGCCAATGCTGAGGTGAATGAGTTTTCATGCTGTCTGTGTTGGGACCACGGCACCTGCGCTATGTGCATAGCAGCCTCAAGCGCTCTAAGAGAGCGCAGGGCTGAGTGATCGCGGGGGCTAAGGAAATCAGGAGGCACTGGCGATGCTGCAGGGGTCGGGAGTGAACATTGCATCCGGGGCGGTAACGGGGCGCTGCGCACCGGATCATGTCACGATCTCTGGGGCACAAGACAGCGAGGCGGTAAGTGTTAGCGCCGGCGCTAAACTGCCAGGGAAGTTCCACGGGTGTCGGTGATTTTATTGCGACCGTTCGGTAATCCCCTCGCTCCTCGTTACCGCCTTTTTCAGGCGCTAACAGGAGGTGCCAATTTCTCCCCACCTTGGTATCAGTAAAAGTGATCATGAAGCTGTCGGATTGTTATTAAAACCCAACTGGTTCACTAATGTCCTTCACGGAAGGAAACCTGCTGTCCTTACTGTCCTCCTGTGACTCCAGACGCTCACCAACTCTTGACTCTGAACTGCCCTCACCTAGCAAACCACTCAGTTCTTTGAAACTGCGACAAAGAATTCCACCTCGACTGCAGTCGTTCAGGAAGGCGACCCACCACCACCTTTTCAGGGCAACCAGGAAGGGGCAATAAATGCTGGCCTTGCCAGCGACACCCACATCCTGAGAATGAATTGTTTTTTAAGTTAATAACCTTGATTTGTAACAGTGTTGAATGAATCATACAGTTCACACCAGACCTGTTGCTGCTGTTTCACTATCATTTTTAATATTTTCCAGTTTACTAGACAGCATAGAAAAACTACTGCCGCTGAGTTCAAAAACAAATCAAGATGTGCAAAAACATCCCGACATTTTATGCTCTTTTTCCATAGACCACATGGAAGATTTTAGTTTTCTTGCAACCTTTTGTTTAAACTGTGGGAAGGTTCTCATTCAAACTCTCGGTGGGACATTGCACATTTGCCAGCTGATTTAAGCCACAAAAGAAAGAAAGACTTGAATATGTATAGCGTCCTTCATGACCACCGGATGTCCCAAAGTTCTTTATAGCCAATCAAGTATATTGTGAATTGTAGTCACTGTTGTAATGTAGGAAACGCGGCAGTAAATGTGCACACAGCAAGCTCCCACAAACAGCAATGTGATAATGACCAGATAATTTTTGTTTTTAATGATGTTGATTAAGAGATAAATATTGGCCAGGACACCAGAGTTAATTCCACTGCTGTTAGAACATAAGAACATAAGAATTAGGAGCAGGGGTAGGCCATTTGGCCCCTCGAGCCTGCTCTGCCATTCAATAAGATTATGGCTGATCTGACCATGGACTCAGCTCCACTTCCCTGCCCACTCCCCATAACCCTTTACTCCCTTATCGCTCAAAAATCTGTCTATCTCCATCTTAAATATATTCAATAATCCAGCCTCCACAGCTGTCTGGGGCAGATAATTCCATAGATTTACAACCTCTGAGAGAAGAAATTCCTCCTCATTTCAGTTTTAAATGGGCGGCCCCTTATTCTAAGACCATGTCCCCTAGTTTTAGTTTCCCCTATGAGTGGAAATATCCTCTCTGCATCCACCTTGTCAAGCCGCTCATTATCTTATAAGTTTCAGTAAGATCACCTCTCATGCTACTGAACTCCAATGTGTATAGGCCCAACCTACTCAACCTTTCTTCATAAGTCAACCCCTTCATCTCCAGAATCAACCGAGTGAACCTTCTCTGAACAGCCTCCAATGCAAGTAAATCCTTGTTGAAATTCGAAATAGTGCCATGGGATCTTTTACGTCCACCTGAGAGAGCAGACTGGGCCTTGGTTTAACGTCTCATCAGAAAGACATTACCTCTGATAGTGCAGCGCTCCCTCAGCATTGCACTGGAGTGTCATGCAAAGGAATAATTTTTTATTTTATGACTAACGAAGGAACGAATAATTAAAGAATGAACTTGCAAGCATATAATGCTTTTGAGATCTTAAGGTTGGCCCAAAACACTTTACAGCCAATGAATTACTACATCTCAAAAGTAATCCAGTTATCTTTCCCTGGCAAATAAGGATGGAAATTAACTGACCTTAGCTGAGGTGCAATGCGGTATAGATCTCATGGGCCCAGTCTTCAGAACAACTAAAATTCGGGAGCATAGGTCTGATGTGCAGGCAGTGGACACTGTCTCCTGTTGTATGGTGGTGATAACGCATAAGATGGAGGAAATCACAACCTGTACCTGCAAGCCAATAGGATGTCTGGTATGCAGAACACCCTGCTAATGTAGCCATCCAGGAGGAGCTTCCGAAGGCAATTTCTGCTTCTGGGATGGGAACTGCTTCCATACATCATCATCATTATAGGCAGTCCCTCAGAATCGAGGAAGACTTGCTTCCACACTAAAAATGAGTCCTTAGGTGGCTGAATAGTCCAATACGAGAACTACAGTCCCTGTCACAGGTGGGACAGACAGTCGTTGAGGATAAGGGTGGGTGGGACTGGTTTGCCGCACACTCCTTCCGCTGCCTGCGCTTGATTTCTGCATGCTCTCAACGACGAGACTCGAGGTGCTCAGCGCCCTCCCAGATGCACTACCTCCATTTAGGGCAGTCTTTGGCCAGGGACTCCCAGGTGTCGATGTGGACTTTATCAGGGATGCTTTGAGGGTGTCCTTGTAACGTTTCCTCTGCCCACCTTGGGCTCGCTTGCCGTGAAGGAGTTCCGAGTAAAGCACTTGCTTTGGGAGTCTCGTGTCTGGTATGCAAACTATGTGGCCTGCCCAGCGGAACTGATCAAATGTGATCAGTGCTTCAATGCTGGGGATGTTGGCCTGGTCGAGGACGCTAATGTTGGTGCGTCTGTCCTCCCAGGGCATACATTTTTCCATACATGATAGCTGCACAGTGTTCAGTGCCATTTGCAACTCCTCAGATAATGGGGCAGTCCATGCCCGTGTGCAGCAAGACCTGGACGACATTCAGGCTTGGGCTGATAAGTGGCAAGTAACATTCGTGCCACACAAATGCCAGGTAATGACTAACTCTAACAAGCAAAAGTCTAACCACCACTCCTTGACGTTCAACAGCATTACCATCGCCGAATCCCCCACCATCAACATCGTGGGGGTCACCATTGACCAGAAACTGAACTACAACAGCCACATAAGCAGGTCAGAGGCTGGGTATTCTGCGGCGAGCGTCTCACCTCCTGACTCCCCAAAGCCTTTCCACCATCTCCAAGCCACAAGTCAGGCGTGTGATGGAACACTCTCCACTTGCCTAGATGAGTGCAGCTCCAACAACGCCCAAGAAGCTCGACACCATCCAGGACAAAGCAACCCACTTGATTGGCACCCCACCACCACCTTCAACATTCACTCCCTCCACCACCGGCGCACCGTGGCTGCAGTGTGTACCATCTACAAGATGCACTGCAGCAACTCGCCAAGGCTTCTTCGGCAGCACCTCCCAAATCCGTGACCTCTATCACCTGGAAGGACAAGGGCAGCAGGGGGATGGGAACACCATCACCTCCAAGTTCCCCTCCAAGTCACACGCCAACCTGATGCTCGTTTAACATCTGTAGTGGGGAAAATGCTTGAAGCTATCATTAAGGAAGAAATAGCGGGACATCTAGATAGGAATAGTGCAATCAAGCAGACGCAACATGGATTCATGAAGGGGAAATCATGTTTAACTAATTTACTGGAATTCTTTGAGGATATGCTCGTTATGCTCGTTAGTGGATAGAGGTGTATCGATGGATGTGGTGTATTTAGATTTCCAAAAGGCATTTGATAAGGTGCCACACAAAAGGTTACTGCAGAAGATTAAGGTATGTGGAGTCAGAGGAAATGTATTAGCATGGATCGAGAATTGGCTGGCGAACAGAAAGCAGAGAGTCGGGATAAATGGGTCCTTTTCGGATTGGAAATCGGTGGTTAGTGGTGTGCCACATGGATCGGTGCTGGGACCACAACTGTTTACAATATACATAGATGACCTGGAAGAGGGGACAGAGTGTAGTGCAACAAAATTTGCAGATGACACAAAGATTAGTGGGAAAGCAGGTTGTGTAGAGGATACAACCCACTGCAAAGAGATTTGGATAGGTTAAGCGAATGGGCTAAGGTTTGACAGATGGAATACAATGTCGGAAAATGTAAGGTCATCCACCTTGGAAAAAAAACAGCAAAAGGGAATATTATTTGAATGGGGAGAAATTACAACAGGCTGCGGTGCAGAGGGACCTGGGGGTCCTTGTGCATGAATCCCAAAAAGTTAGTTTGCAGGTGCAGCAGGTAATCAGGAAGGCGAATGGAATGTTGGCCTTCATTGCGAGAGGGATGGAGTACAAAAGCAGGGAGGTCCTTCTGCAACTGTACAGGGTATTGGTGAGGCCGCACCTGGAGTACTGTGTGCAGTTTTGGTCATCTAACTTAAGGAAGGATATACTAGCTTTGGAGGGGGTACAGAGACGATTCACTAGGCTGATTTCGGAGATGAGGGGGTTACCTTATGATGATAGATTGAGTAGACTGGGTCTTTACTTGTTGGAGTTCAGAAGGATGAGGGGTGATCTTATAGAAACATTTAAAATAATGAAAGGGATAGACAAGATAGAGGCAGAGAGGTTATTTCCACTGGTCGAGGAGACTAGAACTAGGGGGCACAGCCTCAAAATACGGGGGAGCCAATTTAAAACCGAGTTGAGAAGGAATTTCTTCTCCCAGAGGGTTGTGAATCTGTGGAATTCTCTGCCCAGGGAAGCAGTTGAGGCTAGCTCATTGAATGTATTCAAATCACAGATAGATAGATTTTTAACCAATAAGGGAATTAAGGGTTATGGGGAGCGGGCGGGGTAAGTGGAGCTGAGTCCACGGCCAGATCAGCCATGATCTTGTTGAATGGCTAATATTTATCCCTCAGTCAACATCATTAAAACAGATTATCTGGTCATTATCACATTGCTGTTTGTGGGAGCTTGCTGTATGCAAATTGGCTGCCGCATTTCCTACATTGCAACAACGACTACACTCCAAAAGTACTTCATTGGCTGTAAAACGTTTTGAGATGTCCGGTGGTCGTGAAAGGCACTAAATAAATGCAAGTCTTTCTTTTCCTTTTCTCTCTCTCTCCTGGGCATCCTCGTCATGTCGAGGGGATTGTTGACCTCGATCTTCTTCTTCATCATCTTCTGCAGTTGGAAGGTTCAATCCCTTCCTAACTGGAAAACAAAGCCATATACAGCATGCCACTCCCATTCTTGGCACCCTGTCTGGGCTATCCTGTAAGCCTATCCAGGCAATGGAAGTTGGACTTCAAGAAAACCGATGGTCTGTTCAATAATGATACATGTCGTGGACAAAGCTTTATTGAATCTGCTGTCGCTCTTTCGTCCTCGAACGGCAGAGTTGTGGGATCAGTCATGGTCAAAGTGAGAAACCCTTGAGTCAAAGCAACCAAAATGACTTGTTGCTCTGACTGAACAATGCAAGTATTTTTGATTGTTGGAGAACAGATGAATCAAGGCAGCTTTCAGGGTGACATACAGTCACTTGCAGAATGATGAGACGGCTAGCAGATGAGTAGGCTGCAGATTCGCAGAAGGAAAACCCTTCCTGCTTGTTAGAAATTTAGTGAGTGTTCCGTGGTGTCGATGATATCCTGTACTTGGGGAAATCCAGCCACTTGGTAAAATTCCAGCTTTTGTTGAAGGCTGCTACAACAACTTGCATTCATATAGCACCTTGAATGAAGTAAATCATCCCAAGACTCTTGGAAAATAATGGCAGCCTTTTTAGGGGCAGCATAAGGAATGAAGACCTCTGGCCCTATTTCCCTCGCCAGACAACAACAACAGCTTGCATTTCTATAGCGCATTTAATATAAGATGTCCCAAGGCGCTTCACGGGAGCATTATCAAACACAAGTTGACACCTAAGGAGATGTTAAGGCAGATGGTCAAAGAGGTAAGTTTTAAGGAGCGTCTTAAAGGAGGAAAGAGAGGTAGACAGACAGAATGGTTTAGGCAGGGAGTTCCAGAGCTTAGGGCCCAGGCAACAGAAGGCACGGCCACCGATGGTTGAGCGACGAAAATCGTGAATGCACAAGAGGCCAGAATTGGAGGAGCGCAGATATCGCGGAGGGTTGTCGGAGATTACAGAGATAGGGAGTGATAGGAATTTTAAAACAATGACCTCAATCTTGAGAGTTCTGCACATGGCGGTTATATAGATGCAGAGAAATAACCCCCGAGAGACAGAAATTTAAATGGTTAGAGGACAGAGAGAGGAGAATGTATGTTATCCAAACATTTATCATGTCAAGTAGGTTCACAAATTGTCAAGGGAGATGTAAACTTGGAGTGTGAATGCACCTTCATAATCCCTTTGAAGGCAGGATGCCCAAAGTGTTACATTTGGCCTTAACTTTGAGAAAGAAAAGAAAGATGCATTTATATAGCGCTTTTCACGACTTCAGGATGTCCCAAAGCACTTCCCAGCCAAGTACGTTCGCAGTGTTGTCACTGTTGTAATGCAGGAAAAGCAGCAGCCAATTTGTACCTGGCAAGTCCCCACAAACAGCAATGAGATAATGAGATGATCTATTTTAGCGATGTTGGTTGGGAAGTAAATATTGGCCAGACTAACTCCCTTGCTCTTCTTTGAATATTGGCGTCTTATCCTTTGTATTCAGGTTATGAGAGTAGATGGTGTCTTGGTTTAATGTCTCATCCAAAAGATGGAAATGATGCAGCCAGAAGGTATTTCGGGCTAGATTTTCGGCTTTGGTCACTTCGGGACGGTAATGGCGGTGGGGCGGTAAAGTTTGCGCAGGGGAACAGTTTGCGCCTTAGTCAGCAAAATTGGGCAGCTGGGCTCCGCATGTGGGGTGGAGTGCTGTGAGAGGCATTGCACACCTCTCTCGGGGCGCTAGACCTGCTGAGCATGGGAAAATCCCGAGCTAAACAGCCGGCCCAGGAGCGCTAAGAGAGGCCCGGGGAGAAGGAAAAAAAAACCTGAAAAAAAAACCCAGCAAAAACATTCCCAATAAATAACACACGCCACCACAACATAAATCGGCAAAAATTTTTTTTTAACACAATCACACTTTCTCAGGCGGTCCCAGCAGGGGGTGCTCTACGGAGCGCTTCTTCCGAGCGGTAATGCCCCGTGCCCCAACGAAACCGGCCCCGAAAATCCCGGAGGGGCGCTGGAAACTGGCCACCCACCCAGAAGAGCTCATCGCCAGCATTGTCACCCCTCCGGGGCGAAAACAGAGGCGGCAACAAGTAAAAATCCAGCCCTAATTCGTCTTGTTGTTCAGGGTCTCAACTAAAGATGCAGAGATTACGTGATCCCAAGGTTTTGTTTTAAATGTCTGTAAAGTGTAAGAGGAAGGGAAGACGAAAGAACTACAGTTTGATGATCCTGCTGTGATTAATTATTACAGCAGGAAACGGTGTGACAACCCTTGCTTTCAGCACAGTGAGGATGCGGGGAGCAGGAAGGATACGCAAATAATGTGTGTCAGCCGTGGCTCAGTGAGTAGCACTCTCAGCACTAAACCAGAAAGTTGTAGGTTCAAATTCCATTCCAGAGACTTAAGCATAAATGTTGAGGCTGACACTCCAATGCCATACTGAGGGAGTGCTGCACTGTCGAAGGTGCGGTCTTTCGGATGAGATGTTAAACAGAGGTCCCGGCAGCTCTCTCGTGTGGATGTAAATGATCCCATGGTGCTATTTTGAAGGGGAGCAGCGGAGTTATCCCCGGTGCCCTGGCTAATATTTATCCCTCAATCAACATCACTAAAACAAATTATCTGGTCATTATTACGTTGCTGTTTCTGTAAGCTTGTTGTGTATAAATTGGCTGCCGCGTTTCCTACATTACAACAGTGACTGCACTGCAAAAAGTACTTCATTGGCTGTAAAACAGATAGTAAGAGTTTCTACAGATACATAAAAAGAAAAAGAGTGGCTAAAGTAAGTGCTAGTCCTCTGGAGGATGAGACTGGGGAATTAAAAATGGAGAACAGGGAAATGGCAGAGACGTTGAACAAATATTTTGTATCGGTCTTTACGGTACAAGACACTAAAAAAATCCCAATAGTGGATAATCAAGGGGTATAGGTAGGGAGGAACTTAATACAATCACTATCACTAATGAAGTAGTACTCGGTAAAATAATGGGACTAAAGGCAGACAAGTCCCCTGGACCTGATGCCTTACATCCTAGGGTCTTAAGAGAAGTGACTGCAGAGATAGTGGCTGCATTGGTTGTAATCTACCAACATTCCCTGGATTCTGGGGAGGTCCCAGCAGGTTGGAAAAACCGCAAATGTAACACACCTATTTAAAAAAGGAGGCAGACAAAAAGCAGGAAGCTATAGACCAGTTAGCCTAACACCTGCCATTGCTGCAGACATTATTAAGGAAGCAGTAGTGGAACATTTGGAAAAGCATAATTCAATCAGTCAGTGAGCATGGTTTTATGAAAGGGAAATCATGTTTAACAAATTTGCTGCAGTTCTTTGAGGATGTAACAAGCAGGGTGGATAAGGGGGAACCAGTGGATGTGGTGTATTTTGATTTCCAGAAAGCCTTCGATAAGGTGCCACATAAGAGGTTACTGCACAAGATAAAGCTCACGGGGTTGGGGGTAATATATTAGCATGGAGAGAGGATCGGCTAACTAACAGAAAACAGAAAGTTGGTACAAATGGGTAATTTTCCAGTTGGCAAACAGTGACTAGTGGAGTGCAGCAGAGATCAGTGCTGGGTCCTCAACTATTTACAATCTATATTAATGACTTGGATGAAGGGACCGAGTGTAATGTAGCCAAGTTTGCTGATGATACAAAGATGAGTGAGAAAGCAAGTTGTGAGGAGGACACAAAAAATCTGCAAAGGGATATAGACAGGCTAAGTGACTGGGCAAAAATTTGGCAGATGGAGTATTAAGTGGGAAGATGTGAGGTTATCCACTTTGGCAGAAATAATAGAAAAGCAAATTATAATTTAAATGGAGAAAAATTGCAACGTGCTGCAGTACAGAGAGACCTGGGGGTCCTTGTGCATGAAACACAAAAAGTTAGTGTGCAGGTACAACAAGAGGGATAAAGTATAAAAGCAGAGAAGTCCTGCTACAACTGTACAGGGTATTGGTGAGGCCACACCTGGAGTACTGCGTACAGTTTCGGTCTCCGTATTTAAGGAAGGATATACTTGCATTGGAGGCTGTTCAGAGAAGGTTCACGAGGTTCATTCCGGAGATGAGGGGATTGACTTATGAGGATAGTTTGAGTAGGTTGGGCCTATACACAATGGAGTTCAGAAGAATGAGAGGTGATCTTATTGAAATTTATAAGATAATGAGGGGGCTCGACAAGGTGGATGCAGAAAGGATATTTCCACTCATAGGGGAAACTAAAATTAGGGGAAATAGCTCAGAATAAGGGTCCGCCCATTTAAAAATGAGATGAAGGGAAATTTCTTCTCTCAGAGGGTTGTAAATCTATGGAATTCTCTGCCCCAGAGAGCTGTGGAGGCTGGGTCATTGAATATATTTAAGGCGGAGATAGACAGATTTTTGGGCGATAAGGGAGTAAAGGGTTATGAGGAGCGGGCAGGGAAGTGGAGCTGAGTCCGTGATCAGATCAGCCATGATCTTATTGAATGGCGGAGCAGGCTTGAGGGGCCAGGTGGCCTACTCCTGCTCCTATTTCTTATGTTCTTAAATCACTGTGGGATATCTGGTGGTCGAGAAAGGCCCTATACAAATGCAAATCTTTCAAGTCTTTCTTTTTCATTCAAAGATCATTGCATGCCTGGCACACCCCAATTGTTATCCGTTTGGATTGGCGAATGTTCCTATTGTCTCTAATTCTTCAGTAAATTGTCCAAGTTCCAGAAGAAATGTTAATCACCACGCCACTTGCAAAAGTGTCAGTGTGCACAAAGCTGTCGCATGTTACGCACACACTCTTCCAGTAACCGCTGATTTAATCCAGCAGTGGTATTACTGGCAGTTAGCGTCAATATGGACGAGTAACATGAGTGTGCTACCATAAAGGAGCTCAGATCTTGACGTCTCCGTGGTAATGTGGTCAGCTGCAGACAAAATGATAAGTGGTGCATACTTGTCATCACCGGGCTATCAAAGGTTGCAATTGACTATTTAACCATGGCGTATGGTGAGCAGAGTGAATGCCTCAGGAGCTGCATTTGGCCCAACCAAGAATTTGCAAGGTGGTTTAATCATTATCG
Organism: Pristiophorus japonicus; assembly: GCF_044704955.1. NCBI lineage: Eukaryota > Metazoa > Chordata > Chondrichthyes > Pristiophoridae > Pristiophorus > Pristiophorus japonicus. The sequence continues at coordinate 11,409,509 of NC_091989.1, read as the reverse complement.
AGATATTGCAATCTACGTCAGAGGTGATCGTCATCCCGTTACTTTCCCTCGACACCAGGGCCATAGTGGGCAACAATTAAAAGAGCGATTCATCCCAGTACTTACTACTGTTTCTGTAGTGGCTCAGATTTTACAGGGGGGGGCATTAATCCTGGCAGGTAACACTTCCAACTGAAGCGGTGGGAGGGGGAGCCTCACAAATAAATACAAGTAAAGGGTGGATGGGGGTGGGGGGGGGCGTCAAGCGACATCAAGTGACAATGTCGACGCTACTTTCTGTCCTCGGACTGGACTGGAAAATTTTTGCTATGAGGGAAGATTGGAGATGCTGGGTCTGTTTTCTTCGGAATAGAGGGGGCTGAGGGTAGACCCGATTGAGGTGTATAAAATTATGAGGAGCCTGGATAGAGTGGATAGGAAGGACCTGTTTCCCTTGGCAGAGGGGTCGACAAACAGGGGACAGGGATTTAAAGTAATTGGTGGAAGGTTTAGAGGAGATATGAAGGGAAATTTCTTTACCCAGAGGGTGGTGGGGGTCTGGAACTCATTGCCTGAAAGGGTGGTAGACACAGGAACCCTCATCGCATTTAAAAGGTACTTGAATGTGCGCTTGAAGTGCCGTAACCTACAGGGCTACGGACCTAGAGCCGGAAAGTGGGATTAGGCTGGATAGCTCTTTGTCAGCCGGCATATAGACAAGATGGGTCGAAATGGCCTCCTTCTGTACTGTAAATTTCTATGAGTCTATGATTCTATGAAACATACAAGAATCTGAAGGGGATTGACAGGGTAGATGTAGGGAGGATGTTTCCCCCTGGCTGGAGTGTCTAGAACTAGGGGGGCACAGTCTCAGGATAAGGGGTCGACTATTTAAGACCGAGATGAGGAAGAATTTCTTCACTCAGAGGGTTGTGAATCTTTGGAATTCTCCATCCCACGGGGCTGTGGATGCTGAGTCGTTGAGTATATTCAAGGCTGAGATCGAGAGATTTTTGGACTCTCGGGTAAATCAAGAGATATGGAGATCGGGCGGGAAAGTGGAGTTGAGGTTGAAGATCAGCCATGATCTTATTGAATGGCGGAGCAGGCTCGAGGGGCCGAATGGCCGACTCCTGCTCCTAATTCTTATGTTCTTATGTTCTCAGTAATTTCACTTGAAATGTTTATCTTATATCTCTGCTTATGGAAAGTGAAGCAGATTAAATCAGAACACTTACATAACCTTTACCTAAGTAGATTAAAAGTAGGCATTCAAAGCTGGAATGTTGTTACTGCAACTCAGGCAGCCAAATAAACCTGATCTCTGCTTTCTTTTTATTTTGAAGCTCTGTTTGCACAAGTATAAAAATTTTCTTTGGCACGAAAACCTCTAAAAATTATATTTACTTCTATACGCACCTTATCAAGTCAAATCATCTCAAAGCATGTTACACAATGATTTATACCTGGGCTGTGGTGACTATTCTACATCAGGAAGTTATGATGAACCTGTATAAAACACTGGTTCATTCTCAACTGGAGTATTGTGTCCAATTCTGGGCATTGCACTTCAGGAAGGATATGAAGGCCTTAGAGAGGACACAGAAAAGATTTACAAGAATGGTTCCATGGATACAGGGACTTCAGTTATGTGGACAGACTGGAGAAGCTGGGGTTGTTCTCCTTGGAGCAGAGAAGGTTGAGAAGAGATTTGATCGAGGTTTTCAAAATCATGAGGGGTCTGGACAGAGTAGATAGAGAGAAACTGTTCCCATTGGCGGAAGGGTCGAGAACCAGAGGGCACAGATTTAAGGCGATTGGCAGAAGAATCAAAGGCGACATGAGCAAAAATTTTTTTGCGCAGCGAGTGGTTAGGATCTGGAATGTGCTGCCTGAGAGGGTGGTGGAGACAGACTCAATCGTGGCTTTCAAAAGGGAATTGGATAAGTCCCCGAAGGAAAGAAATTTGCAGGGCTACGGGGAAAGGGCGGGTGAGTGGGACTAGCTGAAGTGCTCTTGCGGCCGAATGGCCTCCTTCTGTGCTGTAACCATGCTATGATTCTATCATCAGTAAGATCCCACAAACAGCCATTAGATGATCGATGAGGTCATGTGTTTTCAGTGGTGTTGATTGAGGGTAGGACAGTGGGACAACTCCATGTTTTTCAAATACTGCCATGTAAATTTTTAACATTGCAAATAAAGCATCTCTGACAATGCAGTACTCTCTCAGTCATCATCATAGACAGTCCCTCGAAGCGAGGATGACTTGCTTCCACACCAAAAAGGGATGAGTTCACAGGTGTTTCAATGAAGGACCCAATATTCCAGATCCCAAACAACATCCTGAAGGGTGGAAGATGCCTGTGGCGTGGATTTTTTTAGCGTGTGGTGGCTGTTGCACACCAGCCACCACACGAGCTTGACAGAGCTAGGTCTTGGTCCAGTGGCAAAGATTACCCAAGGCTAACTGGAGACCAGCTCTGCTGCACAGACCGAGCGCGCACACATATCGCAGTGTGGGCTGGCCCGTGCTACCCCTGGGCCCTCGCCTCTTCTGGGTCCCAGATTCACATCTCTCCTGGGCCCCAGTCACTTCCTTCTATGGACTCTTGCCGCTCCTTCGCCCCTCCTACACACTGCAGGTAACCCAGTATAAAAGGGAGCTTACCTCTTGGTGTCCTCACTCTAGGAGCTGCAATAAAGAACTACAGTCTTCACAGTTTAAGTACCATACCCCTGCCTCATGGGGTCATTAACAAGGTGCCTACATACACAATAACTGGCGACGAGGTCACGAACTACACGCACAATATGTCGAGTCTCAGTAACTTTCAACAATTCACCGATGGGGAAGATTGGGACGCTTTTGTGGAAAGATTGGAACATTTCTTCATAGCCAATGACCTGGATGGGGACACACCGGCCACACTACCAAACAAACGCAGCGCCATCCTGCTCAGCAGTTGTGGGCTCACTATCTATAGCCTCGTCAGGGACTTGCTAGCCCGAGAGAAGACAACAACCAAGAGCTACGAGGAGCTTGTAACACTAATACAAGAGCAACTAAAACCAAAAGAAAGCATCCTCACAGCCAGGCACCGATTCTACACTCACCGGCGACCTGAAGGCCAAGAAATTGCTCACTATGCTGCACATTTAAGAAGATTGGCTGCACCATGTGATTTTGGCGACCACCTTAACAAAGCACTAAGGGACATATTTGTTATCGGAATCGGCCACGAGGGCCTCCTCCACAAATTGCTCTCTGCGGACATCAAAGACACCCTGCAGAAGGCAATTAAAGTGGGCCAGGCCTACATGGTTTCGGCCGGCGACTCCAGGCGAATACTGACCCAGGACTCTAAACCGACGAATGCAGTGTACCGAATGGCTACTTCTAAAGGCAGAAATGCTGCCCCGAGTCCCGCAACCCTGAGTCCGTCACATGGGGAAAATTGGCTGGCCCCGTGCTGGCGCTGTGGAGGAAACCACAGGGCCCACCAGTGCCGCTACAGAGACTATACTTGCAAAGGCTGCAAAGAGAAAGGGCACCTTCAGAGAATGTGCAGAAAAAGCTTTACTCACCGCGTCGCTGAAGAGTTGGCTGATCACCGGGGCTCCAACACAGATGAAGATGAAGCTGCTCAACCCCTGGAAGAAGAGTATGGAATTTATACCTGCTCCACCGAAAGTTCCCGGTGGAAGATGGAAGTAGACATCGACGGCGTTCCAGTTTCGATGGAGATCTACACAGGGGCAAGCCAGTCTTTGATGAGCCAGATGACCTTTGAAAAACTTTGGATCAATCCCGCCAAATGACCAAAACTGTCTCCTGTCCAGTCCTGGTGAACAGCCAGTTATTGTGGTACATGTAGGTACCAACGATATAGGTAAGAAGCGGGCAGAGGTCCTACAAGATGTATTTAGGGAGCTAGGAGTTAAATTAAAAAGTAGGACCTCAAAGGTAGTAATCTCTGGATTGCTACCAGTGCCACGTGCTAATCAGAGTAGAGTGAGCAGGATAGTTAGAATAAATGCGTGGCTTGAGCAGTGGTGCAAGAGGGAGGGATTCAAATTCCTGGGACATTGGAACCAGTTCTGGGGGAAGTGGGACCTATACAAAAGGGACGGTCTGCACTTGGGCAGGACTGGAACTGATGACCTAGGGGTAACATTTGCTCATGCAGTTTGGGAATGTTTAAACTAATATGGCAGGGGGATGGGAACCTATGCAGCGAGATAGGGTGAAGTAATATGGAGTCAGAAACAGATGGTAGAAAGGTCAAAAGCAATAGTGGAAGGCTGAGTAAACAAAGGCAAGAAACAAAAAGGGCCATACTACATCATAATTCTAAAAGGACAAAGGATGTTAAAAAAACAAGTCTGAAGGCTTTGTGTCTTAATGCAAGGAGTATCCGTAATAAGGTGGATGAATTAACTGTGCAAATAGATGTTAAAAGATATGATGTGATTGGGATTACAGAGACGTGGCTCCAGGATGATCAGGGCTGGGAACTCAACATCCAAGGGCATTCAACATTCAGGAAGGATAGAATAAACGGAAAAGGAGGTGGGGTAGCATTGCTGGTTAAAGAGGAGATTAATGCAATAGTTAGGAAGGGCAATAGCTTGGATGATGTGGAATCTATATGGGTAGAGCTGCAGAACACCAAAGGGCAAAAAACATTAGTGGGAGTTGTGAACAGACCTCCAAACAGTAGTAATGATGTTGGGGAGGGCATCAAACAGGAAATTAGGGGTGCATGCAATAAAGGTGCAGCAGTTATCATGGGTGACTTTAATATGCATATAGATTGGGCTAATCAAACTGGAAGCAATATGGTGGAGGAGGATTTCCTGGAGTGCATAAGGGATGGTTTTCCAGACCAATATGTCGAGGAATCAACTAGGGGGAAGGCCATCTTAGACTGGGTGTTGTGTAATGAGAGAGGATTAATTAGCAATCTTGTTGTGCGAGGCCCCTTGGGGAAGAGTGACCATAATATGGTGGAATTCTGCATTAGGATGGAGAATAAAACAGTTAATTCAGAGATCATGGTCCAGAACCTAAAGAAGGGTAACTTTGAAGGTATGAGGCGTGAATTGGCTAGGATAGATTGGCAAATGATACTTAAGGGGTTGACAGTGGATGGGCAATGGCAGACATTTAGAGACCGCATGGATGAACTACAACAATTGTCCATCACTGTCTGGCGTAAAATAAAAAAGGGAAGGTGGCTCAACCGCGGCTATCAAGGGAAATCAGGGATAGTATTAAAGCCAAGGAAGTGGCATACAAATTGGCCAGAAATAGCAGCGAACCCGGGGACTGGGAGAAATTTAGAACTCAGCAGAGGAGGACAAAGGGTTTGATTAGGGCAGGAAAAATAGAGTACGAGAGGAAGCTTGCAGGGAACATTAAGACGGACTGCAAAAGCTTCTTTAGATATGTAAAGAGAAAAAGGTTAGTAAAAACAATCGTAGGTCCCCTACAGTCAGAATCAGGGGAAGTCATAACGGGGAACAAAGAAATGGCGGACCAATTGAACAAGTACTTTGGTTCGGTATTCACTAACGATGAACAAACAACCTTCCGGATATAAAAGGGGTCAGAGGGTCTAGTAAGAAGGAGGAACTGAGGGAAATCCTTATTAGTCGGGAAATTGTGTTGGGGAAGTTGATGGGATTGAAGGCCGATAAATCCCCAGGGTCTGATGGACTGCATCCCAGAGTACTTAAGGAGGTGGCCTTGGAAATAGCGGATGCATTGACAGTCATTTTCCAACATTCCATCGACTCTGGATCAATTCCTGTGGAGTGGAGGGTAGCCAATGTAACCCCACTTTTTAAAAAAGGAGGGAGAGAGAAAACAGGGAATTATAGACCGGTCAGCCTGACATCGGTAGTGGGTAAAATGATGGAATCAATTATTAAGGATGTCATAGCAGCGCATTTGGAAAGAGGTGACATGATAGGTCCAAGTCAGCATGGATTTGTGAAAGGGAAATCATGCTTGACAAATCTTCTGGAATTTTTTGAGGATGTTTCCAGTAGAGTGGACAAGGGAGAACCAGTTGATGTGGTGTATTTGGACTTTCAGAAGGCTTTCGACAAGGTCCCACACAAGAGATTAATGTGCAAAGTTAAAGCACATGGGATTGGGAGTAGTGTGCTGATGTGGATTGAGAACTGGTTGTCAGACAGGAAGCAAAGAGTAGGAGTAAATGGGTACTTTTCAGAATGGCAGGCAGTGACTAGTGGAGTACCGCAAGGTTCTTTGCTGGGGCCCCAGCTGTTTACATTGTACATTAATGATTTAGATGAGGGGATTAAAAGTAGTATCTCCAAATTTGCGGATGACACTAAGTTGGGTGGCAGTGTGAGCTGCGAGGAGGATGCTATGAGGCTGCAGAGCGACTTGGATAGGTTAGGTGAGTGGGCAAATGCATGGCAGATGAAGTATAATGTGGATAAATGTGAGGTTATCCACTTTGGTGGTAAAAACAGAGAGACAGACTATTATCTGAATGGTGACAGATTAGGAAAAGGGGAGGTGCAACGAGACCTGGGTGTCATGGTACATCAGTCATTGAAGGTTGGCATGCAGGTACAGCAGGTGGTTAAGAAAGCAAATGGCACGTTGGCCTTCATAGCGAGGGGATTTGAGTACAGGGGCAGGGAGGTGTTATTACAGTTGTACAGGGCCTTGGTGAGGCCACACCTGGAGTATTGTGTACAGTTTTGGTCTCCTAACTTGAGGAAGGACATTCTTGCTATTGAAGGAGTGCAGCGAAGGTTCACCAGACTGATTCCCGGGATGGCGGGACTGACCTATCAAGAAAGACTGGATCAACTGGGCTTGTATTCACTGGAGTTCAGAAGAATGAGAAGGGATCTCATAGAAACGTTTAAAATTCTGACAGGTTTAGACAGGTTAGATGCAGGAAGAATGTTCCCAATATTGGGGAAGTCCAGAACCAGGGGTCACAGTCTAAGGATAAGGGGTAAGCCATTTAGGACCGAGATAAGAAGAAACTTCTTCACCCAGAGAGTGGTGAACCTGTGGAATTCTCTACACCGAAAGTTGTTGAGGCCAATTCACTAAATATATTCAAAAAGGAGTTAGATGTAGTCCTTACTACTAGGGGAATCAAGGGGTATGGCGTGAAAGCAGGAATGGGGTACTGAAGTTGCATGTTCAGCCATGAACTCATTGAATGGCGATGCAAGCTTGAAGGGCCTACTCCTGCACCTATTTTCTTTGTTTCTATGTTTCTATGAAGCTGCTCACCTACACCAAAGGTAAAATCCCAGTCGTCGGCAGCGTGGATGTCCAGGTCTCCCAGGGTGGCGTGATGAACAAACTCCCCCCTGTGGATCGTTGCCGTAGATGGTCCAATGCTGCTGGGAAGAAGTTGGATAAAGCTGGTCCAAATCGGTCGAAGTGACGATGGCCTCCGGGCTCCAGCAATCGACATCCCAAAAAGCCCTGAACATGGATCCATCGCTGCACCTAGGGATATCACCGTCCAGCTCGACTGCGCGGCGATGACTTCACAACACCATGGCGAGATCTCTAGAATCGAGAGTCCAAACTGCACCTTCTGGGTCAGGGTAGGACTCCAAGAGATGAATATAAGAACATAAGAATTAGGAACAGGAGTAGGCCATCTAGCCCCTCGAGCCTGCTCCACCATTCAACAAGATCATGGTTGATCTGGCCGTGGACTCAGCTCCACTTACCCGCCCGCTCCCCACAACCCTTAATTCCCTTATTGGTTAAAAATCTATCTGTCTGTGACTTGAGTACATTCAATGAGCTAGCCTCAACTGCTTCCTTGGGCAGAGAATTCCACAGATTCACAACCCTCTGGGAGAAGAAATTCCTTCTCAACTCAGTTTTAAATTGGCTCCCCCATATTTTGAGGCTGTGCCCCCTAGTTCTAGTCTCCCCGACCAGTGGAAACAACCTCTCTGCCTCTATCTTGTCTATCCCTTTCATTATTTTAAATGTTTCTATAAGATCACCCCTCATCCTTCTGAACTCCAACGAGTAAAGACCCAGTCCACTCAATCTATCATCATAAGGTAACCCCCTCATCTCCGGAATCAGCCTCGTGAATCGTCTCTGTACCCCCTCCAAAGCTAGTATATCCTTCCTTAAGTAAGGTGACCAAAACTGCACGCAGTACTCCAGGTATGGCCTCACCAATACCCTGTACAGTTGCAGCAGGACCTCCCTGCTTTTGTACTCCATCCCTCTCGCAATGAAGGCCAACATTCCATTCACCTTCCTGATTACCTGCTGCACCTGCAAACTAACTTTTTGGGATTCATGCACAAGGACCCCCAGGTCCCTCTGCACCTCAGCATGTTGTAATTTCTCTCCATTCAAATAATATTCCCTTTTACTGTTTTTTTCCCCAAGGTGGATGACCTCACACTTTCCGACATTGTATTCCATCTGCCAAACCTTAGCCCATTCGCTTAACCTATCCAAATCTCTTTGCAGCCTCTCTGTGTCTTCTACACAACCCGCTTTCCCACTAATCTTTGTGTCATCTGCAAATTTTGTTACACTACACTCTGTCCCCTCTTCCAGGTCATCTATGAATATCATCGAGAAAAGTGTTTTCCCGATGTCCGTGGCTGAACCTGAGGAGGAAAAGATCACCACAGCCTACCTGGAGGAGAGCGAGAAGATGACGGCTGCACCACGAGGTGAAGAACCTAAATGTAAAATGGCCGCGACCAGACCACGAGGGGCAGCGTTGGAGGAGCGACACGTGGCACCGAGCGGCGAACCAGATTGGAAGGCCCCCTTAAAGGAGACCAGTAACCCAAAGAATTTAAAGGGACAGTTTCAATCGAAAGATGACAAGGACTTTAAAGTTAAAAATGCAGTTAGTAGATAATGTAACGAGGAATTGTGATGCCGGAGTAACTGATGAGAAAAATTTAATGAATGCTTGTGTAAGTAAGGTTAAGAACAAGCTTGTAATGTCTGGTGATTATGATAGAAAGTTCAAAATGACTAATGTAACTATGTATGGAGAGGCCATGATACAAGAAAGTGATGTAAATGCTGTAAGTAAACTATATAAAGTAGTTAATAATGTAGCCTCGACTATGTATGATCGGAGCCAATGTGTCATGTATACAGGTAGGAGACTGTTAAAGGACACCGGGTTCTACAGGGACAATGTAAATGCTAGAGGAATCCCCCCGTGGGAGACCCCCAGGTCCAGCAGGCTACCTGATCATGTAGCCTGGACTTTTGGAACAAATGTGATGCCCCAGGAAGGGCTCATGCACACCCACTGGGAGCAGACCCACTAGAGGGATAGGGACAGAAGTCAATGGGCAGCACAGCCACCAGCACTGACAACCTGCCGCAGACCGGCCCTACACCCCCTGGCCGCCAGGGCCAACACCAGGAGCGAGAAACCAGTATCCTCCAGCTTTCCTGGCAAACCCTGGGATGACAAGACTCTCATCCCAAATGGAGGACAAGGAGCCCACACAGTCCTGTGGCCCTGCCCACCACCACACACTTACCCACACCAGAGAGTATGCACCCTGCCCACTGCTGCACTGGCTACCCCACTGAGGGATCCCACAACAGTGGCACCCAGATAGTCTGTGTGTGAGGGGGGGGGGGGGGAAATGTATGAAGCCAGCCTCAAGTACCGAGATCACACCTGGCACCCACACAACCCCCACAGCCCCCACAGCCCACCGCTGATCACCTCCCCAGGTCATGGCAATAAGGACTTGAAAAATGCTTAGCGGGGAGTGTTGTTATGTATGCATACTTGTATTGTTATATGATGTCTGTAACACTGAATGTACCTTCACCCTGTACATACCTTACCTGTACACCAGAGGGTGCTGCTGCTGGAGACCTAAGGGTTACCTGCACACTGCAGGTAACCCAGTATAAAAGGGAGCTCACCTCTTGGCGTCCTCACTCTAGGAGCTGCAAATAAAGGACTACAGTTTAACAGTTTAAGCACCATGCCCCTGCCTCGTGGAGTCATTAACAAGGTGCCTACATATATAATACTTTGTGTGTAGAAGTATTTTGTAATTTCACTCCTGAAAGGTCTGGCTCTAATTTTTAGACTATGCCCCCTAGTCCTAGACCCCCCAACCAGTGGAAAAAGCGGGCTGGATTTTAGGCTTTTCTGTTTTCGAAGCAAAAACGGAGGCGGGACGGGAAAGTTACCGGCCGAGAATAAGTTGTGCCTTTGTAAGGAATTTTCACCATCTGGGCCCTGCGCCAGGGGGCACACCGTGAAGGGAGGCGTTGTACAACTTTTGAGGTTCAAAAATGGGACACTCGTGAACTAAAGTGCCGGGTCTTTCTGTCTACCCTATCTGTTTCCCTTAATATCCCAACAACTTCAAACAGATCCTTCTGCGAAGAGAATGACCATTATATAATTGCAGGGACTAAAGGAGAGATCACTCCTTACCCTTTTCATTTCTAGGGAATACAACCCTAATTTGTTAAATCTCGCAACTTAACCCTTGAAGTCCGGGTATCATTCTGGTAAACCTACACTGCACTCGCTCCACGGCCAATATATCCTCCCTAAGATGTGGTGCCCAGAACTGCTCACAATGCTCCAGGTGTGGTCTAACCAGGGCTTTGTACAGCTGCAGCATAACTTCTACCCCCTGTACTCTAGTCCTCTAGATATAAAGGCCAGCATTCCATTAGCCTTTTTGAATATTTTCTGTACCTGTTCAAGACATTTTAATGATCGATGTACCTGAACCCCCCCGCAAGTATATTTTGACATACACTGTTTACAGCATTTTACCATTTAAAAAGCACCTTGTTCTATCCTTGTTAGGTCCAAAGTAGATAACCTCACAGTTGCTTATGTTGAAATCTATTTGCCACATTTTTGCCCATTCACTGAATCGATCAATATCAACGTTGTCATTTGAAGCATTGGATTATGTGCTAAAACCTAGCATTGGGCTCGAACCAACACCCTTGTTGACTTTTTTAAAAATTCGTTCCTGTGATGTAAGCAGCACTGGCAAAGCCAGCGCTCATAAGAAATAGGAGCAGGAGTAGGTCAAACGGCCCCTCAAAATCTGCTCCGCCATTCAATAAGATCATGGCTGATCTGATCATGGACTCAGCTCCACTTCCCTGCCCGCTCCCCATAACCCTTCATTCCTTTATCGCTCAAAAATCTGTCAATCTCCACCTTAAATACATTCAATGACCCAGTCTCCACAGCTCTCTGGGGCAGAGAATTCCACAGATTTACAACCCTCTGAGTGAAGAAATTTTTCCTCATCTCAGTTTTAAATGGGCGGCCCCTTATTCTGAGACTATGGACTAGAACCTCCACTTTTGTGCTTATCACCCAAAAATTGGTATTATTTCCGGCGTGGGCGTTAAAAATTAGTTTACAGATCGCCGGCTTCTCGCCCATTCTCAAAACACCTAGTTTCCATTTTTGAAAATGGGCGTTACCGCGAGCGATATCAAATGGGCGGTGGCGTTAAATTTTTTTGACCTTCTGCCGTAAAGTGTGGCCGTCCTTAGCAACGGCATAGCAACACTCAATTCCCGCGATTCAGGAGGTCAAGGGTCATCATGACATGCGCAGAAGAGGGGAGAGAGAGAGGGAGGGAGCTCAGAGGCACTGAAAGTGTGTGTGGCTGTGGTGTGTGCTTGTCTGGCTGTTGTGGGAGGCACGACAGAGATTCACCAGTAGCAAAGGCCTACTAAACACCAAGAACATAGTTGGCACCGAGTTTTTGTCCAACAACTAAGATATAATATGGAAGGGATGGAGGAGGCCCTGGAGCTGGTAGCCAGGAACACTGGTGGCAGTGGTCCCGGAGTGAGGTACTGCACCCCAAGGTGCCGCACCCCCATTGCCAACCACACATGAGAGCCAGCAGCAACATCTTGCTTCTGGCTCGGAGCACATTCCCATCTCAGGACCTTCCTCTCCCATATCCGTCCAAACAGCGCTTCGGCCATCACCCACCCATCCCCACCCCCCTGCTCCCCCCACCGAATAACCTCCTCGGCCAGGCAGCTTGGAGTCAGGAGGGAAAGGGGAAAGGGTAGAGGTGGGGAGAAGAAGCGGGGAGGGGGCGGGGGGGGGTGGTGTGGGGGGAGGGGGTGGGGAAGGGGCTGGTTTGTACAGAAATACTGATGATTTCAGACTACTGTTCGGTTTAAATGTTTTTATTTAACAAAACCTTGTAGCACGTTGGCTCAGTTGACTGCACCATTACACGCTGATGAATCCTTAACATCAAAGGTATAATCACACTTAACTTCAATCAACTTAAACTTTAATTGTCACCAAGGTGATGCCCACCATTGATGTATGACCTGCACACTCAGCAGTGTGTCAGCCTTGTAAATAACACCAATGTTCTTTCAGGCAAAGTGATCATTGATGAGCTCCTGACGTAAGGCTCTTGCAGCTATCATGCCACCATGGGCCCTTTCATGCGGTCTACAGGAGGGTGGGGGCATGGCTTCAGCATCAGCCTGATAGTCTGGGCCGATGTCAGCATCCACCTCCTCGTCCTCCTCTTCCTCTCTCTGGTGAAGTGGACTGTCAGACTCATCAGGCTATTCTTGTCCCCTCCTGATAGCCAAGTTGTGTAGCATGCAGCACACCACCATGAATTAAGCTACCTGCTCAGGGTGGTATTGGGGCTCGCCTCCTGAGTGGTCCAGGCATCTAAAGCGCTGCTTCAGCACTCCAATGGTTTTCTCCACAATATTGCAAGTTGCTCTGTGGCTCTCGTTGTATCACCTCTCGGCTTCGGTGTGGGTGTCACGCAGGGGGTCATCAGCGAGGTGGCGAGGCCATATCCTTTGTCACCAAGCATCCAGCATTGACCTTGTGGCTGACTGTTAAACAAGTCAGATACAGTGCTCTCACGCAGGATGTGAGCATCATGGATGCTGCCCGGAAATTGAGCATTCACTGCCAGTATAATTTGCTGGTGGTTGACAATCAGTTGGACATTCAGGGAGTGGAATCCCTTGCGGTTCTTGAAAACCTTAGCATCCTGAAAAGGTGCCCGCATCGCGATGTGCGTACAGTCTATTGCTCCCTGCACCTTGGGGAAGTTTGCAATTCTGGAGAATCCTAGAGCCCTCTCACTCTGTGCCTCCCTGTTCATAGGGAAGCTGTTCAAGTCCCTCCTGCATGCGTACAGGGCTTCAGTGACCTCTCTAATGCAGCGACGTGTGGCATGCTGAGAAAATCTGCAAATGTCGCCAGCTGTGACTTGAAAAGAGCCTGAGGCGTAGAACGACAGTGCCACGGTGACTTTGACCTCGACGGACAGTGCAGTACTGATGGTGCTGGCAGGCTGCAGATCTGCCCTTATCAGCTGGCATACCTCAGTGATAACCTCTTTGTGGAAGCGCAATCTCTGACGGCAGGTAGTGTCGGGCAAGTCGAGGTAAGAATGCTTCTCCTTGTACTTGCAGGGGGTGTAACGTCTGGTCCTCCTCATCTGTCTGTCACTTCGTACATTGGGCACATGAAGCAGTGGAGCGTTCCTTTGGTGATGTCGAGTATGCTGCATGTATTTGGTCACCAAGAGAGGGTGAGAAAGGACAGGCCCCATTGCAAGGAATGTCCCGACGAACACACCTCTTCAATTCCAATTGGTCACAGTGTGGTCAAGATGTTTTTACAGATGTTCACATCAACTCCAATGACCTGCAGAGTACATCCGAACTCTGCCGAGATTGAAGCACAGCAGCCTTTTAAAGGACGCGACGTGATTTAGAACATGGCGTCCATAACGCTGTGATTCATTCCAGTTAGTTCCACTTTTTGTGGGCTTTTTAGGCAAGCGATGTTGTGGGTGATATGTGTGCGAAGTGGTGAAATTGACAATGGGTGACCACTATGGCCGCTAGTTTGGGTAAATATGCTCTTTACGACAAAAAACAGTGGCCGGGCGTTAATATCGATTCTCGGCGTTAATTCCGTGCGGAAAGTAATGCTGGCCGATATTATGGGCATTGATTTCGGCCATTCTGCTGATTCCGCCCCAAAATAGTGGGCGGGCAGTAATATTTTTTCTCGGCGTTTAGCACATGGGGAAAGTACGCTCAGCGATAAGTTTTCGAAAAATGCCCGCCCGTTTCCATTTTGTGTCAAAATGGGCGCTATATGGGCGTTATACGTCATTTCAGCAGTAAAATGGGCATTAAGTGGGCATTTAACATGCAAAAAAAGTGGAGGTTCTAGCCCTATGTCCCCTTGTTTTGATTTCTCCTATGAGTGGAAATATCCTCTCTGCATCCACCTTGTCAAGCACCCTCATTATCTTGTATGTTTCGATAAGATCACCTCTCATTCTTCTGAACTCCAATGAGTTAAGGCCCAACCTACTCAATCTATCTTCATAAGTCAACCCCCTCATCTCCGGAATCAACCTAGTGAACCTGCTCTGAACAGCCTCCAATGCAAGTATATCCTTCCTTAAATGCGGAGACCAAAACTGTACACAGTACTCTCGGTGTGGGCTCACCAATACCTTGTACAGTTGTACCAGGACTTCTCTGCTTTTATACTTTATCCCCCTTGCAATAAAGGCCAACATTCTAATTGCCTTCCTGATTAATTGCTGTATCTGCATACTAACTTTTTGTGTTTCATGCACAAGGACCCCCAGGTCCCTCTGTTCTGCAGCCTATCCCTAATTGCCCTTGAGAAGGTGGTGGTGAGCCGCCTTCTTGAACCACAGCAGCCCGTGTGGTGAAGATGCTCCCACAGTGTTGCTTAGTATACTTCTTTATAATGGTTTGGTGCAACTAAGTGTCTCGATGGACCATTTCAGAGGGTAGTTAAGAATCAACCACATTGCTGAGAGTCGAGAGTCACATATAGGCCAGACCAGCAGATTTCCTTCACTAAAGATACATTAGTGAACCAGATGAGTTTTCACGACAATCCAATAGTTTCATGGTCACCACTACTGATACTATCTTTTTATTTCAGATTTATTGAATTAAATTTATATTCCCCAGCTGCCATGGTGGGATTTGAACTCGTCTCCAGATCATTAGTCCAGGCCTGGATTGTCTAGTCCTGTAACACAACCATTATACTACCTAGAGGTGACAGCTCTACAAGATGATCAAAGCAGGAATAATATCATAGAATCTGACAGCATGGGAACAGGCTCGTCGGCCCATCAAATCTGTGCTGGTGTTGTTGTCCACATGAGGCACGTACTCTAATCCTACTCTCCTGCGCGTTCTCAATTCCTATTGTTCCAGCACCTATCTAATTCTCTTTTTAAAATAATTCATGTATACTTGTCCAATAACAGTTTGGGCAGAAAATTTCATATCCTAACCGTCCTCTGTGTAAAGGATTTTTTTCTTGCCTCCCTTAAATTCTTATTGGTGCCCGTGGTAAGATATCTCTGACCAGTGAAAATAATGTCTCACTATTTACCTTATTATAACTCTTCATGATCTCATCTCTCGACCTTCTCAGCTCTGATGAAAATAACCCTCGTCTCTCTCTGTAACCCCTCGTCCCTGTTAACAACCCAGCTGTTCTCCTGTTCCTTTACTTTGTGTATGCCCCTTGCAAAGGTACAGCAACATTACCTCAGGTGACAGGCCAATTCACTAAATATATTCAAGAAGGAGTTAGATGAAGTCCTTACTACTAAGGGGATCAAGGGGTATGGCGAGAAAGCAGGAATGGGGTACTGAAGTTGCATGAACTCAGCCATGAACTCATTGAATGGTGGTGCAGGCTAGAAGGGCTGAATGGCCTACTCCTGCACCTATTTTCTGTGTTTCTATGTAAGAACCAAGCAACCAGTAAACGGGGCACTGAAAAATTTCACAAAACCTCAAAAATCAGTGAAATATTGATTCATAAAGCAGACAGAATGATGCAGAATGCTTCAATATAATAATTAAAACAAGAGATTTCTTATCAGTTGGATCTGCCTTTTCTCTGCCTCTGGGGCTTTCTATGCATAATTATGGTACCCACAAGTAAGTAATGCTACATGCGGTAAGTGTGGAGATTTGTGCCACTTGCCATGGGGTATCATAGAATCAAATTAACATTTTCTTCATAGCAATTCATGGCACAGAAGGAGGCCTTTTGGCTCATCGTGCCTGTGCCAGAAATGCAGTGCCAAATCATTTAGCCTGATAATGGCTTAAGCAGACCAAAGAAGTTTATACAAACCTATCCATGCAGTGTAATCTTAAGGCTTTTGTTTCTGTTCTCCTTTCCCTGCTGTCCTCTCTCCTTTCTACCTAAGCTATCTTTTCTAACCCTTTATAAATTTCAAAAACAGTTTTGAATCGTACTTGCCAGCTTGCCTGTGGGTGAGAAGATTGGTTGTGGTTTCAAGCCCAAAGATGTAGCAATCTGGCACAGAGGAGGTGCTGTCCTTCAATTGAGATGTTAAACTAAAAACTGCAGTCTTGTCCGGTGGAGGTAATGGAGACCATGACACTATTTGAAGAAGACAAGTGGAGGTAACATTTACCCCCCTATGATTGCCAACTCATGAGCATCTCGGTCAAAGGAAAGCACAGCCAACTACCGATGAATCTTCAACTGCACCCCCATCACAGTCCAGGAGGAAACAGTGACCAGAAGCTTAACTGTACGAGGCATATCAACATCATGACTGCGAGGGCAGAGACTGGGATGAGTGACTCACCTCTTCATCCTCAGAAGCCTCACTGCCATCATCAAGTCTCAAGTCTCGAGTGTGATGGAATCCTCGCCATTTGCCTTGTTGGATGCTGCTGCAACAACACTCTTGACACCATCCAGGATAGCGCAATCTGCTTGATTGGTAGCTCTGTCACGAGGCTCAATGGGTGGAAATTCAGTCGCGCCTCTGTTGGGGTGCTAAATTTTGCACCGGCAAATGGTTTGCGCCTGCCATCGCAAAATTCATCAGCTGGGCACTGAGGTGGAGCACTAAGGGAGCGTTGCACACCTCTTATAGGGCACTAGGCCGGCTTAGCAAGGGAAAATCCCAAGCTAAACGGCCGGCCTCGGAACGCCCTAAGAGAGGCCTCGGGGGAAAAGAAAATCTGAAAAAAAACCTACCAAAAACATTCCCAACAAATAACTCACGCCACCACAACATGGATAGGTTAGCTGAGTGGGCAAATGCATGGCAGATGAAGTATAATGTGGATAAATGTGAGGTTATCCACTTTGGTGGTAAAAACAGAGAGACAGACTATTATCTGAATGGTGACAGATTAGGAAAAGGGGAGGTGCAACGAGACCTGGGTGTCATGATACATCAGTCATTGAAGGTTGGCATGTAGGTACAGCAGGCGGTTAAGAAAGCAAATGGCATGTTGGCCTTCATAGCGAGGGGATTTGAGTACAGGGGCAGGGAGGTGTTACTACAGTTGTACAGGGCATTGGTGAGGCCACACCTGGAGTATTGTGTACAGTTTTGGTCTCCTAACTTGAGGAAGGACATTCTTGCTATTGAGGGAGTGCAGCGAAGGTTCACCAGACTGATTCCCAGGATGGCAGGACTGACATATCAAGAAAGACTGGATCAACTGGGCTTGTATTCACTGGAGTTCAGAAGAATGAGAAGGGATCTCATAGAAACGTTTAAAATTCTGACGGGTTTAGACAGGTTAGATGCAGGAAGAATGTTCCCAATGTTGAGGAAGTCCAGAACCAGGGGTCACAGTCTAAGGACAAGGGGTAAGCCATTTAGGACCGAGATGAGGAGAAACTTCTTCACCCAGAGAGTGGTGAACCTGTGGAATTCTCTACCACAGAAAGTTGTTGAGGCCAATTCACTAAATATATTCAAAAAGGAGTTAGATGTAGTCCTTACTACTAGGGGGATCAAGGAGTATGGCGAGAAAGCAGGAATGGGGTACTGGAGTTGCATGTTCAGCCATGAACTCATTGAATGGCGGTGCAGGCTCGAAGGGCCGAATGGCCTACTCCTGCACCTATTTTCTATGTTTCTATGTTTCTAAATTGCAAAAAAAAAACAATCACACTTACCTGAGGTCGGCATTAATTACGTCACCGTGGCCACTACAGCTCAGAACACCAGCTTCCACAGGCAATCCCAGCAAGGGGCTCTATGGAACGCTATGGGTCGGGCGCGATCCAAATATCGAGCCGGTGTCACAACCAGGGGCGTTGCACGCTGACTCGCCTCTCCCGGGCGGTAATGCTGTGCGCCCCCTCAAATGCTGGCCGCCCGCCCGGAATTGCATACTGCCGCCAATGCTGTCCCTCCGGGGCGCTCACAGGGGCGGCAGAAGATCGAAAATCCAGCCCCAGATCTATACCCTCCACGACCAGCACACTGTAGCTACAGCATGTACTTTCGACAGGATGCACTGGAGTAACTCACCAAGGTCCCAGCCGGCGACCCCGACTGCAGAGAAAGAAAAGAACAGTAATATTTTGGGAACATCTTCACCTCCTGGTTCCCCTCCAAATTACACCTCATCCTGAGCTGGGGTAAAAATAAACTTCCCTTAATGGACAGGGTTTTTCAGAAATAAATGAGTGATAACATTATATTTTTATATTCTTTAAAACTCAAGCCTTAAGCCTGCTTCTACCAGCGTAAGAATTTGAAGGACATTCACTGGCAAATAGTCCGACTCTCCGCCCACTGAGGCCCTTTTCCTTCGCATGCGTGCGATTGGTCAAAAGGATTTTTGAGAGATTGCAAGCGCCGGGTTTAGGCACATGCGCTTCGCATACCTAAACTCGGAACCTGCGGGGACCCCATGGGTGTGTGCACACTTCGTACACGCCTGTGGGGAGTGCAATTTCAGGCCCATTGACTTCTTTTAAATCTGGTGACTTATTTGTGGACAACTAGAACCATTGCTACTTCAATTGCATGTTTGGTTTGGTGCTTACATGTTCATCTTCCCATAGGATCCCAACAGTGTTGGACCTGTTTACTGTGTTCCCTGTCTCTGATCGAGCTCTGCATCTTCTGTTTTGCCTGGCTCCACATTACATTCACTGATTTTGGTCAACACCAATGTCACATTGATGTCCCTTTGTCTACTGGTATTATCATATCAAGATAAACAATTATTTGGGGACTGTTCCTTTCACAATAACCCCGTTCATTCAGGGCCATCCTATTAAGTTTCAATCCCTCATGAAAAGCTCATTAGCCTGTACCCATCCCTTTTATTGCCTGTGTCACCTCTTATCATCACTATAGTATCCGAGAGACCAAGATGGACTGCAGGCTGAACAATTACATATCTTCTCCATCACTGAAATGAACAGAATGAAACCTCTCCTCTCGTCCCTGCAATTATATAACAGTCATTCTCTTCTCCAGAAATAAAAGGTTCCTCATTAATTTAAATGCAAGACACTTCACCAGATTGTCTAATGACATGTTAAGTGATATAAAGTAGCACTGATCCCAAACATCCCCCAGTTCTTTTCTTTGAACTAAACATAATGCTGCAAGGTATCATTCTGCGTGAGATGTAGGTGTTTTGTCATGTGTTGAATTGAAACCAGCAGCCAACGCAGCAGACATTCATCTGATTTCTCACAGTAAGCTGTCCGTGCTAATTTGAAGACCATGGATTGCCAATGGAGACTCCCCAACACTAGTTTCCCACATTACAGCAGTGACTACACTCCAAAAGTACTTCATTGGCTGTAAAGCGCTTTGAGCCGTCCATTGGTCGTGAAAAGCGCTATGTAAATCCACGTCTTTCTTTCTTTCGCGCCTAAAAGTCCGAGGGTGCCATGCCCGATTTTCACGTGCAAAATTGCCATGTAATCTTTCAATGCGCCTGGTGGGGTAATGCACACTCATTACAAGCCGTAGGTGTGCCGCCCGCCATATTGGTAAAGGCAGAAAAATGAGGCGTCCAAGGCCAATGCCTGAAAGAGATGTTAGTCTCGTTGCATATGCAAATTGGCGGCCTGAAACCTGCCTGAGGCCCCCTATGTAAAACTGAGCTGTCCTCCACGCAGCTGGGCTGGGTCGGCTGCAGTCGGGGAATTGTAGTCTACGTGCGGCCTAACTAGCAGTCCTTAAAGGGTCCCTCTGGAGGCCACCGCCGAAAAGGTACTTTTTTTCTTTACTTACTTGAATGTGGAGCGGAGTGATGCAGGAATGCTCCTCCTCTCTTAACTGTGGCTATTGTTGGCCTGCACCCAGCATCCCATGATCGCCCCCCCCCCACCCCCCACCACCCACTCCCTTTCCCGATCGCTGGCCCCCCCCATCCTCTCCCGATCACCCACCCATTCCCTTTCCGATCGCTGGTCCCCCACCCTCTCCCGGTCACTCCTTTTCCCAATCGCTGGCCCCCCCCACCCTCTACCGATCATGGCCCTCACCACCTCCACCAATCATTTACCCTCCCCCACCCTCTCCCAGTTTCCCCCCTCCCTTCTGATCATCCCTCTCATTCCCAAATCTCTATCCAACCCCACCAACCCACCCCCCTACCCACCGTCTCCCAGTGCCTATCTGAGGGCTACTTATGGCGATGCAAAATGGGGCTCCTCTCCACCAGTGAGTTGCCTGGGGATGCCCAGCAGGCATCTGCAGCTCATCGGCCTCATGTAACTGAGTTGGGCTTTAGGCCTCCCCACTCCGGTGCATGGATCATCCCAATTTGTAGGCCATTGTGTCTGGAATAATCAGCTATTTGTCGAATTCTACGCCTCATCTGTATTATATTAAGGGTACTGTGTATGGCATGCACTTCTGTAATGTCGCGCTTAATCCCCATCACACATTCCCCATCACACTTTCTTCATTACACTCCCATCATATGGAACAGCCCACTTCTGACTTACTGTGAGCAATGCCATGGGAGATCTGCTAGTTACATAGAGTTACATCGAATGTACAGCACAGAAACAGGCCACTTGGCCCAACTGGTCTGTGCTGGTGTTTATGCTCCACACGACCCTCCTCCCACCCCTCTTCGTCTAACCACTATCCATGGCCTCATGCCTCCCTATCTCTGTAATCTCCTCCAGCCCCACAACCCCTCGAGATGTCTGCGCTCCTCTAATTCTGTCCTCTTGAGCATCCCTGATTATAATTACTCCACCTTTGGGGGCCGTGTCTTCTGTTGCCTGCGCCCCAAGCTCTGGAACTCCCTCCCTGAATCTTTCCACCTCTCTTCATCTCTTGACCTCTCTGTCCTCCTTTAAGACGGTCCTAAAACCTACCACTTTGACCAAGCTTTTGGACATCTGCCCTTATATGAACTGATGTCAAATTTCTTGTCTCATAATACTCCTTTGGAGTGTTTTACTATGTTAAAGGCGCTAAATAAATAAAAGATTTTGTTGCAGGATAACCTTCTATTCCTCATGGGTTTGTCGAGCTTCCCTTTAAATGCATCAATGTAGCACCCGAACAGGGACATGAACCCTGGACCTTAAAGCCTGATGCTCTACCGACTGAACTTTCCAAGATATTTGTGTTAAAAGAATTAATGCCAATAGGCTGAGCCACCACTATTAAAATATTTGGGGGTATGCTAGCACAGTGCTTATGTTCTGGGCGAAGGAGCGGTGAGAGATTGTAGAGGGACGTGATCGGGGCCCAGGAGAGGCGTGAGTTCGGGTCCAGGGGCCCAGGGGCAGCACGGGCCAGCCCACACTGCGATATGTGTGCACACTAGGTCCGTGCAGCAGAGCAGGTCCCCAGTCGTCTTAGTTAACCCTTGCCACTGGACCAAGACCTAGCTCTGTCAAGCCCGTGTGGTGGCTGGTGTGCAACGGCCACCACATGTTAAAAAAATCCTCGCACAGGCATCTTCCACCCTTCACGATGCAGTTCCGGACCTGGAATATTAGGTCCTTCATTGAAACACCTGTGAACTCATCCCTTTTTTGGCGTGGAAGCAAGTCATCCTCGCTTCGAGGGACCACCTATGATGACGATGGTTCCGTTACTGGACTAGTAATCCAGAGGCCTGGACTAATGATCCGTAGACGTGAGTTTAAATCCCACCACGGCAGCTGGGGAATTTAAATTCAGTTGGAGTAAAAAGCTGTATCAGTGCAAACAATGGGCCCAAAATTACACATGCCGTTTTTTTTGCCGCTATTTAAGATAAACGGCCGACTTTTTAAGCCAGCAAAAAAAAATCCGAAGTTTCACCAATTTCCTGTTTGAATTTGGCGCCATGCAGAAAGACCTTGGCTTCTGATGGATAGCGTCGAAAAACTGAGGTCCCGTTCTGCGCATGCCCAAGCATTTAGGTTTCCAGGGTGACGTGTAATTGTACAGCTTTGCTCTGCAGGTAACCCATGCTGATTTTTCCCGTGCCGACCCGCTGAGATTTCCAGCATTTTCTGCCCCTCTCCCCGGGCTTGGCTTCCACCTTCGCCCCCTCCCCCCCGCCACCCCCCTCCTCCCCCAGGCTTCTTTGGAAGCCGAGTGCCGAGCTCCTGTGCCCGGCCGAGGGAGCCATCCTGCCGGCCGACACTCCGCCGGTGAGCAGCGGTTCGGTGGTGGAACTTCAACTGGCAATTTACAGCAATCAATAGTTTCTCTTTTTCCTCCACACAAACAAACATTTTCATTAGTTTGGATATAATATGAGTCCTGTTCCCTCGCTCCAAAACCTGTAACTCAGCTCCGATATACAAGATGGTGTCTGCAACGCGGATTTCTGTCTGACTCCGATTTGGTAAGGTAAGGTTTGTCAAGGCGGTCCCCAGCGCCGTTTTGGAAAAATTCCTTATTGGTGAAACTCGCAAAAACGGGCAAAAATGGCGTTATGGGTGGGTTTGACCCCGAATGAGGTCATAAAAACCTTAACTAAAAAAATCGGCCGTTACCTGTTAAGGACAGCTTTGTACCCTTGGTGAAACTTGCAAAATTAAGTTAGCTCCAAAAAAAACACTGATACCTCCAAAAATTTGGAGCTAAATGGTGGCGAATTTTGGGCCCCTTGAAACGAGCGGATTGTTGGTTCAGTAATGTCCTTTAGGGAAGGCAATCTGCCGCCCTTACCCGGTCTGGGCCTATGTCTGACTCCAGACTCACAGCAATGGGACTGACTCTTAACTACCCTCTGGCCCAGTTGCATCAGGGATGGGCAATAAATACTGGACTTGCCAGCGACACCCACATCCTGTGAATAACTTTTTTTTTAAAGTGACTGCGGTTCATTTATAACATTCTCTCTCAGACCTTGCAGCGTACAAGTTCAATGGCATCGTCCTTCAATGTGCATTTCAGGGAGCCAGTGGACAGACAGCTGGAAAAACAGAGCAGAATCGGGGGCAGAAGCTGCTCACCTCACCGACTGCTGCCATTCAAAGGCGCAGTAGAGAAGGCTAAGAGGAGACGATGGAGCTGTTTAAAATCATGCAGTGTTTACATAGAGTGAATAGAGAGAAATTATTTCCAATGGCTGAAAGGTCGATAACCAGAGGGCACAGATTTAAGGTGATTGCCAAAAGAACCCGAGGTGACATGAGGAAAAACTTTTTTATGCAACGAGTGGTTAGGATTTGGAATGCACTGCCTAGTAGGGTGGTGGATACAGATTCAATAGTAACCTTCGAAAAGGAATTGGATAAATACTCGAAGGAGAAACCATTGCAGGGACATGGGGAAAGAGCGGGGGAGTGGGACTAACTGGATCGCTCTTCGAAAGAGCTGGTGCGGACTCGATGGGCCGAATGGCCTCCTTCTGTGCTGTACTGTTCTATGATTTTATGTTTCTATGATTCTAAAAGCAATTGCCGTTATGCAGTTTGATATCTGAAAAGTATTTGACAAGGGTCCACACGGAAAACTAGCTGCCAAGGTAAAGAATCATGGAAGAGGGCTGAAGTCCTGGATAGAAAATTGAAAACAGAAAGCAGAGAAAGCGACCAATGAAACATTTTGCAAGCTGCATACAAGCTTTAAGTTTGATCTGTAATTGGAATGCTGACTAACTCAAAAGGCAGAAATTCCACGGCCCCTCATATGTCTGCTCCAGCTCGTTATACCAGCTAATTCCTACAAAGGGAGGCGATGCATTTTAATTAGCCTGTAGGGTAAATTCATCAATTCCATGCTCTTTATTCGAAGCCCTGCTTGGAGGGAGTGCAGATTGGAGAATTAGCACTGCAGTGTTGTAACCCTGGAAGCCTTGCATTCCCTTCGAGCGCAGTTTCCCACAGAGAGCGCAGGAATAGTGAAAATACCCCTTAAAAGCCATAGCTATTCATAATCCAATTCATCATCATCAGAGGCAGTCCCTCGAAATCGAGGAAGACTTACTTCCACTCTAAAAGTGAGTTCTCAGATGACTGAACAGTCCAATATGGGAATTACAGTCTCTGTCTCAGGTGGGACAGACAGTGGTTGAAGGAAAGGGTGGGTGGGGAGTCTGGTTTGCCGCGCGCTCCTTCCGCTGCCTGCGCTTGGTTTCTGCACGCTCTCGGCGACGAGACTCGAGGTGCTCAGCGCCCTCCCGGATGCTCTTCCTCCACTTAGGGCGGTCTTTGGCCAGGGACTCCCAGGTGTCGGTGGGGATGTTGAACTTTATCAAGGAGGCTTTGAGGGTGGTCCTTGAAATGTTTCCTCTGCCCACCTGGCCGCCTTTGAGCTCACAAAGGCCTTTGGCACTGTTAACCGCGAGGGACTATGGAGCGTCCTCCTCCATTTCGGCTGCCCCCAAAGGTTTGTCGCCATCCCCCGCCTGCTCCACGACGACATGCAGGCCGTGATCCTGACCAACAGATCCACCAGAGACCCAATCCATGTCCGGACCGGGGTCAAGCAGAGCTGCGTCATCGCGCCAACCCTCTTCTGGATCTTCCTCGCTGCAATGCTCCATCTCATGCTCATAATCCAATTAACATTGAGGCGGCAACAGTTTGGAGTTTCTGGTTCCCATTCTCATATCCTGGCAATATTAACCATGCAGTTGACGTCAACACTGATTTTGGAGTTATTTGACTTACCCTATTGTGTAGCCAGAATGAAGGAATACCTCCTCCCGCTCCCAAGTTACATTGCAGACCGCTGCCCGCCACCTCTCACACCACCCCCCTCCCCACCACCCCATCCCTTCTCCCGATTGTTCCTTCTCCATCAAACCCTCGGTCAATGCAAAAGCCATCCGATCTTGCTGCCCCACCCCCACGCAACCGACGAACTGCGCACAGCGCCCCAACTGGTGGTGCAGCTTGTTGGTATTTACCCCTCAACCAACATCATGGAAACAGATTACACTCATCGTTATCACAATGTTGTAGGTGGGAGCTTGCTGTGCCCAAATTGGCTGCCGTGTTTCCCACATTGCAACAGTGACTACACTCCGAAAGTACTTCATTGGCTGTAAAAGGCTATGGGACGTTCCTCAGTCATGAAAGGTGCCACAGAAAAGAACATCTCACTCTCAGTATTATCCTAATGAAGCCCCAATTTGGTCCACAATATTTATTCACTTCAAAATCTGCTTACTATTCCTCCAGATCCCTTTGAATGTTATCAATTTCCCTTACATTAGATAACACAGTGTTTAGCTTGGGGTCATCAGCATCTATTTAAACTAGTGCAATATTACTATAGGTAGACAGGGCTGAATTGTTTGCATACAGTGTAATCATTCTCTGCACTCGTTTAGTTGAATGGGGTGAGTCACACTGCATTGGGGTTACTGATCGGACAGGAAATGAAGGCAGGGAGCATATTCCCTTTGTCCCGAATGGTAGACTTATTCTGGCATGTGCAAGGGTAAGTCTAATTTTCCTTTTAAATTGAGTCCAGTTTATGTTGTTCAGCAGACGAAATTCACACAATAAGTGTGACATTACAGAATGGAATCCCTTTATCCAGCTGCATAAGCACTCTAGTGAATACTTGGTTGGAACATAAAATCTATATTCAGTAGATGAGTAAGTAAGGTCTCACATGGAAAGTGTTTCAATGAAAAGATAGAGTCACAGAAGCAATTCTACTTTCATGCATCTCTGCTTATGTGGCTGTTATGACTGCTGGCTAGTTCTCCATTAACTACTCCCAAAACAAGCGCTCTACTCCAAGCTACATCACGGCAGGCGAGCCCCAGGAGGGCAGAGAAAACGCTTCAAGGCCACCCCAAATGCCTCCTTGAAAAAATGCAACATCCCCACCGACACCTGGGTGTCCCTGGCCCAAGACCGCCCAAATTGGAGGAGGAGCATCCGAGAAGGCGCCGAACACTTTGCGTAAAAGCCGGGAGCACGCGGAAGCCAAGCCCAAAGAGCGGAAGGAGCGTACGACAAATCAAGCACCCCCACCCACCCGTCCCTCCAACCACCGTCTGCCCCACCTGTGACAGAGACTGTAGGTCCCGCATTGGACTCATCAGTCACCTGAGAACTTACTTTAGTGTGGAAGCAAGTCACCCTCGACTCTGGGGGACAGCCTCAGAACAACTACTCTGACGGTGCTAACCTGATTAGCTTGTGCAGAATAGAAACATAGAAGCATAGAAACAAAGAAATTTACAGCGCAGAAGGAGGCCATTTCGGCCCATCGTGTCCACGCCGGCCGACAAAGAGCCACACGGCCTTCGGTCAGCAGCCCTGAAGGTTACATATAAACCTATGAACAATGGACAATGGCGGAAAGGTAAAGAGCACCCGACCCAACCAGTCCGCCCCGCACAACTGCGACATCCCCTGCACTGAAACATTCTACACTCCACCCCAACCGGAGCCATGTGATCTCGCGGGAAAGGCAAAAAACAGATAAAAACCCAGGCCAACTGGGGAAAAGAAAATCTGGGAAAATTCCACTCCGACCCATCCAAGCGATTGAAACTAGTTCAGGAGATCACCCTGGCTGTATTCGATTCCCTGCAATACTTAACATTGTATTTGCACCAGCCAACAAGATCTTCGAGCGAGTCACACATTCATACAAGTACAAGCACGACTTGATGGTTATGTAGTATTGATTCCCAATTAACACCATAAACTTTCTGTTTCCATAATAAAGCATGACACATTACATTTCTCATTCATTGGCATGGCATATCAGAGATAGCATGGCTTCGTAGAAATGCTATTCTCTTGTACATTGGCTTTCCAACATGGCCTTAAGCAGTGCCTTCTCCACCCCAATGACACCAACGTATATTCTTACCATTGGTAAAGTACAGTGCGAGCTGCGACGGCAGCAAAGAATGACGTCATCAAGATCCAGGTCGGTGCATGGAGCGTGGGCAGATACAGCAGGAGCGGCGAGATCCACTAGGCTGATTCCGGAGATGAGGGGGTTACCTTATGATGATAGATTGAGTAGACTGGGTCTTTACTCGTTGGAGTTCAGAAGGATGAGGGGTGATCTTATAGAAACATTTAAAATAATGAAAGGGATAGACAAGATAGAGGCAGAGAGGTTGTTTCCACTGGTCGGGGAGACTAGAACTAGGGGGCACAGCCTCAAAATACAGGGGAGCCAAATTAAAACCGAGTTGAGAAGGAATTTCTTCTCCCAGAGGGTTGTGAATCTGTGGAATTCTCTGCCCAAGGAAGCAGTTTAGGCTAGCTCATTGAATGTATTCAAGTCACAGATAGATAGATTTTTAACCAATAAGGGAATTAAGGGTTACGGGGAGCGGGCGGGTAAGTGGAGCTCAGTCCACGGCCAGATCAGCCATGATCTTGTTGAGTGGCGGAGCAGGCTCGAGGGGCTAGATGGCCTACTCCTGTTCCTAATTCTTATGTTCTTATGTTCACTTGGTTAATCGGAATTCAAATCCGAGATATTCTCAACCATACTTTGGACTATCCAAATCCATGATATCTTCAACCAGACTTCAGACTCGCAAAATTCATCGCTCTAGGTTGGACAGGAATTCCATTATGCCTGTCCAAGCAAATTACAACACATATCTCTTTGGCTCATTGTGGCCTAGCCTGTGCCTGACGCTCCCTCAGAGCAGTACACGCGGCTTCACCTCTGGTACAGGTTACATTTCTTTAATTCCGTGTGGGCATTGCTTTTGGCTTTAATTTGTACAAATCACAGTGATGACATCGTGGATCTGGCCAAGCAAAACATTTGGCCTCATTGTTTGGTCTGGCTCGGCTTCTTCGGATCTGAGTAAACTTGATTGCTTCGAGCATTCCAATCCAGTGCCGTCCCCGCACTGCAATGTTTAAAATGAGTCTGCACACAAGAAATAAATGCGCTGCACTCTGGTGCTACTGAATTTGATCAAAAACACAAAGGTAGAGTTGCTTTGTCCTGAGCTTTTTTTTTGCCTGTTTTGCAAACATGACATGAACCCTTGTTATTTGCACCATGTTTCATGATGTTGCCTTCAGCAAAGAACCCTTTATATTTGGCGTGTGATGATAACTGTGCCTATACATTGTTGCTTATTTTCAAAACATAAAATCCACAACTTACTTATAAATCCCTTCATTCATAACAGAGGTTTAAAATCTGGCGTTAAAAAGGTAACGGCCACATGGAATAGTTTTAATATCATTTGTCACAGCAGTTTACAGTCACTTGTCTGTTGCATATGGACTCAGCGGAGTCCTTCGAAAGGGAACTTGACACGCTCCTGAGTGAAGAGAATAGTTTCGAGGGTAAGTCATTCGTTCGCTGGGATGATGTTGAGTAATGGGCTATCATGATCTCCTCGAACCTTGCGTGATTACCTTCAGGGTCAGCAAGGAATTTCCCAGAGTGTTTCCCTGCTGAGGGTTTGTTTCTTTTGCTTTTCCCTCTCCCAGGAGATTGCATGGTTCAGCAGTCATTAAATGATGCATGGTGGTCTATATGAAAAAAGATTTGCATTTATATAGCGCCTTTCAAGGCCACCGGACGTCTTAAAGCGCTTTACAGCCAATGAAGTACTTTTGGAGTGTAGTCACTGTTGTAATGTGAGAAACGTGGCAGCCAATTTGTGCACAGCAAGCTCCCACAAGCAGCAACATGATAATGACCAGATAATCTGTTTTTGGTATGTTGATTGAGGGATAAATATTGGCCAGGACACCAGGAATAACTCCCATGCTAATCTTCGAAACAGCACCATGGGATCTTTTACATCCACCTGAGAGAGCAGACAGGGCCTCGGTTTAACGTCTCATCTGAAAGACGGCACCTCTGACAGTGCAGCACTCCCTCAGTACTGCGCTGGAGTGTCAGCCTAGATTTATGTGCTCAAGTCCCTGGAGTGGGACTTGAACTCACAACCTTCTGATTCAGAGGCAAGAGCGCTACCCACTGAGCCACAACTGACATGTGTGTATGCTCATATTCCTACAGCAATATGACAGCTAAGGTCTTTGTCTGGAAATACACATGTGGACTTTCAGCTTGTCTGCGATGTTTCTGGTATCTTTTGTTGCCCTCAATGGCACAAACCGAGATTTAGGGTTTTCCAAAGGGCGAATTGTTATGTATGCAATAAAGGTACAAACTGAGTACTGTTTAACTGAACAAGGTACACCCTTGGCTCTGCTTCATTACGGCCCAAAGTGCCTGACTCACAAAATGGCTGGCCTTTTATACCAGAACAGCACCGTGTGCGTGCTGCTCAGTGGCCTCCAACAATGACACCATCTGGTGGCTACAAACAGCATGTACATACGTGACACAAATAGACTAGGTTTCTTTCAATGCTCACATTATTAAAAAAATTAGAAGATCGCCTGTGGCACTGCTCACGTTGAGTTGATGGTTGCGGTGGTGCAAAATGAGAGAAATTGGTACTGAGACGTGGAAATGGAAGAGGGTGCATATTTCCACTCAAAGAATTTGGGAAAGACACTTGTCACCGAACTCCTCAAAAACCCTGCGGACTCATTTTTGAATGAGTTCAGTAAAATAATAAATACTTATTTTCTTGAGATTGCCGATAGGTTGATAGATAACGAAATATATTTGTTCCTATCATATACCTGTCGTATGAATAATTAAATCTCGGCAATGGCTTGGAGTGGCAGCTCTGTACATTCATTGGCCATTTTTTGGAGTATCCCCTTTAGAATTCCCTTTAAATTTGAATAATGGAACATCCTGGCCCTCCAGAATATCTGCGTTTATATTCAGCATATTGCTTGCTCTTTCTAGGGCCTTGCTATGTGCAGGCTTACTGCTGCATTTAACACACCATCCTGACGTGGAAATATATCGCAGTTCTTTCATCGTGGCTAGGTCAATATCCTGAAACTCCCTCCCTAACTGAGGGAGTACCTTCACGGACTGCAGCGGTTCAAGAAGGCGGCTCACCACCACCTTCTCAAGGGCAGTTAGGGATGGGCAATAAATGCCGGCCTTGCCAGTGATGCCCACATCCCAGGAATGAACAAAAAATGTATAAAACAACTGTAACTACACCACAAATGGCATTGATTGGCTGTGCACTGCTTTGAGCCAACCTGCAGGTGTGAAAGGCACTACGTAAATGCAACTGTTTCTTTGGGGCTTGTAAGGTTCAAAAATCCACGGCCGCATTTTATTGGAACACCCTAAGGACAAGAAAACTAAGATGGGATCGTCCTATACATTTTAAATGAACATTTTTGGCCAAATAAAATCCTCAGACCAGGCAGGCTGGGAAACGTGTGGGCGGATACAGACACTGTGGAGTCTGGCTCACAAGCGAGACAGAGGCACTGGCCAATGGGGGAGAAGTGCATTCTGGCTGGCCAATCAGGGGTCGAGTCGGGCCTGAAGCGGGGAAATCCTCCACCAATGGGGACTACCCGACCCAGTTCGAAAATATAACTCACCCCTAATCAAATTAGGAATGTGGACCATCATCGACCTAATTAATATGGACAGTGGGCAATAGTCCTGAGATCACTGCGGTGATGGCCCATCAAAGGGGAGGCCCAAACCGATTGACTCCCAGGACTGTTACAATGGACCAGCAGACTTTGAGGCACCAATGTGCACTGAAACAATACCCCTGTCCTCACACCTACCTGTACCTGTGACAACTTCTGATTAAATATTCAAAGCTATCTTCCCGCCCAAACTTACACAATGGGGCACCAACTGAGTGTGGGCGCGAAAAGGCCAGAACTAAATTGGATACAAATATAGGACCTACGGAACCACCGAGAGAGGGAGAAACAGCTGGAGCAGTAGGAGAAGGAGTCGAGGAGCAGTTACAGTCACAGACAGACAGAAACTGAGAGAGAACGGAGACGGACTGTTACCGGCTGGGAAACCTACCATCGAACGGGCCCTGGACTCGACTTGTGTGCAGAATACACAACCCAACTACCGAGAGGCCCAACATCGTCTCAAGAAGCCGAGCCGCACACCGAACAACGCTCCGAGACCAACCAGCTGAAGAACCGAAGACTGAAGTAACTGGGAGAGGCAACATTCACTCCAGCTACCCCGTAAACCAACCATCCTAAGGCTAAAAAAAGTAACTGTCAAAAGGGATGGTAAGTATTATCCCGGGGGTTCTTTTCCCAACTGTCAGCCTCGGTCAGTCCGGTAAAAAGGGAGGTGGGGGAGGTGCTGGAAATGTCTTGTAAAGATAAAATTGTGTAAGGTTTTCGTTGTGTCCGTTTCTTCCCATAGATTTTCATAGTTTATAAGTGTGTGTCAGATATGTGTTTTGATGAAGTTTGACCTTGTTGGAAACTTACCGTGGTTAATAAATTGGACTTACCTGTTTTTTTTTCGTTCCAAGGACCACTTGTCTCTGAGTGTTTTGTTTCCCCTTGTGGAAGCTCAGAATCCATCAAAATTCTGAGCTTAGAACCAGATAGGGGTGCTAGGGCGCTTCGAAACCACCAGTTTAGTGATCAGCGAGCCATAAGCTGCTGGACCGTCCCCTAGAAGGGACAGAGAGGCCCAATACACCAACAGCCACCAAAGACCCCCGTAATTGGGCAGAAATTACAGGCTGAAATTACCATCCGCCCAAAACGGGGCACACCTACCATGTTTAAAGTGTTCCGTGCGCCCCAATGCATAGGGCGGACAATCCGCCGATTTTGTTGCTTGTTTCCGATCGGAGCAGTGTTGGTGTCGGGAGAGGGGCGGATGTGCGTGCGAGTCGGAGCGGCCGTCAGGCCAAGTCATCAGCGCCACGCTGACGCGTCACAAAGTCCCTCCCCTTCAGTTAAAGGGAAGAGCCGCTGCGAACTCTGCAGCCACTTTAGTGGCGATCACTGATCACCAGGGAGGGTTTCGATCAGGCCACCCCCAGAAGGGGAGCCGGGCTGCCTTTTGGTGGTCCAGCCGAACCCGGTGGGCATAATTGTCAGCCCGACAATAAAAAATAAGATGGAGTCGCTGGCAATGCGGCCCCCCTCCCCCTTTAAGGGCAGACGGGCGCCCAGCCACATACAGTGCCCCGCTGGGGAAAGCTGTCGGGGGCACCGACCGGTGGCGGCGTCGTTCCCGCGGGGCAATTCCACGCAAGGGTCGGAAAGGGGTTTGCCGTCGGTCGGTAAGGGTCAGTGCGTGCCCGACGTGGCGGGAACACGGTCAGAGTGGATAACCTGTTCCCGCCGCTCCCGGCCCGGGGGCAATGTCGGTCAGTGAGGCCCATCCATCTCTCTCCGGTCGGTGAGGCCCATCCCTCTCTCTCCGGTCAGTGAGGCCCATCCGTCTCTCTCCGGTCAGTGAGGCCCATCCCTCTCTCTCCGGTCAGTGAGGCCCATCCATCTCTCTCCGGTCAGTGAGGCCCATCCATCTCTCTCCGGTCAGTGAGGCCCATCCATCTCTCTCCGGTCGGTGAGGCTCATCCATCTCTCTCCAGTCAGTGAGACCCATCCCTCTCTCTCCGGTCGGTGAGACCCATCCCTCTCTCTCCGGTCGGTGAGGCCCATCCCTCTCTCTCCGGTCAGTGAGACCCATCCCTCTCTCTCCGGTCAGTGAGGCCCATCCCTCTCTCTCCGGTCGGTGAGGCCCATCTGTCTCTCTCCGGTCGGTGAGGCCCATCCATCTCTCTCCGGTTGGTGAGACCCATCCGTCTCTCTCCGGTCGGTGAGACCCATCCCTCTCTCTCCGGTCGGTGAGGCCCATCCATCTCTCTCCGGTCGGTGAGGCCCATCCATCTCTCTCCAGTCAGTGAGACCCATCCCTCTCTCTCCGGTCGGTGAGACCCATCCCTCTCTCTCCGGTCGGTGAGGCCCATCCCTCTCTCTCCGGTCGGTGAGGCCCATCCCTCTCTCTCCGGTCAGTGAGGGCCATCCATCTCTCTCCGGTCAGTGAGACCCATCCCTCTCTCTCCGGTCAGTGAGGCCCATCTATCTCTCTCCGGTCAGTGAGGGCCATCCATCTCTCTCCGGTCAGTGAGACCCATCCCTCTCTCTCCGGTCGGTGAGGCCCATCCATCTCTCTCCAGTCAGTGAGACCCATCCCTCTCTCTCCGGTCGGTGAGACCCATCCCTCTCTCTCCGGTCGGTGAGGCCCATCCCTCTCTCTCCGGTCAGTGAGACCCATCCCTCTCTCTCCGGTCAGTGAGGCCCATCCCTCTCTCTCCGGTCGGTGAGGCCCATCTGTCTCTCTCCAGTCGGTGAGGCCCATCCATCTCTCTCCGGTTGGTGAGACCCATCCGTCTCTCTCCGGTCGGTGAGACCCATCCCTCTCTCTCCGGTCGGTGAGGCCCATCCATCTCTCTCCGGTCGGTGAGGCCCATCCGTCTCTCTCCTGTCAGTGAGGCTCATCCCTCTCTCTCCGGTCAGTGAGACCCATCCGTCTTTCTCCAGTCGGTGAGGCTCATCCATCTCTCTCCGGTCAGTGAGACCCATCCCTCTCTCTCCGGTCAGTGAGGCCCATCCCTCTCTCTCCGGTCGGTGAGGCCCATCCCTCTCTCTCCGGTCAGTGAGGGCCATCCATCTCTCTCCGGTCAGTGAGACCCATCCCTCTCTCTCCGGTCAGTGAGGCCCATCTATCTCTCTCCGGTCAGTGAGACCCATCCCTCTCTCTCCGGTCAGTGAGGCCCATCCATCTCTCTCCGGTCAGTGAGACCCATCCCTCTCTCTCCGGTCAGTGAGGCCCATCTATCTCTCTCCGGTCAGTGAGACCCATCCGTCTTTCTCCAGTCGGTGAGGCTCATCCATCTTTCTCCAGTCAGTGAGACCCATCCGTCTCTCTCCGGTCAGTGAGACCCATCCGTCTTTCTCCAGTCGGTGAGGCTCATCCATCTCTCTCCAGTCAGTGAGACCCATCCCTCTCTCTCCGGTCGGTGAGGCCCATCCCTCTCTCTCCGGTCGGTGAGGCCCATCCCTCTCTCTCCGGTTGGTGAGGCCCATCCCTCTCTCTCCGGTTGGTGAGGCCCATCCCTCTCTCTCCGGTCAGTGAGGCCCATCCCTCTCTCTCCGGTCGGTGAGGCCCATCTGTCTCCCTCCAGTCCGTGAGGCCCATCCATCTCTCTCCGGTCGGTGAGGCCCATCCCTCTCTCTCCGGTCGGTGAGGCCCATCCGTCTGTCTCCGGTCGGTGAGGCCCATCCGTCTCTCTCCGATCAGTGAGGCCTATCTGCACCATTCCCTCCTCTTAGTGGTGGCAATGGAGCTTATGGAGGGGATCAATTTCGCCCCCTATCTTATTCTGTTGCCAAAGTGTAAGTCTGTGCCCTGTTAAGGCTACAATATTTAATTGATTTTAAGTAAACACTGGTTGAGTTCATGCACAAGTTAACCAAAAGGCTGCAGACATTGTAGCTCAGGTATTTTCTGGTCTTGGGTACATTCCAAACGAGTGTCTTGGTTTTTTTATTGACACATAATTAGCATTGGACAGTGCATAATGTCTAAAGTACGATGGATATCTGAAGGACAGGATGTGCACACATATGTTCTGTTTATTGATAGATAAAGTTTAAGTATAGTTACTCAACCAAAGCTTGCCATTCCCCAATCACGACTTCTGGATTGATCTTGTCTTCTCTCTTAGTCTTTTCAACTTTCTCATTGTGGTTGGGCTTTGGCTCTTCACCTAAGTTTATCATTAAAATAAAAGAATGACCTTTCATCCAACAGACACAAAGTATGAGATCTTTTCTCTTGTTTCCTGTCTGTGCTACTTCTGTAAAGTGCATTTGAAGAATTCTCTTTTGAAGTGGTAAAGAATTGCTTGAAAAGTTAAAGTAAACCATTTATTTTATGAAAGAGAAGTTTCTTCCCGAAGTCACTAGCAAAACAAATTGCAGGAAGAAAACATTGTACTTCTGGCATCGCAACAGCATTCGTCAAGCCACAACACTCACTGAGGTTCGGATAGACTGTGTTGTGCTCTTTGGAAGAGATGCATAATTCATACGATAAAGTTCTGAAGTCTAATTATGTAGTCCACGGACAGTCTTAAATTTAAAACAAAATTCAGTTCTCACACGGGTTTCCGGAATGCAGACAGCACAATGGCAACATCCCAGTGAAGAGTGCTTTGGTAAGTTAATAAATCCTCGACGGTTTCTTCTTTGAAGTTTACTGTGAGATTTAAGGCCCAATAACATCTTTTCAAAGAATCGTAGAATCATAAAATGATGCAGCACAGAAGGAGACCATTCGACCTTTGGTAGAGCTATCCGCTTTTGCCCTATAGCCCTACATTTTTTTTCCTTCAAGTATTTATCCAATTCCCTTTGGAAAGTTACTATTGAATCTGCTTACACCACCCACCCTTTCAGGCAGTGCGTTCCAGATCATAACAACTCGCTGTGTAAATAAATTGATATGTCCTTACTATACAGTATAAAAGCACACGAGGCCCATACTTGGGAGAAGGTCACTCTTCAACTAGTTACCTTTATTACCAAGACCTCAAGTGATGAAGGTGGGTGGAGCTTCCCCTTTTATACCTGAAAGTCCAGGTTCAGAGTGTCTCGCACAAGTGCACCCCTTGTGGTCAATGTTCTCAAGGTGTACAACTTCGGTCAGCTTATACTTGGGTTACAATGACAGTTGAATACATGACATCACCTCCCCCGCAAAGTCTTATTGGGATCACAGGTTGAGTCTCTCTGGTGGTTTACGCTCCCTTGAAGAGCGCCTGAGTTGGGGCTCCGGTTGTTGGGCGCTGGCCTGACTGTCTGCTGTTTGCGGTGCCTCAGGCCTGTCCGGACTGCCCACAGTGACTGGACTCTCCTCCACTTGGTTCCGGTGTTCGGTCACCTGTGGTGGAGTAAACTCTACGTCGTGTTCGTCCTCTGCTTCTTCTATGGGGTTGCTGAACCTCCTTTTAGTTTGATCAACGTCTTTGCGACAGATTTGTCCATTGGTAAGTTTAACTACCAAAACCCTATTCCCCTCTTTGGCAATCACAGTGCCTGCAAGCCATTTGGGCCCTGCAGCGTAATTAAGGACAAAAACAGGGTCATTGACATCAATAAATCGCGTCCTCGCATTCCTGTCATGGTAGTCACATTGTGACTAACGCCTGCTTTCAACAATTTCTTTCATAGTAGGGTGTATAAGAGATAACCTGGTTTTGAGCGTACTTTTCATTAGCAGCTCTGCGGGTGAAACCCCTGAGAGCGAGTGTGGTCGGGATCTATTGGCCAACAGGAGGCGTGATAAGCAGCTTTGTAGGGAACTCCCTTGGATTCTGAGCATCCCCTGTTTGATTATCTGCGCTGCTCGTTCCGCCTGGCCGTTTGAGGCCGGCTTGAACGGTGCCGTTCTGACATGTTTGATACCATTGCCTGCCATGAAGTCCTGGAATTCAGTGCTTGTGAAGCACAGGCCATTGTCGCTGACCAGAACATTGTCCATAGACTTTCTACCGTGGCAGAGGATGTGCTTGAATTTAAAATGGCACACTCAATCCATTTGGTGTAGGCGTCGACTACAACCAAAAACATTTTTCCCATGAAAGGACCTGCGTAGTCCACATGGATGCGTGACCATGGCTTGGCGGGCCAGGACCAGGGGCTAAGTGGGGCTTCCCTGGGTGCGTTGCCCAGCTGAGCATACGTGTTGCACTTGTGAACACAAAGTTCCAGGTCTGCATCCATTCCTGGCCACCAAACGTGTGACCTGGCAATTGCCTTCATCATGACAATGCCCGGGTGCTCATTGTGAAGTTCTCCGATAATCACCTCTCTGCCCATCTGGGGCATGACTACGCGGTTTCCCCACAGTAGGCAATCGGCCTGAATCGAGAGTTCATCCTTGCGCCTGTGAAATGGTTTAAATTCCTCAGGGCATGCCCTGTACGTGGCTGCCCAGTCCCCATTCAGGACACATTTCTTAATTAAAGACAGTAGCGGGTCATTATTTGTCCAGACTTTAATCTGATGGGCTGTCACGGGTGAGCCTTCGCTTTTGAAAGCATCAACAGCCATGACCATCTCAGCATCATGTTCAGTTGCCCCCTCAGTGTTGGCTAGTGGTAGCCTGCTGAGTGCATCGGCACAGTTTTCAGTGCCTGGTCTGTGCTGAATTGTGTAGTCATAGGCGGCTAACGTAAGTGCCCACCTCTGTATGCGGGCCGATGTATTCGCATTTATGGCCTTGTTGTCGGCCAAAAGGGACGTTAGGGGTTTGTGATCTGTCTCCAGCTCAAATTTCCTGCCAAACAGGTATTGGAGCATTTTTTTTACTGCATACATGCATGCTAGCGCTTCCTTTTCTACCATCCCGTAGCCCCTTTCTGCCTGGAACAGACTTCTGGAGGCATAAGCTACCGGCTGTAACTGACCATTGGCATTGACATGCTGCAACACACACACGACCCCATAGGACGACGCAACGCACGTTAAAACAAGTTTCTTACACGGGTCATATGACGTTAATGGTTTGTTAACATAACAAATTGCGTGCTCTTTCAAAAGCCCTTTCTTGGCTGTCCCCCCAGACCCAATCGCAACCTTTGCATAGGAGCACGTGTAGCGGCTCTAACAGCATGCTCAATTTGGGAAGAAAGTTACCAAAATAGTTCAGGAGCCCCAGGAACGAACGCAGCTCCATCGTGTTACGGAGTCTGGGTGCTCTCTGGATCGCTTCCGTTTTGGACGCAATAAGTCTGATCCTGTCTGCTGCTACCCTCCTCCTCAGGAATTCTACCTCTAAGAAGACGCACGTCGCCTTTTTCAGTCGCAGCCCTACCCGGTCCAGTCTGTGTAGGTGTTCTTCAGTATCGCGACCCGTGATGAGGATGTCGTCTTGAAAAACCACCATCCTTGGAATCGACTTGAGGAGGATTTCCATATTTCGCTGAAAGATCGTGGCGGCCGAGCGAATCCCGAATGGACATCTGTTGTACTCAAACAACCCCTTGTGTGTCGTGATGGTGGTCAGCTTCTTCGACTCACTCGACAGCTTCTGGGTCATGTAAGCTGAGGTCAGGTCCAATTTTGAAAAAAGTTTGCCACCGGATAGCGTCGCAAAGAGGTCCTCTGCTCTCGGTAGCGGGTACTGGTCTTGGAGTGACACCCGATTGATGGTGGCCTTGTAATCGCCACGTATCCTGACCGACCCATCCGCCTTGTGCACCGGCACAATCGGGCTCGCCCAGTCACTGAATTCGACTGGCGAGATGATGCCTTCCCTCAGCAAGCGGTCCAATTCGCATTCTATCTTTTCCCGCATCACGTATGGCACCGCTCTGGCCTTGTGGTGTACTGGCCTGGCGTTCGGGCTTATGTAAATTATTACCTTGGCCCCCATGAAAGTGCCGATGCCAGGTTGAAATAATGAGTCAAATTTGTCCAGGAACTGTGAGCATGATACTCGCTCCACAGAAGAAATTGCATTGACATCGCCCCATTTCCAGTTCATGACAGCAAGCCAACTCCTCCCCAGTAGTGCGGGACTGTCCCATAAGAACATAAGAATTAGGAACAGGAGTAGGCCATCTAGCCCCTCGAGCCTGCTCCGCCACTCAACAAGATCATGGCTGATCTGGCTGTGGATCAGCTCCACTTACCCGCCCGCTCCCCATATCCCTTAATTCCCTTATTGGTTAAAAATCTATCTATCTGTGATTTGAACACATTCAATGAGCTAGCCTCAACTGCTTCCCTGGGCAGAGAATTCCACAGATTCAGAACCCTCTGGGAGAAGAAATTCCTTCTCAACTCGGTTTTAAATTGGCTCCCACGTATTTTGAGGCTGTGCCCCCTAGTTCTAGTCTCCCTGACCAGTGGAAATAACCTCTCTGCCTCTATCTTGTCTATCCCTTTCATTATTTTAAATGTTTCTATAAGATCACACCTCATCCTTCTGAACTCCAACGAGTAAAGACCCAGTCTACTCAATCTATCATCATAAGGTAACCCCCTCATCTCCGGAATCAGCCTAGTGAATCGTCTCTGTAACCCCTCCAAAGCCAGTATATCCTTCCTTAAATAAGGTGACCAAAACTGCACACAGTATTCCAGGTGCGGCCTCACCAATACCCTGTACAGTTGCAGCAGGACCTCCCTGCTTTTGTACTCCATCCCTCTCGCAATGAAGGCCAACATTCCATTCGCCTTCCTGATTACCTGCTGCACCTGCAAACTAATTTTTGGGGATTCATGCACAAGGACCCCCAGGTCCCTCTGCACCACAGCATGTTGTAATTTCTCCCCATTCAAATAATATTCCCTTTTACTGTTTTTTTTTCCAAGGTGGATGACCTCACATTTTCCGACATTGTATTCCATCTGCCAAACCTTAGCCCATTCGCTTAACCTATCTAACTCTCTTTGCAGCCTCTCTGTGTCCTCTACACAACCCGCTTTCCCACTTATCTTTGTGTTATCTGCAAATTTTATTACACTGCACTCTGTCCCCTCTTCCAGGTCATCTATCTATATTGTAAACAGTTGTGGTCCCAGCACCGATCCCTGTGGCACACCACTAACCACCGATTTCCAACCCGGAAAGGACACATTTATCCCGACTCTCTGCTTTCTGTTAGCCAGTCAATTCTCGATCCATGCTAATACATTTCCTCTGACTCCGCGTACCTTTATCTTCTGCAGTGACCTTTTGTGTGGCACCATATCGAATGCCTTTTGGAAATCTAAATACACCACATCCATCGGTACACCTCTATCCACCATGCTCGTTATATCTTCAAAGAATTCCAGTAAATTAGTTAAACATGATTTCCCCTGCATGAATCCATGTTGCGTTTGTTTGATTGCACTATTCCTATCTAGATGTCCCGCTATTTCTTCCTTAATGATAGCTTCAAACATTTTCCCCACTACAGATGTTAAACTAACCGGCCTATAGTTACCTGCCTTTTGTCTGCCCCTTTTTTTAAACAGAGGTGTTACATTAGCTGCTTTCCAATCCGCTGGTACCTCCCCAGAATCCAGGGAATTTTGTTAGATTATAATGAATGCATCTGCTATAACTTCCCGAGTGGCAACCTGTTCTCCGAATCTTTGTGGGTCACGACTACCGTGGCGTTGCCTAGCACCGGAATGATCTCCTTTGTATATGTCCATAGCTGTGCGTCAATTGGCAATAATTTTGGCCTCCTGGCCTTGGACACCCACAACCTTTCGAACTGTTTGATACTCATCAGGGACTGGCTGGCCCCCGTGTTTAGCTCCATTAATACTGGGGTGCCATTGAGGAGCACTTTCATCATTATCGGTGGCATCCTGGTGTATGAACTGTATATGTGCTCCTCATGAACTCGCTAAACTTCAGCTTCCAGCGAATTCCCCCAGTATTCATTTGGCCGTGTAGGGCTTACATTTGGCCCGTTCTCCTCGTACATCAACCTGGCTGCAGGCTTCCTGCACATACGTGCCAAGTGACCGCTGACATTGCAGTTTCTGCAGGTATATTGCTGATACCTGCAAGCTCTGGCTGGGTTTTGCCTCCACACCTCCAGCATGAGCCGTTGTTGGAAACAAAAGGTCCATTACCAGTCAATCGTCTCTGACTGTCTCTGTAACTCTCCTTAAGCGCACCATTAACAAGTGTTGATGGCCCCATTACTGGCCGCATTGTCCATTGCGATGGCATGAATCGCCGTCCAGCTATCCATTGTCTCTGTTGAATTCCCGCTCTGGGTTCGACTACATGCTGGGGCATGTCCGATTGCCCTTGCCTAGAGAACTGTGTGCCGCATTAACGATGTTGACTCACTGGTCGTTTGCCGAATTTGAGCCAAATTTTTTGTCATACGTCATTCTGGTCTCTTCCTCCCCTGAGATAAATGTCTGGGCTATCAGAGCCGCTGCTTCCAAGGTCAAGTCTTTGGTCTCAATCAGTTTCCTGAAAACCCCAGCGTGCCCGGTGCCCTCAATAAAAAAATCTCACAGCATCTCCACTCTGCCTGCATCTGGGAACTTACATAGGCTCGCCAGTCGCCGGAGGTCTGCCACGAAGTCTGAAACGCTTTACCCTTCTCGCCGCCGGTGCGTGTAAAACCGGTGTCTCGCCATGTGCAAGCTGCTCGCCGGTTTAAGGTGTTCCCCGATCAACTTACTGAGCTCTTCGAACATCTTGTCTGCTGGCTTCTCTGTCACTAGAAGGTCCTTCATCAGGGAGTGCGTTCTTGATCCACAAACCGTCAGGAGATGAGCCCTGCGTTTGTCGGCCGAATCCTGTCCCAACCATTCCTTATTGACAAAACTTTGCTGTGGTCTCTCAATAAAGTCGTGCCAATCATCACAAACACAGTACCTCTCTTCTGTGCTGCTAGTGGCCATGCTTGCGTGGTTTAAATCCCAGTTTCTCGTCGCCAATGATATGTCCTTACTATACAGTATAAATGCACACGAGGCCCATACTT
Organism: Pristiophorus japonicus; assembly: GCF_044704955.1. Taxonomy (NCBI): domain Eukaryota; kingdom Metazoa; phylum Chordata; class Chondrichthyes; family Pristiophoridae; genus Pristiophorus; species Pristiophorus japonicus. Next base: position 11,367,832 of record NC_091989.1, on the reverse strand, counting down.
GAGAGAAGGTCACTCTGTGACCAGTTACCTTTATTACCAAGACCTCAAGTGATGAAGGTGGGTGGAGCTTCCCCTTTTATACCTGAAAGTCCAGGTTAGGAGTGTCTCCCACAAGTGCACCCCTTGTGGTCAATGTTCTCAAGGTGTACAGCTTAGGTCAGCTTATACATGGGTTACAATGATAGTTGAATACATGACATAAATGTTTCCTCATGTCGCCTCTGGTTCTTTTGCCGATCACCTTAAATCTGTTCTCTCTGGTTACCGACCCTTCTGCCACTGGAAACAATTTCTCCTTATTTGCTCTATCAAAACTGTTAATTATTTTGAACACCTCTATCAAATCTCCTCTTACCCATCTCTGTTCTGAGGAGAACAACCTCAGCTTCTCCAGTCTATCCACGTAACTGAAGTCCCTCATCCCTGGAACCATTCTTGTAAATCTCTTCTGCACCCGCTCTAAGGCCTTCACATCCTTCCTAAAGTGTGGTGCCCAGAATTGAACATATCTCTCTAGCTGAGGCCTAACCAGTGTTAGCACAACCATTTTGTCAATGGGCTTTACACTGGACAGCTTAAGACTTATAGGGGATGAAATTGTACTTGAGTGGGGACACATAGCAAGCGGAATCTTAATTGTGGAGCAGTGCTGATTGGCTGGTTACATGTTAATGCCTCAAATAAACAACTTTGGTTTGATCTCATTCATGGCTTTGTATTAGAACTACTGCAATTAGCTCATAAGGGCCATATACACCAAAGGCCCATTTTAATAAATAAACTGAGCCAGAATCTGATGGGGCAATGAGCTTGGGTCAGTCAAGTGAGCTAGGCTTACAAAATTAACCTTGGCCCGTTTTTTGGGCCCAGCCTTGATGCTGCATGACCAGTGCCCACCCGAACCAAGAAGCTCAAGGAATGATGGAAATTGGTCCTTTGGCCTCATCAGCACACTTGCCATGAGTGAAGACATCTATGTCATGTCGCTTACCTCGTCAGCAGCGGCCCGTAGGTAAGTGGCCCTCAGCCCTCAGCCATGAAGGTGGCAGGCCAGGTGGATAAGGTGGTTAAGAAGGCATACGGAATGCTTGCCTTTATTAGCTGAGGCATAGAATACAAGAGCACGGAGGTTATGCTTCAACTGTATAAAAGACTGGTTAGGCCACAGCTGGAGTACTGCGTGCAGTTCTGGTCACCGCATTACAGGAAGGACGTGATTGCACTGGAGAGGGTACAGAGGAGATTTACGAGGATGTTGTCGGGAATGGAGAATCTTAGCTATGAGGACAGATTGGATAGGCTGGGTTTGTCTTCCTTGGAACAGAGGAGGCTGAGGGGAGATCTCATTGAGATGTTAAAAATTATGAAGGGCCTAGATATAGTGGATAGAAAAGGCCTATTTCCCTTAGCAGAAGGGTCAACAACCAGGGGGCATAAATTTAAACTAATTGGTAGAAGTTTAGAGGGGTTGTGAGGGGAAATGTCTTCACCCAGAGGGTGGTGGGGGTCTGGAACTCACTGCCTAAAAGGGTGGTAGAGGCAGAAATCCTCACCACATTTAAAAAGTACTTGGAGGTGCACTTGAAGTGCCGTAACCTACTGGGCTACGGACCAAGAGCTGGAAAGTGGGATTAGGCTGGATAGCCTGTTGTTGGCCAGCGCGGACACAATGGGCCGAAATGGCCTCCTTCCTTGCTGTAAACTTCAATGATTCTATGATCTTATTGAATGCTGGAGCAAGTTCAAGGGGCCAAATGGCCTACTACTGCTATTTCTTATGTTCTTATGTTAAGTTGCGGGTGGGGGTTTTGGGGTGGGATCTTGCGTATCCCCGATTCTCATCGCTCCACCATCGGCAGCCGTGCCTTCAGCTGCCTGGGCCCTGAACTCTGGAATTCCCTCCCTAAACCTCTCCGCCTCTCTACTTCTCTCTCCTCCTTTCAGGCGCATCTTAAAAACCTGCATCTCTGACCAAGCTTTCGGTCCCCTGTCCTAACATCTCCTGGCATGGCTCGGTGTCAGATTCTAATTGATAATACTCCTGTGAAGCACCTTGGGACATTTCACTATGTTAAAGGCGCTATATAAATACAATTTGTTGCTGGGGAGGGAAGGGGGCGGGGGGAGGCGGTGGGGGTGAACTCCTGCTCTTCCTGGCTTTTTAACAGCAAATAAAATGGAATCACTTGACTGGAATTGGCGACGGCTGCAGAAACCTGAGTGGGGAAAGCCCAACCATTTTGGAGACACTTACCTTGAAGCATCTTGTGAAGTTTTTTCCCTGAGAGCTTTTGAAAGTGGTTGTCGTTGCTACTCCAGCTTTCCAACTGAGCGACCTCTGGCATTGCAGTCATTTATTGATGGGGTTCCTTCGAGAAATTCCAGTGTGTGAGGAGGAGGAAGCGGAGGAGCAGGAGGAAGGAGCAAACATAGCTGCAGCTGCCAGGAGAGCAAATAGAAAGAGGCATTCTTGGAGGAATAATTCTTCTTAGGCAGTCCTTCTTAGGCGGTCCCTCGTATCGAGGATGACTTGCTTTCACACCAAAAAGGGATGAGTTCACAGGTGTGTCAATGAAGGACCTAATATTCCAGGTCCAGAACTACACCCTGAAAGATGGAAGATGCCTGTGTGTGGCCGTTGCACACCAGCCACCACACGGGCTTGACAGAGCGAGGTCTTGGTCCAGTGGCAAGGATTACCCAAGACGACTGGAGACCAGCTCTGCTGCACGGACCCAGTGCGCACACATATCGCACAGTGTGGGCTGGGCCCGTGCTGCCCCCTGGGCCCTCGCCCCTTCTGGGCCCCGAACGCACGCCTCTCCCGGGGCCCCGATCACATCCCTCTATGAACTCTCGCCGCACCTTCGCCTCGCCTTCGCCGCTCTTGCTATAGCTTCCCACGCTCCAATCAGTGACCTGGACCTTGGTGACGTCCAATCCAGTCGCCCTCTTCACTGCCTCGCCCTCCTGCACCAGCATGTGCTGCTCCTTTTAAGGCCCCGACCTGCCGCAGATGTTCCCTCGCAGGTCGGGGCCGCCACGCTGCTCCCGGGATGAGCAACACCCGGGAAATCGTGTATCACAGTACAATTAGATGCCGGCAAGTACTGATAAGCCTGCTGATCAATGTTGGGAAGCTATGCACTCCCAACACTTGGGCAGTCCCTCGGAGTCGAGGATGACTTGCTTCCAAACTAATATGAGTTCTCAGGTGACTGATGAGACCAATGTGGGATCTACAGTCTCTGTCACAGGTGGGGTAGAGAGTGGTTGGAGGGACGGGTGGGTGGGGTGCTTGGGTTGTCGTGCGCTCCTTCCGCTGTTTGTACTAGGCTTCAACGTGCTCTGGGCAAAGAGACTTGAGGTGTTCGACGCCTTCCCGGATGCTTCACCTCCATTTTGAGCAGTCTTGGGCCAAGATTCGGTGGGGATGTTACATTTTTTAAGGAGGCTTTGAGGGTGTCCTTGAAGCATTTTCTTTTCCCTCCTGGGGCTCGCCTGCCGTGACGGAGCTCGGAACACAGCGCCTGTTTCGGGAGTCTAGTATCAGGCATGCGGACATTGTGGCTCGCTTATCGGAGCTGATCGAGCGTGGTCAATGCCTCAATGCTGGGGATGTTGGCCTGAGAGAACGCTGACATTGGTGTGCCTATCCTGCCAATGGATTTGCAGGATCTTGCGGAGGCAGCTTCTCCAGTGACTTGAGGTGCCTGCTGTACATTGTACATAAGAACATAAAAACATAAGAAATAGGAACAGGAGTAGGCCATATGGCCCCTCGAGCCTGCTCCGCCATTCAATAAGATCATGGCTGATCCGATCATGGACTCAGCTCCATTCCTCGCCCGCTCCCCATAATCTCTGATCCCCTTATCGTTTAAGAAACTGTCTATTTCTGTCTTAAATTTATTCAATGTTCCAGCTTCCACAGCTCTCTGAGGCAGCAAATTCCACAGATTTACAACCCTCTGAGAGAAGAAATTCCTCCTCATCTCAGTTTTAAATGGGCGGCCCCTTAGTCTAAGATCATGCCCCCTAGTTCTAGTCTCCCCCACAGTGGGGACATCCTCTCTGCATCCACCTTGTCAAACCCCCTCATAATCTTGTACATTTCGATAAGATCACCTCTCATTCTTCTGAATTCCAATGAGTAGAGGCCCAACCTACTCAACCTTTCCTCATAAGTCAAACCCCTTATCCCCGGAATCAACCTAATGAACCTTCTCTGAACTATCTCCAAAGCAAGTATATCCTTTCGTAAATATGGAAACCAAAACTCCACGCAGTATTCCAGGTGTGGCTTCACCAAAACCTTGTATAGCTGTAGCAAGACTGCCCTGCTTTATCCATGTATCTGAAGCATATAGGAGGTGGGAATCACTACTACTCTGTATATCATGAGCTTGGTGCTGGGTCTGAGATCTTGGTCTTCAAACATTCTTTTCCTTAGGCGAAGAAAGGCTGCACTGGCACACTGAAGGCCATATTGGGTTTCGTCATCAATGTCTGCTCTCGCTGACAAGAGACTCCCAAGTTATGGAAAGTGGTCCACGCTATCCAAGGTCTTGTTGTGGATCTTGATGATCAGGGGGGGGCAGTACTTTGAGGCGGGGGCAGGATGGTAGAGAGCCTTTGATGTCATTAAACATCCGTAAGGAATAATGACCCTTATACATCTAACTTTCTGATTCACGCGGGATGCTGCATTCTGTCTTGGGGTTTGTCAGTGTAAGAGTGAGTGATGGTGCACTGTCCTCAGGGTGGTTCTTGTCAGTCTGTGTGACACTCGTGATTGAGTCATCTGATTGACCTCAGAAAAGGAGAGGGTGACGAGGGTCAGGAAGTCGTTGCGAGGTTTAGCAGGAGCAGATCAGGGTCAGCACAATGCACCATCTGGCTGTCATGCTTAGTGTGCAACTGAAAGAGTTAAGTAGAAAGAGAAAAGGCAGGGAAGATGCCAACCCTGCTCTACCAGGCCTGCAGCCTTGCCAATCCGCTGCTGACAGGATTAGTGCCTGCCCAAATCACGAGCTGCCTATGAGCATTAAGAGTAGCGCTGACAGCTTGTTTCTGATAGTTACATGAGGCCCGATCTCGGCAGCAATTGGACCTCCTGTCGATGTCATTGAATGGGCACCCCGCCCATTGCCCACCCAGCCTGCAGCACAAACGAGACTCGGTCCCTGAGTGTGACATGCGCTGTCACCATATCACAACACAACACGGTTCGGAGCGAGGCAAAGGGTGTCACACTGGTACCGTCACTGCATTGCTGTAGTGTCAGCGTGGTATGGTTGGTTGCACACTCACCCATCTCATAAATTCTGGGTTAAAGCCCCAACACCCCAGTGTCAGCCATGGCTCAGTGCGCAGCACCCTCGCTTCGTCAGAAGGTGGGTTCAAGTCCCAGCCCAGGGACTTGAGCACAAAAATCTAGGCTGACCCTCCCAGTGCAGCACTGAGGGAGTGTAAATGCTGCATTCCTGGCTGGCCTCCCACATTTCTATCTTATGTAAACTAGAGGTGATCCAAAACTCGGCTGCCTGTGTCCGAACTCGCACCAAGCCCCACTCACCCATCACCCCTGTGCTCGCTGACCTACATTGGCTTCCGGTTAAGCAACACCTCGATTTCACAATTCTCATCCTTATTTTCAAATCCCTCCATGGCCCCGCCCCTCCCTATCTCTGTAATCTCCTCCAGCCCCACAATCCCCCGAGATATCTCGCTCCTCTAATTCTACCCTCTTAGAAACATAGAAACATAGAAAATAGGTGCAGGAGCAGGCCATTCAGCCCTTCTAGCCTGCACCGCCATTCAATGAGTTCATGGCTGAACATGAAACTTCAGTACCCCCTTCCTGCTTTCTCGCCATAACCCTTGATCCCCCGAGTAGTAAGGACTTCATCTAACTCCCTTTTGAATATATTTAGTGAATTGGCCTCAACTACTTTCTGTGGCAGAGAATTCCACAGGTTCACCACTCTCTGGGTGAAGAAGTTTCTCCTCATCTCGGTCCTAAATGGCTTACCCCTTATCCTCAGACTGTGACCCCTGGTTCTGGACTTCCCCAACATTGGGAACATTCTTTCTGCATCTAACCTGTCTAAACCCGTCAGAATTTTAAACGTTTCTATGAGGTCCCCTCTCATTCTTCTGAACTCCAGTGAATACAAGCCCAGTTGATCCAATCTTTCTTGATAGGTCAGTCCCGCCATCCCGGGAATCAGTCTGGTGAACCTTCGCTGCACTCCCTCAATAGCAAGAATGTCCTTCCTCAAGTTAGGAGACCAAAACTGTACACAATACTCCAGGTGTGGCCTCACCAAGGCCCTGTACAACTGTAGCAACACCTCCTTGCCCCTGTACTCAAATCCCCTCGCTATGAAGGCCAACATGCCATTTGCTTTCTTAACCGCCTGCTGTACCTGCATGCCAACCTTCAATGACTGATGTACCATCCCTGGTTATAATCGCTCAAACATTGGTGGCTGTGCCTTCTGTTGTCTGGGTTCCAAGCTCTGGAACTCCCTTCCTAAACCTCTCTGCCTCTCTCCCTCTCTTTACTCCTTCAAGATGCTCCTTAAAACCTACCTCTTTGACCGAGCTTTTGCTCACCAGCGCTAATTTATCCTTATGCGGCTCGGTCAAATTTTTTATCTCATAATACTCCTGTGAAGTGCCTTGTTATATTGATTGAGGGATAAATATTGGCCAGGACACTGGTCTTCTTCTAAAATAGTGCCATGGGATCCACTTGGGAGGACAGACGGGGCCTCGGTTTAATGTCTCATTCGAAAGATGGCATCTCTGACAGTGCAACACTCCCTCAGCACTGCACTGGTGTGTCAGCGTAGATTAGGTGCTCAAGTCCCTGGAGTGGGACTTGAACCCACAACCTTCTGACTCAGAGGCGAGAGTGCTACCCACTGTGAGGCCCCGTCTGCTCTCTCAGGTGCACATAAAAGATCCCATGGCACTATCTTGAAGAGTAGGGGGAGTTATCCCCGGTGTCCTGCCCAATATTCATCTCTCAATCAACGTCACTAAAGCAGATTACCTGGCCATGATCAATTTGTTGTTTCTGGTAGCTTGCTGTGCGAAAATTGGTTGCTGCATTTCCTACATTACAACAGTGACTACACTTCAAAAAAAAAAGTCCTTAATATAACTGTAAAGCACTTTGGGACATCCTGAGGTCGAGAAATGCACTATATAAAAACAGGGTTACAGCTCATAACCAAATTTAACACTCCAGTGGAGAACTGAAGGAATGCCTTGGTTTTGGAAGTGCTGTCTTTGGGATGGGGCGTTAAACAGGTGAGTGTTGAAGATCCCAAGACACTAATCTATTACCGTACTCATCGGAAAAAATATCCAAATCTGTATTAATATCCAATGTGCGAGGCCAGTGTGAAATAGAAGATCTTGTTCAGAGCCTGTCTGATTCCCCAAAGAAAGAACGGGCTAAGTTCATTGTGTTCCTTTTGATCTGTTGATCTATTCTCTCAATCCTTGTATTTGGCTGGAATACTGTTCCGATTTTGCAATTTTCCAAGAATATGTCATTTCAAATGATTCGCAAATGAAAAGAAAGTTCCAAAATCTTTTCCTGATGCCTTCACATCTGAAATAACAGCAGCATGGAAAGCTCTGTTGACACCAAAATCTATTTCGGAAGCCAGCTTCTGATGAGGAAATGAAATGTCAGTAGCATCTCAACGTCACAGAATCATAGAATCATAGAACGGTTACAGCACAGAAGGAGGCCATTCGGCCCGTCGAGCCCGTGCCGGCTCTCTGCAAGAGCACTTCAGTCCGTCCCACTCCCCCCGCCCTTTCCCCATAGCCCGGCAAATTGTTTTCCTTCAGGTACTTATCCAACTCCCTTTTGAAAGCCACGATCGAGTCTGCCTCCACCACCCTCTCAGGCAGCGCATTCCAGATCCCAACCACTCGCTGCGTGAAAAATGTTTTTCCTCATGTCGCCTTTGGTTCTTCTGCCAACCACCTTAAATCTCTGTCCTCTGGTTCTCGACCCTTCCACCAATGGGAACAGTTTCTCTCGAACTACTCTGTCCAGACCCCTCATGATTTTGAACACCTCGATCAAATCTCCTCTCAACCTTCTCTGCTCCAAGGAGAACAACCCCAGCTTCTCCAGTCTACCCACGTAGCTGAAATCCCTCGTCCCTGGAACCATTGTCGTAAACCTTTTCTGCGCCCTCGCTAAGGCCTTCACATCCTTCCTAAAGTGCGGTGCCCACATGCTCGAAATGACCACAACCGCCAATATGACACAATGGGGCCGATTCTCGCCCCGTTTGCACTTGACAACGAGGCAGTCACGGGATTGGAATAGTGCAGGGAATGAAAGCGCCAGATTACCGCTGCAGTCCCGCTCTCTCCGAATTATTAGTGGACTTCATCCTAAGTGGCCAGAGCTCCCATCTGAAACAGGAAAGGGCCTCATTCATGTAGGCTAATTTGCATCTAATTATGCAGCTACGATCCCTGCTTCCCCATCTCTACCACCAGTTCCTGCTCCACACACCATGGGTGTGATAAGTAAGGAGGTCACCATTTTCAGTGACATTTCAAGGGAACCACAGTAACTCTCGGATAAAACTAGCCGAAAGTTTTGGGGGACATTTTACTTGTATTAGATCATTAGTTTTTGCACCTCAGAATGTTTGCCAAATGTTTGTTGTTGCTGTAGACCCTTCCAAACTCTTAAGGTGACTCTGGCATCGCACTTACTGCTTCTTTGGGGTCCTTCTGACAATTCCCCTCTGGTTTCCAGCCAATCGGGGACGCTCATCCGCCGAGATCAGCCGCAGTCATTTCTAGATGACCGAGTAATTCCATTCCACCTTTTACCGGGGAGCATGGGGAGCCTTTGCTGCCACCCACACCCATCCTGCATTGGCCTGACTACATCTGAGCTTCAGGTCTACGTCGCAATCAGTCAAAGCAATTTCAATTCCTGAATGTTTTTCCAGGTGGTGAATCGGTCAAAAGAAAATTCCTCCCAAATCCGAGGGAAAGAATCTGAAATCCCGCATGTTTTCCTTACAAAAGTCAGGTCGGATTGGATTTGTGATATCAGCATGCATGTTGCGTGCTGTACGTGTAGTGCTGTCACAACTGATGCCAAACATCTCGGGATCTGGTTTTTGACGGCAACAGGAATGAAGACCGTGAAATTGACTTTAATTTTCTTTCCGTACTGCTGTTCGGATTATATTCTTTGCACCTGACTTGTTTCCTTGTGTTTCAGTGATGCTCAAAACTGTTCTAGTTCCCTTTTTTACACTAGGGGTACAACGTCTCAAATCCGGCTGTCCGAAAATCGGAATTGTCCGAAAACCAGACATTTTTGAGAAGACCCCATTTGATATTCAGTAAAATAAAATCGGGAATTTTTGTCCAAAACCTGGTGGGCCAGACTAGTTGTCGGCTTCACCGCGATATTTTAAATGGCGTGCAGTCGGTCCGAGCCTTGCCGAATGACCCCCGACCCGACCCACACCACCATTAGTACTTTGTCTGTCTTAGTAGCTTACGTACGCTCTTGATTTTCTTGTCCGAAATCCAGAAAAACCCGAAAAATCGGCAAGGTCTCGGTCCCGAGGTTGCCGGATTTGAGACGTTGTACCTGTAGAAGTAAAACCTTTAAATTGGCTCTTCGTTGATGTCAACGGGGCGAAAGACGTCCATTTCTTTCACCACTTCAGGATGTTCCAAAGCACTTTACAGACAATGAAGTACTTTTGAAGTGTAGTTGTAATGTAGGAAATGCGGCAATGTCCAATTTGCACACAACGAAGTCTCACAAACAGCAATGTGATAATGACCAGATAATCTGGTTTAGTAATGTTGGTTGAAGGATATATATTGGCCCCAGGACACTGGGGATAACTCCCCTGCTCTTCTTCGAAATAGTGCCATGGGATCTTTTACATCCACCTGAGAGGGCAATTGGGTCCTCGGTTTAACGTCGCAACTGAAAGACGGCAGTGCAGCATTCCCTCAATACTACGTCTGACGGGGAGGTGAGAGTGCCACCAACTGAGCCACAGCTGGTGCCCTCATTAAGGCTAACAAACTCATTTTGAGGTCATCGCCACCCCATTAACACCAGGAAACAGCAGTCAAAATTGACCCCGAGTCTTTCCGGTTCCTAAAGGAGACTCTGCTTAGAGTTTTGCTTGATTTAAACGTTCTGCACTCTAGCCTCAACTGCTTTGATGTTCAATGTTATTCTCAGTATAGCGAGCTGAGAGAGAAAATCGGCAGGCAGAATATGTACTATTCCCTCTGAAGAGCACAGTATTCAGCAGCTCAAGCCCGTTATCCGAATCCTCCCTCACCCTGGTGAATTTTTCTCGACTCTGTTTCCTTTGATAACTGCAGTGTGGCACCTCTTATGACTGCTCTGCTCGTGAAAGTCATGGGGCGGAAGGGGGGAGGGGGGCTTAAGGTCATGAGTGGATTCGAATGGAGCAATAACACTGGTTATTAACCCCAGAGCACCAATGTCCATAGAATCTTTTGTTGTCTTTAATTCAGTCCTACAGGGAGAAAGATAGGCACAATAACCACATTCACAACTACTAATTGGATCATACCTTCTTGAAAGGCCCCCAAAGTTGAATAACCTTCAGAATCCGTTGAATTCAACTGGAGCAGTTTGAGTCCTTTGGCTGGGACAATGAGAGTACTTGTTTCCTGGGGAATAACATTGTGGTCTTGTGACTCCAGTCACAGCAATAACTGAGTGTACGATGGAAAAGTTTAACCCTTTGCCCTTTGATGCTTCTTTCACCTTAGCAGGTTTACTGATTGCACTTACAAAGGATTGCATCGGATATACGGCACAGAAACAGGCCATTCGGCCCAACCAGTCCATGCCGGCGTTTATGCTCCACTCGAGCCTCCTCCCATCTTTCCTCATCCAGCTCTATCGGCATGACCCTCTATTTCCTTCTCCCTCATATACTTGTCCAGCCTCCCTTTAAATGCATCTCTACTATTCGCTTCAACCACTCCCTGTGGCAGTGAGTTCCACATTCTCACCACTCTCTGGGTAAAAAAAATTCTGCTGAATTCCTGATTGGATCTCTTGGTGACTATCTTATTTTGATGGCCTCTAGTTATGCTCTTCCCCAGAAGTGGAAACATTCTCTCTGTAGCCACTCATTGGCTGTAATGCACTTTAAGACGTCCTGTGGTCGTGAAAGGTGCTATAGAAATATAAGTCTTTTTTTCTTTCTTTCATTCTTTCATTCTTTCTTTCTTTCTTGTTCCTTTGTTCTTGCACAAAGGGAAATGAGAGCAATCTTTGGATCTTTAACATTGAGCTATTTATGATGGCTCCCACACTGTGTCCCCAATGACAAAGTTCACACTCCGATCCTGATGTTCCCAATGCATCCCAATTCTGAAATGCCGCTCACAGCGCTGATAGATTCATCACGTCACAAGGTTGTCCCATCATGGAGTTGAGCATTGCAGCAGCATGATTAACTCCAGAAAGAGGCTGTCACATTACACCAAGAGAACTTCACTTCTGGCATGAAATTTGTAAAGTCCTGTCCCCTTAGTACAGATTCACACGAGGCATGTAGTGAAGTCAAGGTCACTCTGGACCTGCACCTTTATTTCACAGCTCTGGAATGCTGCACTTGCCTGAGACCTGTCCTTATATACCTGTCTCTTGCAAGTGCACCCCTGGTGGTAAGGTATGCTGGTGGTTACAGCTCATATCTTATTACAGTCATGTGTAGCATGTTAGGATACAGTTATATATAATAATGTAAGATACATGACATCACCCACCCCCAAGGTCTTATTGTCTTTATAGGTTCAGTCTCTCAGGTGGTCTATGCTCTCGCGTGGAGCATCTGAGTTGTGGTTCAGTTGTTTGCCTTGGTGTCTGTTTTTCTTTGGGTGTGGTTGCTGGTATTTCGCCTGGACTGTCTGTTTCGATTGGTGTGATTGTTGTTGACTCGCCTGGGCTGTCTGTTGGGATTGCCCTTTCCTCAGGTTGTTCCCTCTGTCTGTCCACCAGGTGTGGTGCGAGTTCCACATTGTAGTCTGCCTCTGGTTCCGCAGTGTTGTTGGTAAATCTGCTTTTGACTTGGTCGACATGCCTCCGGCAGGTTTTGCCATTGTCCATTTGTACTACCAGTAGCCTGTTTCCTTCCTTGCCCATTACTGTCCCTGCAAGCCATTTGGGATCCCTGCCATAGTTTAGTACAAACACTTTGTCCCCGATCTCATTCCATCTCCCCCTTGAAGTTCTGTCATGGTACTCAGTCAGCTTATGGCGCTTTGCCTCAACGATTTTGTGCCTGTCTGGGAGGATTAATGAGAGCCTTGTTTTTAAAGTCCTTTTCATCAACAGTTGCGCGGGGGGGCGATCCCAGTCAATGAGTCCGGACGAGATCTGTATGCCAGCAGCAGTCGCGACAGGTGACCCTGCAGCGTGGGACCTTGGATTTTAAGCATGCCTTGTTTAATGATTTGCACTGCTCTCTCCGGCTGGCCGTTGGAGGCCGGCTTCAACGGTGCCGTCTTGACGTGATTTATGCCGTGGTCAATTATAAAGTCTTGGAATTCTGCACTGGTGAAGCACGGACCATTGTCACTGACCAATATGTCAGGGATTCCGTGCGTTGCAAACATGGTTGCGAGGCTCTCCACAGTGGTGGAGGTTGTGCTCAAGTTTAAAATGGTGCATTCGATTCACTTTGAAAATGCATCTACAACTACGAGGAACATTTTGCCCATGAATGGGCCCGCATAGTCTACGTGCACCCGCGACCACGGTTTGGTAGGCCAGGGCCAGGGGCTCAGTGGAGCCTCTCTGGGGGCATTGCTGAGTTGGGCACAAATGGTGCACCTTTGGACGCAGAGCTCCAAGTCCGCATCGATAACAGGCCACCAGACGTGGGATCTGGCTATGGCCTTCATGAGAACGATCCCCGGGTGCTTGCGGTGGAGCTCCCGGAGAAATGCCGAGAGAGGCATGACTACTCGGCTGCCCCACATCAGGCAGTCTGCTTGCAGTGATAGCTCATGCATGCGCCTGTGAAAGGGTTTTAATTCCTCAGGGCAGGCATCGCAAGCCTCTGCCCAGTCACCGGTTAGGACACATCTTTTTACTAAGGATAACGTGAGGTCACTGGCCGTCCAGGCTCGGATTTGGCGACCCGTCATGGGCGAACCTGTGGACTCAAAGGCATTGATTGCCATGACTATCTCACAGCCCTGTTCGTCAGACCCTTCCGTGGTCGCCAGGGGTAGCCTGCTGAGCGCGTCGGCACAGTTGTCTATGCCTGGTCTGTGCCTTATGGTATAGTCGTAGGACGCCAGCATGAGTGCCCACCGTTGAATTCGCGCCGCGGCGTTGGCGTTTATTGCCTTGCTCTCGAATAGGAGAGACGTGAGGGGCTTGTAGTCGGTTTCTAACGCGAACTTGGCCCGAAAAGGTATTGGTGCATCTTTTTGACACCGTACACGCACGCGAGCGCCTCCTTCTCCACCATTCCGTACCCGCGCTCCGCCTGCGAAAGTGACCTGGAGGCATAAGCTATGGGTTATAATTTGCCCGCACTATTGACATGTTGCAAAACGCACCCGACCCCATACGCTGACGCATCGCATGTAAGAACTAGCTTTTTACCTGGGTCAAAGAAAGTCAAAACACTGTTGGAACATAGAAGGTTGCGTGCCTTATTGAAGGCGCGTTCCTGGGCGTCCCCCCAAAACCAATCGCACCCCTTCCTGAGTAGCACGTGGAGAGGCTTAAGTTCTGCATAAAGTTCCCAAAGTAATTGAGTAGCCCGAGAAAGGCGCGCAGTTCTGAGACATTCCGGGGCCTGGGTGCCAGGTTAATTGCTTCTGTTTTGGACTCTGTTGGGCGGATTCCATCAGCGGCAATCCTTCTGCCCAAAAATTCAACCTCGGGTGCGAGAAACAGGCACTTGGATTTCTTGACTCGTAGGCCTACCCGATCCAACCGCTTTAGTACTTCCTCCAAATTATGGAGATGGGAGTCGGTGTCCCTGCCCGTGATAAGTATGTCATCTTGAAATACAACCGTCCCCGGGATGGACTTGAGCAGACTCTCCATGTTGCGCTGGAATATGGCAGCTGCCGACCTGATGCCGAATGGGCATCGATTGTACATGAAAAGGCCTCGATGTGTGTTGATGGTGGTGAGTAGCTTGGATTCCTCGGTCAATTCTTGCGTCATATACACAGATGTGAGGTCTAATTTTGAGAAAAAGTTTACCTCCAGCCAATGTGGCAAATAAGTCCTCCGCTCTGGGCAGCGGGTACTGGTCCTGTAGGGAGACTCTGTTTATGGTAGATTTGTAGTCCCCACAGATTTGTACGGATCCATCAGGCTTCATGACTGGGACGATGGGACTTGCCCAGTCGCTAAATTCCACAGGTGATATAATGCCTTCCCGCAGAAGCCTGTCTAGTTCGTGTTCAATCTTTTCCCTCATCACATAGGGTACAGCTCTGGCCTTGTGATGGACCGGTCTAGCATCCTGTGTGATGTAGATTTTGACTTTGGCCCCTTTGAAAGTGCCCACACCTGGCTGAAAGAGATGTTCAAATTGCTTTATAACTGTTGAGCAGGAGGTCCGTTCCTCTAATGACATGGCATGGACATCATCCCATTTTCAGTTTAGTTTTGCCAGCCAGCTTCTCCCCAGCAGTGCTGGGGGGTCTCCGGGGACAATCCACAGGGGAAGTCGGTTCACTGTCCCTTTGTGTGTGACAGAGAGCATGGCGCTGCCGAGGACTGGTACGATTTCTTTGGTATAGGTCCTTAGTTTGGTGTCGACCCTTGTGAGTTTTGGTCTGTCTCTTTTATGCGGCCACAGTTGTTCAAATTGTTGAGCGCCCATGAGAGATTGACTTGCTCCCGTATCCAGCTCCATGTTGACAGATATCCCGTTGAGTAGGACCCTCATCATTATAGGAGGCATCCTGTTGTAGGAGCAGCGGCCATTAATCGTGTTGACCCGCTGTACATCGGTGTCCCGGGTACTGTCCCCACCATCTCCTGGTCCGCTTTCCGACCCATCCGATTCGTATACCAGCCGAGCTGCCATTTCTTTGCACATGCGGGCCAAATGCCCTGTATATTCACAATTTCTGCAAACAACCTGCTGAAATCGACATCTCCTTGATGAGTGCCCATCCCCACACTTCCAGCACAGACCTGTTCCATTGTTGAAAGTGTTCCGAAAGAATGAGCTGCGTCTGGATGATCTCTCTTGAGCTTCTCTCAGTTTGCAGTTGATTGCTCGCATTGTGGGTTGATGAGGTGTGAACGGCCGTTCCTGTGGCCCTTGATGGCTTCTGCCTGCTGTCGAGAACCTGTTCTCCCGGTTTTGTCTGTGTGTGGGGGTAGCAGCTTGTTTAGTGCTGTGAACTTCTTGTTCCGATATTTCGTTAGTTGTCGTACCTGCATTGTAAATCAACCTCGTTTCTTCTTCCCCGACCTAGAATGTCTGTGCAACCAGTGCTGCTGCCTCTAAGGTCAGGTTCTTGGTCTCTATGAGCTTTCGGAATATGCCTACGTGGACTATTCCTTCAATGAAAAAGTCTCTCAGCATTTACATAAGAACATAAGAAGTAGGAACAGGAGTAGGCCATCTAGCCCCTCGAGCCTGCTACGCCATTCAACAAGATCATGGCTGATCTGGCCATGGACTGAGCTCCACTTACCCGCCCGCTCCCCGTAACCCTTAATTCCCTTATTGGTTAAAAATCTATCTATCTGTGACTTGAATACATTCAATGAGCTAGCCTCAACTGCTTCCTTGGGCAGAGAATTCCACAGATTCACAATCCTCTGGGAGAAGAAATTTCTTCTTAACTCGGTTTTAAATTGGCTCCCCCGTATTTTGAGGCTGTGCCCCCTAGTTCTAGTCTCCCCGACCAGTGGAAACAACCTCTCTGCCTCTATCTTGGCTATCCCTTTCATTATTCTAAATGTTTCTATAAGATCACCCCTCATCCTTCTGAACTCCAACGAGTAAAGACCCAGTCTACTCAATCTATCATCATAAGGTAACCCCCTCATCTCCGGAATCAGCCAAGTGAATCGTCTCTGTACCCCCTCCAAAGCCAGTATATCCTTCCTTAAGTAAGGTGACCAAAACTGCACGCAGTACTCCAGGTGCAGCCTCACCAATACCCTATACAGTTGCAGCAGGACCTCCCTGCTTTTGTACTCCATCCCTCTCGCTATGAAGGCCAACATTCCATTCACCTTCCTGATTACCTGCTGCACCTGCAAACTAACTTTTTGGGATTCATGCACAAGGACCCCCAGGTCCCTCTGCACCGCAGTATGTTGTAATTTCTCCTCATTCAAATAATATTCCCTTTTAGTGTTTTTTTTTCCAAGGTGGATGACCTCACACTTTCCGACATTGTATTCCATCTGTCAAACCTTAGCCCATTTGCTTAACCTATCCAAATCTCTTTGCAGCCTCTCTGTGTCCTCTGCACAACCCACTTTCCCACTAATCTTTGTGTCATCTGCAAATTTTATTACACTACACTCGGTCCCCTCTTCCAGGTCATCTATATATATTGTAAACAGTTGTGGTCCCAGCACCGATCCCTGTGGCACACCACTAACCACCGATTTCCAACCCGAAAAGGACCCATTTATCCTGACTCTCTGCTTTCTGTTCACCAGCCAATTCTCTATCCATGCTAATACATTTCCTCTGACTCTGCGTACCTCTATCTTCTGCAGTAACCTTTTGTGTGGCACCTTATCGAATGCCTTTTGGAAATCTAAATACACCACATCCATCGGTACACCTCTATCCACCATGCTCGTTATATCCTCAAAGAATTCCAGTAAGTTAGTTAAACATGATTTCCCCTTCATAAATCCATGCTGCGTCTGCTTGATTGCACTATTCTTATCTAGATGTCCCGCTATTTCTTCCTTAATGATAGTTTCAAGCATTTTCCCCACTACAGATGTTAAACTAACCGGCCTATAGTTACCTGCCTTTTGTCTGCCCCCTTTTTTAAACAGAGGCGTTACATTAGCTGCTTTCCAATCCGCTGGTACCTCCCCAGAGTCCAGAGAATTTTGGTAGATTATAACGAATGCATCTGCTATAACTTCCGCCATCTCTTTTAATACCCTGGGATGCATTTCATCAGGACCAGGGGACTTGTCTATCTTGAGTCCCATTAGCCTGTCCAGCACTACCCCTCTAGTGATAGTGATTGTCTCAAGGTCCTCCCTTCCCACATTCCTGTGACCAGCAATTTATGGCATGGTTTTTGTGTCTTCCACTGTGAAGACCGAAGCAAAATAATTGTTTAAGGTCTCAGCCATTTCCACATTTCCCATTATTAAATGCCCCTTCTCATCTTCTAAGGGACCAAAATTTACTTAAGTCACTCTTTTCCATTTTATGTATCTGTAAAAGCTTTTATTATCTGTTTTTATGTTTTGCGCAAGTTTACTTTCGTAATCTATCTTTCCTTTCTTTATTGCTTTTTTAGTCATTCTTTGCTGTTGTTTAAAATTTTCCCAATCCTCTAGTTTCCCACTAACGTTGTCCACCTTATATGCATTGGTCTTTAATTTGATACTCTCCTTTATTTCCTTGGTTATCTGCAGCTGGTTATCCCTTCTCTTACCGCCCTTCTTTTTCATTGGAATATATTTTTGTTGCGCACTATGAAAGAGCTCCTTAAAAGTCCTCCACTGTTCCTCAATTGTGCCACTGTTTAGTCTGTGTTTCCAGTCTACTTTAGCCAACTCTGCCCTCATCCCACTGTAGTCCCCTTTGTTTAAGCATAGTACGCTCATTTCTGATACAACTTCTTCACCCTGAATCTGTATTACAAATTCAACCATACTGTGATCACTCATTCCGAGAGGATCTTTTACTGGGAGATTGTTTATTTTTCCTGTCTCATTGCACAGGGCCAGATCTAAGATAGCTTGCTCCCTTGTAGGTTCTGTTGCATACTGTTCTAAGAAACAATCCCGTATGCATTCTATGAATTCCTCCTCCAGGCTACCCAGTGCGATTTGATTTGACCAATCGATATGTAGGTTAAAATCCCCCATGATTACTGCCGTTCCTTTTTCACATGCCTCCATTATTCCCTTGATTATTGTCCGCCCCACCGTGAAGTTATTATTTGGGGGCCTATAAACTACGCCCACCAGTGACTTTTTCCCCTTACTATCTCTTATCTCCACCCACAATGATTCAACATTTTGTTCATTAGAGCCAATATTGCCTCTCACAACTGCCCTGATATCATCCTTTATTAACAGAGCTACCCCACCTCCTTTCCCTTCTTGTCTATCTTTCCGAATCGTCAGATACCCCTGTATGTTTAATTCCCAGTCTTGGCCACCCTGCAACCATGTTTCTGTAATGGCCACCAAATCATACCCATTTGTAATGATTTGTGCCGTCAACTCATTTACTTTATTTCGAATGCTGCGTGCATTTAGGTAGAGTGTTTTAATCCTAGTTTTTAAACCATGATTTTTAGTTTTGGCCCCTCCTGCAGCCCCTTTATATTCAGTGGCCCTTTTTGTTTTTTGCCTTGGGTTTCTCTGCCCTCGACTTTTACTCATCTCCTTTCTGTCTTTTCCTTTTGTCTCCTTTTTGTTTCCCTCTGTCTCCCTGCATTGGTTCCCATCCCCCTGCCATATTAGTTTAACTCCTCCCCAACAAATTTCTCTCCTCAGTTCATCGGAGAACTCACATAAACTAGCCAACCTCCGAAGTTCCGCCACAGAGTCGGGTATGCTCTGGCCCTCACAGCGTCTGTAGTTGTGGAATCTGCGTCTGGCCATGTGTAGGCTGCTCGCTGGCTTCAGGTGGTCTCTTACCAGTGTGCTCAATTCTTCAAACGACTTGCTTGCTGGTTTCTCGGGTGCGAACAGATCCTTCATTAAAGCGTATGTTTTCGAGCCACAGCTGGTCAAGAGATGGGCTCTTCTCTTGTCTGCCGTATCATCGCCTAACCAGTCTTTGGTTACAAAGCTTTGCTGGAGCCTTTCTATAAAGTCCTCCCAATTGTCTCCCGCGTTGTACTTTTCATCTGATCCGTTGTTCGCCATTCTGTGGGTTCTGTAATCCCGTAACCCCTCGCCACTGTAAAGTCTTGTCCCCTCAGTACAGATTCACACGAGGCATGTAGTGAAGTCAAGGTCACTCTGGACCTGCACCTTTACTTCACAGCTCTGGAATGCTGCACTTGCCTGAGACCTGTCCTTATATACCTGTCCCTTGCAAGTGCACACCTGGTGGTAAGGTATGCTGGTGGTTACAGGTCATATCTTATTACAGTCATGTATAGCATGTTAGGATACAGCTATATATAATAATGTAAGATACATGACAAAACTCCCATCAGGGGTTTCAGTTTGTGATCTCAGGAGCGCGTCTACTGCTCGGTCACGTTATATCACCACTTTAGTGCTGCCGAGAAGCAGAAATTAAATGCACCCATAGATGTTTAAGTGATAGAAGAATCTCTGCAGCAGACTCTCTTTGTAAAGCTCTTTAATGTGCCCTAATTTGATTAAGTATAATTTTATTGAGGGCTCTCTCACTAAGTGTCAGTCGTGGCTCAGTTCAGAGACTTGAGTACGTGATCTAGGCTGACACTCCAGTGCAGTGCTGAGAGAGTGCTGCACTGTCGGAGGTGCCGTCTTCGGGTGAGACGTTAAACCGAGGCCCCGTCTGCCCTCTCAGGTGGATGTAAAAGATCCCGTGGCACTATTTTGAAGAAGAGCAGGGGAGTTATCCCCAGTGACCTGGGCCAATATTTATCGCTCAATCAACAGGAGTAAAAAACAGAATAAAAACAGAATAAAAACAGAAAATGCTGGAAATCTCAGCGGGTCAGGCAGCATCTGTGGAGGGGAAGCAGAGTTAATGTTTCGGGTCGATGACCCCCCTTGATCATCGACCTGAAACGTTAACTCTGTTTCTCTCTCCACAGATGCTGCCTGACCCGCTGAGATTTCCAGCATTTTCTGTTTTTATTCCAGATTCCAGCATCTGCAGTATTTTGCTTTTGTATCAGTAAAAAACAGATTGTCTGGTCATTATCACATTGCTGTTTGTGGGAGCTTGCTGTGCGCAAATTGGCTGCCGTGTTTCTGACATTGTAACAGTGACTACACTTCAAAAAGGACTTCATTGGCTGCAAAGCAACTTGGGACATCCTGAGGTTGTGAAAGGCGCTATAGAAATACAAGTCTTTCTTTCTTTCTACATGGAACTGATAAAATAAATGTCAGTCACAAGGCCTATGCTTCTTATTTGGTATGGCTCCCAAAGAAAATCTTATAAAATGGCTTATATGTCAACCGAGTAATTAAAGATAACTTACACTCCTAATTTCCTGAATTACTTTAATTTTAATTTTCCATTTTTACTGACCTGGGCTGGCTCATGAATCCCTCGAATTTAACCATTTTCCCTTCATTCTCCCACTGACTGCTTGCGCATGCCCTAACTCATACTGATCTTTGTGCTCCCCTGACCTCAAAGCTATTGGTGCAGATACAATACATTACTGGTTGAGATCAAGGTCATTCAGGCAAGAGTTCATGCAGTCCTGTGTGATCATTTTAATCTCTTTTATGTCAATACTTCTTTGGTGTTTCCTTCGATCAGCACTTCACCATGGTAGTCATTACCCATGCTCCTTAGAACAAGTGAAACTGCTCCTTGAAGCACATAGAACTCCTTCACTGATACTGATTAGGCAGTCAACATAGTTTTATGAAAGGGAAATCGTGTTTGACAAATCTGTTAGAGTTTATCCTGTGAAGAAAGTCTTGATAGAATGGGCTTATATTCTCTGGAGTTTAGAAGAATGAGAAATGATCTCATTGAAACATATAAAATTCTTCGAGGGCTTGATAGGGTAGATGCTGAGAGGATGTTTCCCCCGGGCTGGAAAGTCGAGAACCAGGGGTCACAGTCGCAGGATAAGGAGTCAGCCATTTAGGATTGAGATGAGGAGAGATTTCTTTAAGCAGAGCGTTGTGAATCTTGGAAATTCTCTACCCCAGAGAGCTGTGTATTCAAGATGGAGATTGATAGATTTTGGGACACTAGGGTACTCAAGGGATATGGGGATTGGGTGGGAAAGTGGGTTTGAGGTAGAAGATCAGCCATGATCTTATTGAATGGTGGAGCAGGCTCGAGGGGGTGAATGGCCTACTCCTGCCCCTATTTCTTATGTTCTTATGATGAGCATTGGTAAGGAAAGCCTCCATATGACTTTTGTACTGTATCAGGTAAAGCTGCCCATGCATGGATCAAACAATGACGGATGCAGTGGTTAGCATGGTTAGCACTTCCATCTCCTTCCCCATGGACTAGCATGATGCAGTAGCCCAGAGTTATAGAAACATAGAAACATAGAAAATAGGTGCAGGAGTAGACCATTCAGCCCTTCGAGCCTGCACCACCATTCAATAAGATCATGACTGATCATGCAACTTCAGTAATCCATTCCTGCTTTCTCTCCATACCCCTTGATCCCTTTAGCTGTAAGGACCACATCTAACTCCCTTTTGAATATATCTAATGAACTGGCCTCAACAACTTTCTGCGGTAGAGAATTCCACAGCGTCACAACTCTCTGAGTGACGAAGTTTCTCCTCATCTCGGTCCTAAATGGCTTATCCCTTATCCTTAGACTGTGGCCCCTGGTTCTGGACTTCCCCAACATCGGGAACATTCTTCCTGCATCTAATCTGTCCAATCCTGTCAGAATTTTATATGTATCTATGAGATTCCCTCTCATTCTTCTAAATTCCAGTGACTATAAGCCTAGTCGATCCAGTCTTTCTTCATATGTCAGTCCTGCCATCCCAGGAATCAGTCTGGTGAACCTTCGCTGCACTCCCTCGATAGCTAGAATGTCCTTCCTCACATTAGGAGACCAAAACTGAACACAATATTTCAGGTGAGGCCTCACCAAGGCCCTGTACAACTGCAGTAAGACCTCCCTGCTCCTATACTCAAATCCTCTCGCTATGAAGGCCAACATGCCATTTGCCTTCTTCACCACCTGCTGTACCTGCATGCCAACTTTCAATGACTGATGTACCATGACACCCAGGTCTCGTTGCACCTCCCCTTTTCCTAATCTGTCACCATTCAGATAATATTCTGCCTCCCTGTTTTTGCCACCAAAGTGGATAACCTCACATTTATCCACATTATACTGCATCTGCCATGTATTTGCCCACTCATCTAACCTGTGCAAATCACCCTGCAGCCTCTTCGCATCCTCCTCACAGCTCACACTGCCACCCAGCTTAGTATTATCTGCAAACTTGGAGATATTACATTCAATTCCTTTGTCCAAATCATTAATGTATATTGTAAATAGCTGGGGTCCCAGCACTGAACCTTGCGGTACCCCACTAGTCACTGCCTGCCATTCTGAAAAGCTTCCATTTATTCCTACTCTTTGCTTCCTGTCTGCCAACCAATTCTCTATCCACGTCAATACATTACCCCCATACCATGTGCTTTGATTTTGCACACTAATCTCTTGTGTGGGACCTTGTCAAAAGCCTTTTGAAAGTCCAAATACACCACATCCACTGGTTCTCCCTTGTCCACTTTGCTAGTTACATCCTCGAAAAATTCTAGAAGATTTGTCAAGCATGATTTCCCTTTCATAAATCCATGCTGACTTGGACCGATCCTGTCACTGTTTTACAAATGTGCTGCTATTACATCTTTAATAATTGATTCCAACATTTTCCCCACTGCCGATGTCAGGCTAACCGATCCATATTTCCCTGTTTTCTCTCTCCCTACACTGTTGCAGTTCCCAAAATAAGGAAGACATTTATATAGCGCCTTTCGGCTGTCCCAAAGCACTTTACAGCCAGTTAAGTACTTTTGAAGTGTTGTCACTGTTGTAATGTAGGGCATGGGGGAGGGGGTCACTGATGACTGCCATATGCCCAAACTGAAACCTAATTGGGTTTGAGACCATGTTTGTGTTTCAATGCATCTTGACTTTGAGCCCTGTTAAGGTAAAGTTATGAATGAGATAGAGCTGTGTAGCTGTGTGGGGGCTTGGTATAGGCAAGTGGTGGAACAGGTTGCAGGTCATGGCTTTGTCGCATGGAATCTTGGGCCATCTACATATTACATGCTACTATTGGGTAGTCCTACCTTGCTAGATTCCTTAACGTTTCATATCTTCTCTTGCATCTATAAGAACATAAGAAATAGGAGCAGGAGTAGACCATTTGACCCCTCGAGCCTGCTCCGCCATTCAATAAGATCATGGCTGATCTGATCATGGACTCAGCTCCATTTCCCCGCCCGCTCCCCATAACCCTTTACTCCCTTATTGCTCAAAAATCTGTCTATCTCCACCTTAAATATATTCAATGACCCAGCCTCCACAGCTCTCAGGGCAGAGAATTTCATAGATTTACAACCCTCTGAGAAAAGAAATTTCTCCTCATCTCAGTTTTAAATGGGCGGCCCCTTATTCAAAGGCTATGTCCCATAGTTTTAGTTTCCCCTCATTATCTTATAAGTTTCGATAAGATCACCTCTCATTCTTCTGAACTCCAATGTGTTGAGGCCCAACCTAATCAACCTTTCCTCATAAGTCAACCCCCTCATCTCTGGAATCAACCTAGTGACCCTTCTCTGAACAGCCTCCAGGGTTGGATTTCAGTGCGATGCTCCCATAGTTGAAAAACCCGCTAACACTCAGCATTGAGGTTCACACAGAAAACAATGACCTCTTGTGCGAGTGATTGGAGGGCGTTTGGTAGCTGTGGACCTGTACCCTAACAAAGAGTTAATACACCTTCAGGGGTAGGTGGGTTGAAATTGGCAAGGAAAGGAAGAAAGGAAATTGTACAAAGTCAATGTGTCTGTTGGAGGAAACACCAGGGGACCTGGACCGAAAAATGCATGATGGGTGATGTTGGCCATAATGGCTTGTGGGTATGCAGGCCTGACTGAGTGTTCCTTTTGCACAGATTTCTAATCCTCACGCGAAAGTTCTTTACGTGTCTGTCTGCTTTTATTGCTCGGAATTGCTATGGTGTTTCCTACAGTACATTTGGGGGGAGATCACTGAACCATGAGAGCAATGTCCTAATTGGCGATTTACACCCTTTGTAATTTACCCTGTAATCTCATTATCATAGGCAGTCCCTCGGAATCGAGGAAGACATGCTTCCACTCTAAAAATGCCTGCGCTTGGTTTCTGCATGCTCATGGCGATGAGACTCGTGGTGCTCAGTGCCCTCTCGGACGCACTTCCTCCACTTCGTGTGGTCTTTGGCCAACGATTCCCAGGTGTTGATGAGGTTGTTGCATTTTATCAAGGAGCTTTGAGGGTGTCCTTGAAACGTTTCCTCTGCAAAAAATTTACCCTGCAATCTAAGCTAATGCTCAAAGCAATGCTGAGGGAGAGCTCCACTGCTGGAGGTGCTCTCCCCCAGATGAAATGTTAGAACAAGGCCCCGCATACCTGCTCTTGTGATTCAGGTGACCTCTAAAGGTCCCACGGCACGACTGGATGAAGAGTAGGTGCTTCTCGTGCGCCCTGGATGACATTACTCCCTCAACTAAAACCATCAGGAAAAGACAGGTTAAGAACATAAGAAATAGGAACAGGAGTTGGCCATTTGGCCCTTCGAGCCTGCTCCGCCATTCAACAAGATCATGGCTGATCTTCTACTTCACCTCCACCTTCCCACACTATCCCCATGGGCTAGAACCTCCACTTTTGTGCTTATCGCCCAAAAAGGGCGTTATTTCCGGCGTGGGCGGTAAAAAAGGGTTTTCAGATAACCGGCTTCCCGCCCATTCTCAAAACACCTAGTTTACATTTTTGAAAATGGGCGTTACCGTGAGCGATATCAAAGGCTAGCGTTAAATTTTTTTGACCTTCTGCCATAAAGTGTGGCTGTCCTTAGCACGGCATGGCAACGCTCGATTCCCGCGATTCTGGAGGTCAAGGGTCACCATGACATGTGCAGAAGAGGAGACAGAGAGAGAGGGAGCTCAAAAAAGCCCGCCCGTTTCCATTTTGTGCCAAAATGGGCGATATCTGGGCATTATACATCATTTCAGCAGTAAAATAGGCGTTAAGTGGGCATTAAGCAGGCAAAAAAAGTGGAGGTTCTAACCCCATATCCCTTAACTCCCTTAGTTCCCAAAAATGTATCGACCACTATCTTGACTATACTCAACGACTAAGCATCCACAGCTCTCTGGGATAGAGAATTCCAAAGATTCACAACCCTTTGAATGAAGACATTTCTCCTCATCTCAGTCCTAAATGGCCGACCCCTTATTCTGAGACTGGGACACCGTGTTCTAGATTTCCACAACCAGGGGAAACATCTTGTCAGGATTAACCCCGGCAGTCTCCTTATGTATTTTGTATGTTTCAATGAGATCACCTCTCATTCTTCTAAACTCTAGTGAACCTTTGTTACACTCCATCTATGACAAGTATATCTTTCTTTAGGTAACCCGTAAATTCACCTCATTGAAGGATAAATATTGGCCAGGTCAATCTGTGGCTGCCACATTTACCTACAAGACAATGGTGACAGCACTTCAAAGTAATTCATACCATGCGGAATGCTTGGGACATTTCTGAAGGTGAGGATACGATGTTATGTAAATGAGTAAGCTATTTGAAAGCAATGCTGATGCAGTAAGTGCATGCAGAGATAAATAGGGTCCCTTTTGCAGGAAGACATTCAGTCCTTGTTATATATACAGACTATAGATATACTCTCTGTGTAGTCACTGTATAGTTGCATAAGATAGAGACTTGTTACCTGATGTACTTTCAATAAGGTTTACACTGTATATATACTATGTTGGTATCACTAGAGGGCGCAACTGGTTGAAACCAGGATTTCCTGCCCCTGTGGCAAGGCTGTCCACCAGAGGGCACTGTAGTGGGAAACCTGAGTGTCACCTGCATAGGTGTCAGGACCCAGTATAAAAGGCTGCCCACCATGCTTGTGCCTCACTCTGGAGTTACGAATAAAGGACCAAGGTCACTACAGTTTGAGTACAACACATTGCCTTGTGGAGTCATTCATAAGTGCATTGCAGACATAACAGTCCTCAAATAAAATCCACTGCTAGCTAACATCCTACTAAGTCACATTGATATATTAGTGAATGCCTTTTGATGACAGAGGTGGAGTGTATCCGTCAAATATATAGGTTCGGTGATGTATGTCTTGGGAAGCTCCGAATGTTGTTTTAAATATTGATCTCTTTAACCCTAAGGTGTTGGAGACTGATGAACAAAAATGTTGCTGCTAAAATCCCCCACATAGTTTTGTGGCTTGTAATGTGTATTATTGATATGTGTTTCAATCAAAAGTTAACTCCTGCAAATTGAATAGAGGAGCCCACCCAATGGACAGCACACTGCTTCTGCAGATTAGGGTTGGGACAAGAGCAAGACAGAGGCAAAGACCAATAGGTTATTTCCCCTGGCTGGAGAGTCGAGAACCAAGAGGGCACAGTCTCAGGATAAGGGGTCGGCCATTTAAGACTGAGATGAGGAGGAATTTCTTCACTCAGAGGGTTGTGAATCTTTGGAATTCTCTGCCCCGGAGGGCAATGAAAGCTGAGTCATTGAATATATTCAAGGCTGAGATAGACAGATTCTTGAACTATAGGGGAGTCAAGGGTTATGGGGAACAGGCAGGGAAGTGGAGTTGAGGCCAAGATCAGATCAGCCATGATCTGATTGAAAGGCGAAGCAGGTTTGAGGGGCCAAATGGCCGACTCCTGCACCTATTTCTTATGTTCTTATGTAAGTATCAGTGAAGAAAAGGCGAGTACCAGATTGTCATAAATACCCTTCTCCTTCACTGCTCTTTAGGGAAGGAACTCTGCCGTCATGAGTCTCTGAGTATATTCAAGGCTGCGTTCGAGAGGGGAATCCAGGGATCTGGAGATCGGGCGGGAAAGTGGAGTTAACATTGGTGATCAGCCACGATCTTATTGAATGGCAGAGCAGGTTCAAGGGGGCCATAGGGTCTACTCCTGCTCCTATTTCTTCTGTTCCTCTGTGATTGCTTTGCTTATTATCAGTCTCCTTTCTGAAAAGCAATGCTTGCTAATAATCCAGAGTTAATGGAACCAATCCAGCAAATGTCAATGTTAATTTACAAAATCTGTACGCATCAAATTTTGTTGACAAGCTGAGGCTGGTGGAAGGCGAAGGACAGGCTGACTTGCCTGAGGATTGCTGAATCCAAATATTGTAGCAGGATGAGGACTACATTGGCTCACTCCGCCACAAGGCCAATCATGCTGACTAGAAAAAAATTCAGCTAAGATTGTTTTTTATCATTTTGTCACGCGTTTTGCACGTAACATTTGGCTTCTCGAACATTTTTATTATTCAAGTATTAACTCTGGCCTCTGGCCCATATTTCCTTTGCCCCACCATTGGCAGCCGTGCCTTCAGCCGTCTAGGCCCGAAGCTCTCCAATTCCCTGCACAAACCTCTTCGCCTCTCCACCTCTCAACTCATTCCTCCTTTAAGATGCTCCTTAAAACCGACCTCTTTGAAAAGGCTTTTCATCGGAGTCAACTTTTGTCCGATTATGTCGAAAAGCGCCTTGGGACATTTTACTTGGTCAAAGGCCCCGAAATGAATTCAAGTGGTTGTTATCATAGAATTGTCTGCTGATCATCCGCACTTTTCTTGATAACTTCCCCCACCCCGACAGCAAGAAAGCTGCGGGCTGCTTATTGGTCAGGGCGAACATCATCACTCAATGTCAGCAGCTGTCAGGCACATCACAAGCTGGATGCCGGGATATCTGTGTCAGCGATAGATTAATACGTGCTTGTACAAATTTCCCAGGATATTTGTACTAGCATGTACAGATCTACAGTGAACATCTTTCAATTTTAAGAATTTCGTACAGGTTTGTAAAAGTTTCTCAAGGAATTTCAACATATGTTTACAGATTCAATGGGAAAATGACCAACTATACAGCAAGAACGAAAGAAAGACTTCATTTCTGTAGCGCCTTTCACTACCACTGGACGTCCCAAAGCACTTTACAGCCAATGAAGTTTTCGAAGTGTAGTCACTGTTGTAAGGTAGAAATACGGCAGCCAATTTGCGCACAGCAAGCTCCCACAAACGGCAATGTGATAATGACCAGGTAAATTGTTTTAGTGATGTTGATGTTGGCCAGGACAGTGGGGGAAACTCCCCTGCTCTTCTTCGAAATAGTGCCATGGAATCTTTTATGTCCACCTGGGAAAGCAGAGAGGGCCTCAATTTCACATCTTATCCAAAAGATGGCATCTCCGACAGCGCAGCACTCCCTCAGCACTGCACTGGAGTGTCAGGCTAGAGTTTTGCGGTAAAGTCTCTGGAATGGATTGCACCCACAACCTGGCACTAATACAGTGTTACACAAGCCCATTTTCGACCAGGAGCAATGGAATAGGCTGTTCACACTCTCTACCTGTGTTGCACCGCATGTTATTTTGTTCACATTGACAGAATACAGCCTGGTGTGTTTACAGTAGCTGTGTGGAATACTATTAGCCATTTCACTGTAAGTTGTTCTGGGGAGCATGAAAGTGCGGAGCAAGGTTGAAAATAAAGTGACAGATGAAATGGAAGGTTATTTTTAAGACTGCTTTAAGAGATATGACAGAAGAAGTTGGCATGGGTTGTGCCCGTCGGACATAAAGCATACCAATTTATCACTGGGACGGCCAGCACAGGTAGCGCTCCCACTGCTAACCTCATGGGGCTCATCTTTGGGCCTCCTGGGTGGACACCTACAACAGTCGTTAGGCCCCTTGATTACCTAAAGTAGGGGTCGAACGCCTGTCGTGAAATTTTTGTCAGAGGTGAATGGAGCAAGCGTTGGGCGCACCCCACTCACAATTCTTCAGTATTTGAAATAAATTGTGAAATAGAAATCGGGAGGGATGTAAAGCGGGCTGCCGACTCGCTTTTTTACACTGTCGCAGGTCAAGCTTTTCCCCAGAGAATCATAAAAAGTCCGCAGAGGATAGATAATTAGAATACAAGCAAGAAGAACGTAGGATTGTGAATAGAGGGATCAAAACGATTATTTTGCAGCTATTAAAAACAACCTTGCATTTGCATAGCAGCTTATCACATCGTCAGGATGCTCCAAAGTGCTTTGAAACCAATGAATTACTTTCCAATTGCAGTTGCTGCTGTTATTTCAGCAAATGAGGCAGCCAATCTGTCCACTGCAAGGTTCCACAAATGACAAATGGTTGATCACGGGAGGTGTGATGACCAGAACATCCAAAGGCCTCCCTATTCATCAGCTAATGCCATGGGATCTATTATGTCTGCTTCAATGTGCAGATGGGGCCTTGATTTAAAGGGTCATCTGAAAGACGACATTTCTGACTGTACAACAGCACTAAAGTGTCAGTCTAAATTATTTGCTCATGTCCTGAAGTAGGACTACAGTCCAGAGTGTTTCTGGGCAAATATACAAAGCTTAGGCATTCATTTTTAAATTTTTTCTTACATTTCCTTTCTGTCCCTAGTTTCCCCTCTCTCTCTCTTAATCCATCTTTATTTCTTTTTCTGTATTTGATTTGACTCCAATAACCCCTATCTTTTTCTCCATTGTTCCTCCAGTTCTGTCTCAATCCTTAAATCTCATTGGTTAAGGAGATTAGATTGTTGGTCCAGTCGTTCACTGAGGCCATCTAGACTTGACTATTCCAACGCACTCCTGGCTGGCCTCCCACATTCTACCCTACGTAAACTATAGGCGATCCAAAACTCGGCTGCCCGTGTCCTAACTCGCACCAAGTCCCGCTCACCCATCACCCACTGTGCTCGCTGACCTACATTGGCTCCCGGTTAAGCAACACCTCGATTTCAAAATTCTCATCCTTATTTTCAAATCCCTGCATGGCCTCCCCCCTCCCTATCTCTGTAATCTCCTCTAGCCCTACAACCCCCAGAGATATCTACGCTCCTCTAATTCTGCCCTCTTGAGCGTCCCCGATTATAATCACTCAACCATTGGTGGCCGTGCTTTTTGTTGCCTCGGCTCCAAGCTCTGGAACTCACTGCCGAAACCTCTCCATCTCTCTATCCCTCTTTCTTCTTCAAGACGTTCCTTAAAACCTATCTCTTCAACCAAGCTTTTGGTCACCTGCGCTAATTTCTCCTTATGCAGCTCGGTGTCAAATTTATTGTCTTATATAATGCTCTTGTGATGTTTTACTACTTTAAAGACACTATATAAATACAAGTTGTTGTTGTTGTCCCAGGTGCGTTGTTATCTGCTCGCACTTCCACAAAATTGTGGCACAAATATTTTTGAGCTGAAGGGTGAGGGAGAAACCTAACTAACGGGGCACGATATGAAATGGCCGGCTTCAGTATATTCTGGGCCGATATGTTTGTTTCTGTACGCTGGTTCTTCGATGATCATATCGGTTTGGATAACACCATTCTGTGATTTCCAGCATTCAGTAGAACGCAGCTGGGCCTTGACTCTTCCGTAATGATGAAAGTAACTTGCTTCACCGACAGTCATACTCAGGAATGTGGGCATCCCTTATTCTTCCTTAACTAGTTAGTCGCCAACAAAATGCAATGGGGCAGATTTTTATCTTGATTTCAACAGCATGAAAATCAGGCCGGTTCTATAATGGTCAGGTGATCTGCTCCACCAGATCACTACCCAGGTGGCGGAGGTGAAAAGCTACCCCATTGTAAGATCTTACCAAAAACGGCATTGGGTGGTTCGTAGCTCAGAGCAGTGAATAAAAGAACAAAAGAGCAGATTGGCATTTTGACTGATGGTAGAAGGCTAACTAATTACACGAGGCAAAAAAGTGCAGCAGGGCACTCTAATGTATGCACCTGTGAGTATGCTCACAGGTTTGTAGATAGTTGTTGAGCTGTTGCAGGGGTCGTTCAGCCTTATTGCCTGTCTCTCTTCCGTGCTTACATCCGGGCCAGGGTGTCCCTAGTGATGGAGCATGTTGTGTCCACCGGTACGCTCGCGGCCTTCCGCGAGAGGTGGGCGCCGGAGGGACTGGAGTGCATTATCACCCACGGCGACTAAATTTTAATTTGATTTTACATGTTTTAAAGTTTAATTTGTTTTAATTGCTGAGTTTTTAATGTCCCCCTCCCCTTTTATAGGGGGCACTTGTAAAATATATAATTTTAATGCCCCCCCAAAAAAAAAAATCCAAAAAAAAAACACAAAAAAACCCACAAAAAAAACCAAAAAATATAAAAAAGAGGGCAGTTAAAAGTGTCTGGAGTGTCACCCAGAATTGGGGGGGCACTTGATCTAATGTTTATTTTGTTCCCCCAAAAAAGTTGTAAATAGTTGTTGAGCTTTTGCAGGGGTCGTTCAGCCCGACTGCCTGCCTCTCTTCCGCAGTTACATCTGAGCCAGGGTGTCCCTGGAGATTCAGCACGCGTTGTCCACCGGTACGCTCGCGGCCTTCCGCAAAAGGTGGGCACCGGAGGGACTGGAGTGCATCATCACCTCCGACAACCAAATTTTAATTTGATTTTATATGTTTAAAGTTTAATTTGTTTATTGTGCCGGGGTTTTAGTGCCCCCGCCCTTTTAGCCAGACAGCACTTGTATAATTTGTGTGCTTTTACTGCCCTAAAAAAACCCGAAAAAAACAAAACAGTAAAAAAAGGGCATTTGAAAAGTGTATGGAGTTTCCCCCACCCCACCCTTAATCAGGGGGCACTTGATTTAATTGATTTTTTGTTTTCTACAAAAATAGTTGTAGATAGTTGTAGAGCTGTTGCAGGGGTTGTTCAGCCTGACTGCCTGCCTCTCTTCCGCGGTTACATCCGAGCCAGGGTCTCCCTGGAGATGGAGCTCGCAGTGTCCACTGGTACGCTTGTGGCCTTCCGCAAAAGGTGGGCACCAGAGGGACTGGAGTGCATCATCACCCCTGGCAACCAAATTTTAATTTGATCCTTAATGTCTAAAGTTTAATTTGTTTAAATTTGTTGGTTTTAGTGCCCCTTTAATTTACAGTTTACACCAAAATAGTTGTAGAGCTGTTGCATTGTGAGTGGCTTAACCAACCACGTGATGTTCACAAGTCTCAATAAAACCCCAGTCAGTTGGGTCTACGCCATCCACGATGAGGTATGCAGTTGTGAGCCTAGTGGATGAACTGGCAATGTATAGTGTGATTGTTAAACCCTCGTTAATAAACCAACTAGTTCTTAATAGCGACATGTTGCTATGAATTCTTAAACGAAGAACCCATAAAGCAAATACATTACCGGCAATGTTGTGAAAAAAGACAAATTTTAATTAATGGCACTATTGGAATTTGATGTTCTCTCCTACATGTTCCATTTGGTGTTTACTGTTGCACTCCTTTCACAGGAGCCTGATCTTCTGCATGTTTGGCTATGAATAGACTTGTATTTTCAGCTAAACTTAATAAGACAACATCCATCTTATACGACAATTATTAATTTTATGCACATCCACTCGTCAAAGTTCCGAACAAAAATGCTGTCAAATGGAATGTTTTTCTGTTTTGCCTGTGATAGTAAAAGGTATGTATACAGCACAGACATAAATTCTGCAGCACTCCTTCTATATTACCCTGCGAGTCTCTGAGCTCTATCCAGTAGCATGAGCTTTTATTTCATGGACTCTGAGGAAGATTGTCAGATTGGTGCTAGATATGAAAACAATTCTGTGCTGTGAACGGGGAACCAAACTGATATTATCCAGGCTGATTTCATGCAGAACTAAACAACCACTCATTAGCTTCCGACCCATATCCCCTTTGTTGCAAATGTGTGGATTTACTCATGTCGATTTGCAATTAAAGTTGAGAAAATAGCTTCCAAGTGAGATGTCAAAAGAATGTTCTGATCCAAAGTTCAACATGGTTCATTTCCACGACTGATTGAGTGCGTGATGAGAAACTGTACAAGCTAGTTAGCATCTCCATAGCTAGGTTTGTTGGATCATGTGACTCAGTGGATAGCTTTCTCAAATAGCCCACACAGATGCAATTAGCCGAATGCATTTCGCAAGTGCCAGGCAACGACTATCTCCAATAAAAGAGAGTCTAACCACTGCCCCTTGACATTCAACGGGATTACCATCGCCGAATCCCCCACCATCAACATTCTGAGGGTCACCATGAACAGAAACTTAACTGGACCAGCCGCATAGATACGGTGATCACAAGAGCAGGTCAGAGGCTGGGTATTCTTCGGCGAGTGACTCGCTTCCTGACTCCCCAAAGCCTTTCCACCATCTACAAGACACAAGTCAGGAATGTAATTGAATACTCTCCACTTGCCTGGATGAGTGCAGCTCCAACAATGCTCAAGAAACTCGACGTCATCCAGGACAAAGCATCTCCATAGCTAGGTTTGTTGGATCATGTGACTAAGTGGATAGCTTTCTCAAATAGCCCACACAGATGCAATTAGCCGAATGCATTTCGCAAGTGCCAGGCAACGACTATCTCCAATAAAAGAGAGTCTAACCCCATCCACCACCATAAACATTCACTTTCTCCACCACCGGCGCACCATAGCTGCAGTGTGTACCAGCTACAAGAGGCATTGCAGCAACTTGCCAAAGCTTCTTCAAGCACCTAACAAACCCACGACCTCTACCGCCTAGAAGGACAAGGGCAGCAGGCACATGGGAGCACCACGACCTCCAAGTTCCCCTCCAAGTCACACACCGTCCTGACTTGGAAATATATCGTTGTTCCTTCATCATGGCTGGGTCAAAATCCTGAAAGCCCCTCTCTAACAGCACTGTTGGGAGCACCTTCACCACATGGACTGTAGCGGTTCAAGGATATAATGTATGCACCTATAAGTATGTTCACAGGTTTGTAGAGCTGTTGCATTGTGAATGGCTTAGCCAGTCACGTGATAGTCACAAGACTCAATAAAACCCCAGTCAGTTGGGTCTAGGTCGTCCACGATGAGGTATGCAGTTGTGAGTCGAGTGAATGAATTCGTAATGTGCAGTGTGATGGTTAAACTTTTGTTAATAAACCAACTAGTTCTTAATAGCAATGTGTTGCTATGAATCCTTAAGCAAAGAACCCATGAAGCATATACATTACAAAGGGCAATTAAGGATGGGCAATAAATGCTGACCTTGCCAACAATGCCCATAGCACATGAATGAATTTTTAAAATGCCTCCTTGTATGCTGTAAAATTCTACAATTCTGTTGAGCTACCAAGCACTTGTGTATGTGTTGCAATCCCTAAGTTGTTTTCTCTGAATTGTTAAATTGTTATCTTGCAATGAATGTGTGATCAGGAAACCCATCTGCAGGCATCTGAAAACATCTCCTAGGTCATTTGGATAGCATGACACAATTGGAAGCTACTTGGATGGGTGGCGTTGATATCAGACAGATTGTAACTGGGACATTCCATAGACTCTGGATCAGTTCCTATGGAGTGGAGGGTAGCCAATGTAACCCCACTTTTTAAAAAAGGAGGGAGAGAGAAAACAGGGAATTATAGACCGGTCAGCCTGACATCGGTAGTGGGTAAAATGATTGAATCAATTATTAAGGATGTCATAGCAGCACATTTGGAAAGAAGTGACATAATAGGTCCAAGTCAGCATGGATTTGTGAAAGGGAAATCATGCTTGACAAATCCTCTGGAATTTTTTGAGGATGTTTCCAGTAGAGTGGACAAGGGAGAACCAGTTGATGTGGTGTATTTGGACTTTCAGAAGACAAGAGATTAATGTGCAAAATTAAAGCACATGGGATTGGGGGTAGTGTGCTGACGTGGATTGAGAACTGGTTGGCAGACAGGAAGCAAAGAGTAGGAGTAAATGGGGACTTTTCAGAATGGCAGGCAATGACTAGTGGGGTACCGCAAGGTTCTGTGCTGGGGCCCCAGCTGTTTACATTGTACATTAATGATTTAGACGAGAGGATTAAATGTAGAATCTCCAAATTTGCGGATGACACTAAGTTGGGTGGCAGTGTGAACTGTGAGGAGGATGCTATGAGGCTGCAGAGTGACTTGGATAGGTTAGGTGAGTGGGCAAATGCATGGCAGATGAAGTATAATGTGGATCAATGTAAGGTTATCCACTTTGGTGGTAAAAACAGAGAGACAGACTATTATCTGAATGGTGACAGATTAGGAAAAGGGGAGGTGCAATGAGACCTGGGTGTCATGGTACATCAGTCATTGAAGGTTGGCATGCAGGTACAGCAGGCGGTTAAGAAAGCAAATGGCATGTTGGCCTTCATAGCGAGGGGATTTGAGTACAGGGGCAGGGAGGTGTTACTACAGTTGTACAGGGCCTTGGTGAGGCCACACCTGGAGTATTGTGTACAGTTTTGGTCTCCTAACTTGAGGAAGGACATTCTTGCTATTGAGGGAGTGCAACAACGGTTCACCAGACTGATTCCCAGGATGGCGGGACTGACATATCAAGAAAGACTGGATCAACTGGGCTTGTATTCACTGGAGTTCAGAAGAATGAGAGGGGATCTCATAGAAACGTTTAAAATTCTGACGGGTTGAGACAGGTTAGATGCAGGAAGAATGTTCCCAATGTTGGGGAAGTCCAGAACCAGGGGTCACAGTCTAAGGATAAGGGGTAAGCCATTTAGGACCGAGATGAGGAGCAATTTCTTCACCCAGAGAGTGGTGAACCTGTGGAATTCTCTACCACAGAAAGTAGTTGAGGCCAATTCACTAAATATATTCAAAAAGGAGTTAGATGTAGTCCTTACTACTCGGGGGATCAAGGGGTATGGCGATAAAGCAGGAATGGGGTACTGAAGTTGCATGTTCAGCCATGAACTCATTGAATGGCGGTGCAGGCTCGAAGGGCCGAATGGCCTACTCCTGCACCTATTTTCTATGTTTCTATGTTTCTATGTTTCTATGTTTCTATGATGGTGTAACGTATTTGCTTCATGGGTTCTTTGCTTAAGAATTCATAGCAACACATTGCAGTTAAGAACTAGTTGGTTTATTAACAAAGGTTTAACAACCACACTACACATTACCAGTTCATCCACTAGGCTCACAACCACATGCCTCACCATGGATCCCCTGAACCCAACTGGCTGGGGTTTTATTGAGCCTTGTGAACATCAGGTAACTAGCTAAGCCACTCACAATGCAACATTTCTACAAACCTGTGAGCATACTCTCCGGTGCATACATCACAGATGGAAGCTTCTTAAAGTTTGTGGCTGGATGGGTAGATTCTCAATGACAGAAAGAGTGCACCGAAAAGAGCGACGAGTCCTCTTATGTTGTATTAGCAAGACTATTCAATTTCAATAGGAGAAGTAATTGAAAAGGTAATTAACTCATTTCAGACTTTGCTATTTATGGAGCTTTCTTCTTCAGATGTTTTACCTCAGTTCTCAAAAATAAACCTTGCCCCGCCTCCCCATCCCCTATGAAGCTATCTTTTCAGTATTCTGCCCTTGGAGAGTTATAACATCTGAAGGATGAATAATTAGCCTACTTGCAATAGTCCGGTTACTGGAATTAACATAATTTTGCACTTCTCTGTACACTCCCTTCAAAAATAGCAGACATTGAACATGGATTTTTTTTACAGACTGAAAGGAATTGAAATAGTTACAATTCAGAGAACCGTGAAACACAAAAGAGTTTGGATATTATTACCCATACTTCTTCTTAGGCAGTCCCTCGGAGTCGAGGATGACTTGCTTCCAAGATGATATGAGTTCTTAGGTGACTGATGAGACCAATGCGGGACCTACAGTCTCTGTCACAGGTGGGGCAGAAGGTGATTGGAGGGACGGGTGGGTGGGGGGCTTGGGTTGTCGTGCGCTCCTTCCGCTGTTTGCGCTTGGCCTCTGCGTGCTCCCGGAAAAGGGACTCGAAGTGTTAGGCGCCTTCCCGGATGCTTCTCCTCCTCTTTTGAGCAGTCTCTGGCCAGGGATTCCCAAGAGTCGGTGGGGACATTACATCTATTCAAGGAGGCTTTCAGGGTGTTCTTGAAGTCTTTTCAATGCCCAACTGGGACTCGCTTGCCGGACTAGATATGATTATAGCCACAGCAGCATCAAAATTGCACATAACACGGGCATTTCTGCAATCAGGCATCGCCGATGGGGATTGAAGGGTGTGTTTCTTGGGATACTTCAGGTGCACAGTCCATGATTTTCCACTTACGCATTGGCATCATCTGATCATGGAACCATCCCTAAAGAATGGAGACTGACAGAGTAAAGAAAGAAAAAGATTTGACTTTAATTATTGACTCTACAAGATGGCAAACATAGAAACCTAGAAAATAGGAGCAGTAGTAGGGCATTCGGCCCTTCGAGCCTGCTCCGCCATTCAATATGATCATGGCTGATCCTCTATCTCAACACCA
Source organism: Pristiophorus japonicus (assembly GCF_044704955.1). Classification (NCBI taxonomy): domain Eukaryota; kingdom Metazoa; phylum Chordata; class Chondrichthyes; family Pristiophoridae; genus Pristiophorus; species Pristiophorus japonicus. Next base: position 11,330,326 of record NC_091989.1, on the reverse strand, counting down.
TATTCCTGCTTTTTCCCCATATCCCTTAATGCCTTTTGTGTCTAGAAATCTATCTAACTCCTTCTTAAATATATTCAGTGACTTGGCCTCCACAGCCTTTTGTGGTGAGGAATTCCACAGGTTCACCACCCTCTGAATGAAAATATTTCTCCTCATCTCGGTCCTAAATTTCCTATCCCGTATCCTGAGACTGTGACCCCTTCTAGATTTCCCAGCCAGGGTTCTAGACTTCCCAGCCATGGCAAGCGTTCATTCAATGTAAGACTATCAGTTGGTGCCAGAAAAAGAGATTGTAACCCTTTATACCAATTGGTTAAATACTCAATTGGTGTTGTTTGAACTTTCTTTCGCTCTACTATCCTGATAAACAAGCTACATTGCACGGAATCAATCCTATAATCTCCTACAGTTGAAAGAAATCATTGATCGGTGGCATAAAGGGCCTCAAAGGAACGATGACATGTATTGGATTGGCTGTTGGAAGAGATTGTAACACCCGTGAGAATAAAATAGATAGACAGGAACATTCCTGCAGGATACTGTCATGTCCCTTCAATAGTACTTGGTATTCATGGCATTTCTTCAAACAAGTAAATACAGAGGGGTTACACTTATCACATTTCACCTTTTTGAGTATAATTGCTCTGACATAAAGGCTTGAAATATATTTCACTGAAAAAACATAAGAATTAGGCCATACGGCCCCTCGAGCCTGCTCTGCCATTCAATAAGATCATGGCTGATCATCGACCTCAACTCCACTTTCCTGCCCGATCTCCATATCCCTTGATTCCCCAAGAGTCCAAAAATCTATCGATCTCAGCCTTGAGTATACTCAACGACTCAACATCCACAGCCCACTGGGGTAGAGAATTCCAAAGATTCACAACCGTCTGAGTGAAGAAATTCCTCCTCATCTCAGTCCTCAATGGCCGGCCCCTTATCCTGAGACTGTGCCCTCTGGTTCTAGATCCTCCAGCCCGGGGGAAACAACCTCTCAGCCTCTAGCCTGTCAATCCCCCTCAGAAAACTTAGCTGTTTCTAATATTTCCCATGTCTCTGATGACTATCTTCAGGGCAAATGCATACGTGTAGGAAACAATTTCATTTGATTCATTAAGTGACATAAGAACAGACTCCAATGGAAAATCTTGTACCAAGACAGATTATCTCCCTGAATTGACCTTGATGGTTGCTGGGTACATGGAGACAATTGGACAAATAGTACCAGGGTACCAGTCAGAGTAAGGCAAGTCAGAGTTCGAACATGACCTAATGCATGTCCCAGAGGTGATCATCATATGCAGCCCCTCGAAATGAGGATGACTTGCTGCCACGCCAAAAAAGGGATGCGTTCACAGGTGTTTCAGTGAAGGACCTAATATTCCAGGTCCCGAACTACATGTTGAAGGGTGGAAGATGCCTGTGCGTGGATTTTTTTAAACGTGTGTTGGCCGTTGCACACCAGCCACCACACGGGCTTGACAGAGCTAGGTCTTGGTCCAGTGGCAAGGATTAACCAAGACGACTGGAGACCTGCTCTGCTGCACGGACCTGGTGCACACACATATCACAGTGTGGGCTGGGCCCATGCTGCCCCTGGGCCCTCGCCTCTTCTGGCCCCGAACTCACGCCAGCAGTGATAGTTACTCTGGGTTTAAACTCCTTTGTAAAAGAGACAACATTCCAGGCAATGGCACTGTCTGGGGCAATCATTCTACAGGAAGGAACAGTGATGTGCAGAGTGCTCGGTACACTTTATAGACTTTCTAGATTGATAGACTGCTGAGGTACGGCTGCACAAACTCTTTTGTGGTACGGAAGTAGGGCTTAAAGAAAGAAGGGACTTGCATTAATATGACACCGCTTCCCATTGGCAGAAGGGTGGAGAACCAGAGGACACAGACTTAAGGTGATTGGCAAAAGAAGCAAAGTGACCCTTATTCTGCCAGGTGGGTAGTGTTAAAATCCACCCCTGTTTCAAATAGTATGAAGTGTATGTCCCTACAGGTGCTACATGAGTAGACATATGCAACACGGGTCAGTGGATCAATGGAACAATCCGACGATGGAAGGTACATTGAAACTCCAAACAAGGCATCATTACGAGGTACCAGCTTGTCTTCCAAGGAGAAGGGGAAGTTAGAAGGCATTCGGCACTGACAGGTTAATCTCAAGGTCCCACTGACACAATTGCCAGGCCGGAAACATAGGAACATAGAAACATAAAAAATAGGAGCCGTAGTAGGCCATTTGGCCCTTCGAATCTGCACTGCCATTCAATATGATCATGGCTGATCCTCTATCTCAACACCATATTCCCACTTTTTCCCCCATACTTGGCCTCCACAGCCTTCTGTGGTAGAGAATTCCACAGGTTCGCCACCCTCTGAGTGAAGACATTTCTCCTCATCTTGGTCCTAAATTTCCTGAGACTGAGACTATGACCCCTTGTTCTAGACTTCCCAGCCAGGGAAAACATCCTCCCCACATCCAGTCTATCCAACCCAGTCAGAATTTTATACGTTTCAATGAGATCCCCTCTCATTCTTCTAAAATCTAGTGAATACAGGCCCAGTCGACCCAATCTCTCCTCATACGACAGTCCTGCCATCCCAGGAATTAGCCTGGTGAACCTTCGCTGCACTCCCTCTATGGTAAGTATTTCCTTTCTTAGGTAAGGAGCCTATCTCTACGTGCAAAAGAACTTGTCAAGAAGCACCTTAATGAGTTGTTAGTCGACAAAACCTTGCTGTGGTCAGTGTCCTGATTTGCTGGGTCCCTTCAATGGTGTGGCGGTGAGAAGGGATGCTAAAGTACACCTGTGCATTGATCCAAAGCCACTTAAGGAACCTCTCAAATGTAATAACTACTCATCTTGTACAATAGCTGCTGTTCTGGCTGAACTAGTGAAAGTGAAACTATTCATGTTGTAGGACACAAAGAATGGATTTGGACATGTTGTATTCTATGAAGAATCGAGTCAGCTGACTATCTTTTCAACACCATTTGGTAGCTACAGATACATGTACATACCTTTAATAATCTTTCCAGCTCCTGAGAACATTTTTCCACAATGCAGTGCACTGAAAGAGGTCTAACAGCTTGTCTCATTCAAGAATGGCAGACCGTGGCTTTTATCTCAAGATTTGTAATGGAAATGGAGTGGAATCATACTCATATTGAAAGAAATACTCTTAGCTATTTTTGTTTCTTTGACAAAGTTTGAATGAGTCTTCTTTAGGAAGAAATTGACTGTGGAATGTGATCATAAACCACTTGAAACCATTTGGAAGAAGAGTATAATCAGGACTCCCACAGGCTCCCAGAGAATGATGTTACATCTTTAAAAATATACAGTCGATGTCAATATACGATAGGAAAAGATGTTTCTTGCCTTACAAGTAGAGCAGAGCATATCTACTTCATATGATCAGAAAGCTTGACAATGAAGAGGTCATGTGGATTAATGCATTTTCTGAAACAGAAACCATGATATTCACTCTCTGGATGTGGGTTCTTGCCCATCTCAAGTTGTCCTGATACAGCATGCTTCAGTCCTAGCTGCCCTCACAACAATATCTTTGATTGTGGATGGTCTGTTTGTATCCCAGCAACCAGAGCTGCACTGCTCAGACGTTTTTCATATTAGTTGAATACAACTGAGTGTCTCGCTGGACCATTTCAGAGAGTAGTTAAGATTCAACCGCACGTGGGTCTGGAGTTACATGTAGGCCAGACCGGGTAAGGACGGCAGATTTCCTTCCCTGAAGGACATTAGTGAACCAGATGGGTTTTTAATGACAATCCGGTAGTTTCATAGAATCATAGAAAATAGGTGCAGGAGTAGGCCATTTGGCCCTGCACCACCATTCAATATGATCATGCAACTTCAGTACCTCATTCCGGCTTTCTCTCCATACCCCTTGATCCCTTTAGCCATAAGGGCCACATCATGCTCACCATTGCTGACATTAGCTTTGTAATCCAGATTTATTTTTTTAACTGAATTTACATTCCCCAACTGCCATGGTGGGATTTGAACACAGATCTCCAAATCACTAATCCAGGCCTCTGGATTACTAGTCCAGCAACATAACCACTGTGCTACCAATCCTCCGAATGCTGGTGTTGGCCCACATGGACAGTGGTTTCTGTTTTAATAAACAGCCACCCCACCACTGCACATCCTTTCCCCACCCGCTCTACATTATTCAGCCGAACCCAGATTCGGAGCCGAAGATCTCTCAGACCAACCATGAGCATGCTGCACATGAGGTTCTCGATGAGGCAGTGCCTCCCATGGCTTCACCTGATGATCCACCACTGCTGCTGAAGGAACGAAGGCAGAGAACAATCTTGCAAAAGTCATGATTCCTGCTCAGTTTTACCCAAAACCCAGTTCCGCACACAAACAGCTGTTGATGTCCAGATGTTATTTCAGAGTGAGGTAACCCAAGTAGCAAGACGCTCTCCATTTTCACATGTTCGGTTCAGAAGGCCCGGCTCAACCCATTTGATTTCAATGTTTTAGACTACCAACCTTAACAGTCTGCTGCAGATCGGCAAGATAGGTTTGGAGATCACAAGATAGGTTAACACTGTTATTTGTTTTGGCTATTGATGTGAGCAACCTGCAGGTGGCTTTAATAAGTATTACCTCTGACACTGAGTTATCAAGGACAGATGTTATCCTTGGTCAAATCATTTCTTTCCTGGCAGTATCTGGGTAGAGGCTGCTATTTTTGAAAGGTAACAGCTTGGCTGTGCAGGTATTGGTACAGAATATTTTCTGTATATCAATGTGAAATACAAGTGTTATATATAGTGTATTAGTATAATATCTGGCTACCTTTCAGTATATCCATTAACTACAACAACATGATAAATTCTCAATTGTGATAACCCAAAAGTATATACAACATTAAAACAAAGATCTAGAAATGGCCATTGGCCCATCAATTGGACGAGTTCCGAGTAGAGTGCTTGCTTTGGGAGTCTCGTGTCTGGCATGCGAACTATGTGGCCTGCCCAGCGGAGCTGATCAAGTGTGATCAGTGCTTCAATGCTGGGGATGTTGGTCTGGTCGAGGACGCTAATGTTTGTGCGTTTGTCCTCCCAGGGGATTTGCAGGATCTTGCAGGGGACATCGCTGGTGGTATTTCTCCAGCGACTTGAGGTGTCTACTGTACATGGTCCATGTCTTTGAGCCATACAGGAGGGCGGGTATTACTACAGCCCTGAAGACCATGAGCTTGGTGACAGTTTTGAGGGACTAATCTTCAAGCACTCTTTTCCTCAGGCTGCCGAAGGCTGCACTGGTGCACTGGAGGCGGTGTTGGATCTCATCATCAATGCCTGCTCTTGTTGATAGGAGGCTCACGAGATAGGGGAAGTGGTCCACGTTGTCCAGGGCCACGCCGTGGATCTTGATGTTTGGGGGGCAGTGCTGTGCGGCGAGGACAGGCTGGTGTAGGACCTTTGTCTTACCAAGCTTTTGGTCACCTGCGCTAATTTTTACTTATGCTGCTCAGTGTAAAATTTTTATTGCATAATACTCCTGTGAAGCGCCTTAGGATGTTTCACTATATTAAAGGTGCTATTGTTGTTGTTGTTGTTGTTTAAGTCAAGCACATTGACTCCAACTGTAGACCATTGGAATTAGCTAATTTAGCAAAGAGCAGAGATTCAATTTGGGACCTCAATCCTACGTCACGAGCTGGATTTACCCACTGAGCCATCACAGATCCTGCTAACCTTACTTTTTAATGTTCATGCTGGTTCCTGATGGAAAGAACCATAGTTTTTTTGTAACAGTGGCTTTGCATCGAGATGACAATGATTGATTACATTTCATAACTTTGAAAAGTTATCTGAAAAAGGAACTGTTACAAGCTACGAAAAAAAAATGTTGTCTTTGTACCTTCTGCTGCAAGGACTAATTGGTCACAGAACGGCAGATGATGAACATATTTTGGTCTCCACATGTTTTTACACATTGCCTGCTTTTTGAAGGTGAGACAAAATAAATACCGAGTTTATTAAAAATATTATCTACTTTCACCTGAAGTTTTTTTCTAGACATGCAATTTAGATGTTTCCTATTGAATGCCTTCAGGGAGAAAAATGCTTTTAATAGAATTGGAATATAGAAACGTAGAAACATAGAAAATAGGTGCAGGAGCAGGCCATTCGGCCCTTCGAGCCTGCACCACCATTCAATATGATCATGGCTGATCATTTTTGCAACTTCAGTACCCCATTCCTGCTTTCTCTCCATACCCCTTGATCCCTTTAACCGTAAGGGCCACATCTAACTCCCTTTTGAATACATCTAACGAACTGGCCTCAACCACTTTCTGTGGTAGAGAAATTTACAGGTTCACAATTCTCTGAGTGAAGAAGTTTCTCCGCATCTCAGTCCAAAATGGCTTACCCCTTACCCTTAGACTGTGACCCCTGGTTCTGGACTTCCTCAACATCGGGAACATGATTCCTGCATCTAACCTGTCCAATCCAATCAGAATTTTATATGTGTCTATGAGATCCCCTCTCATTCTTCTAAATTCCAGTGAATATAAGCCTAGTTGATCCAGTCTTTCTTCATATGTCAGTCCTACCATCCCGGGAATCAGTCTGGTGAATCTTAGCTGCACTCCCTCAATAGCAAGAATGTCCTTCCTCAGATTAGGAGATCAAAATTGAACACAATATTCAAGGTGTGGCCTCACCAAGGCCTTGTACAACTGTAGTAAGACCTCCCTGCTCCTACACTCAAATCCCCTTGCTATGAAGTCCAACATGCCATTTGCCTTCTTCAACGTCTGCTGTACCTGCATGCCAACTTTCAATGACTGATGTACCATGATACCCAGGTCTCGTTGCACCTCCCCTTTTCCTAATCTGCCATCATTCAGATAATATTCTGCCACCAAAGTGGATAACCTCACATTTATCTATATTATACTGCATCTGCCATGCATTTAGCCATTCACCTAACTTGTCCAAGTCACTCTGCAGCCTCTTAGTATCCTCCTCAGAGCTCACACTGCCACCCAGCTTAATGTCAGCTGCAAACTTGGAGATATTACATACAATTCCTTCATCCAAATCATTAATGTATATTGTAAATAGCTGGGGTCCCAGCACTGAACCTTGCGGTACCCCACTAGTCACTGTCTGCCATTCTGAAAAGGACCCGTTTATTCCTACTCTTTGCTTCCTGTCTGCCAACCAGTTCTCTATCCACGTCAATACATTACCCCCAATACCATGTGCTTTAATTTTGCACACTAATCTCTTGTGTGGGACCTTGTCAAAAGCCTTTTGAAAGTCCAATACACCACATCCACTGGTTCTCCCTTGTCCACTCTACTAGTTATATCCTCAAAAAATTCTAGATTTGTCAAGCATGATTTCCCTTTCATAAATCCATGTTGACTTGGACCGATCCTGTCACTGCTTTCCAAATGCGCTGCTATGACATCTTTAATAATTGATTCCAACATTTTTCTCACTACCAATGTCAGGCTAACCGGTCTATAATTCCTATTTTCTCTCTCCCTCCTTTTTTAAAAAGTGGGGTTACATTAGCTACTTTCCAATCCATAGGAACTGATCCAGAATCTATAGAATGTTGTACAATGACCACCAATGCATCCGCTATTTTTAGGGCCACTTCCTTAAGTACTCTGGGATGCAGACTATCAGGTATCATTCGCCAGTCTATCCTAGCCAATTCACCAGCGAAGTTACCTTTCTTTAAGTTCAGGACTCTAGTCTCTGAATTAACTGTGTCACTCTCCATCTTAATGAAGAATTCTACCATATTATGGTCACTCTTCCCCAAGGGGCCTCGCACAACAAGATTGCTAATTAATCCTCTCTCATTACACAACACCCAGTCTCGGATGGCCAGCTCTCTCGTTGGTTCCTCGATGTATTGGTCTAGAAAACCATCCCTTATACACTCCAGGAAATCCTCCTCCAGGAAGTGGCCCTAGAAACTGCTACCAGTTTGTTTAGCCCAATCTATATGCAGATTAAAGTCACCCATGATAACTGCTGTACCTTTTTTTCACGCATCCCTAATTTCCTGTTTGATGCCATCCCCAACCTCACTACTACTGTTTGGTGGTCTGTATGCAAGTCCCACTTGTGTTTTCTGCCCTTTGGTGTTCCGCAGCTCTACCCATACATATTCCACATCATCCTAGCTAATGTCCTTACTTACTATGGCGTTAATCACTTCTTTATGCTTATGGCACATTTAGAATAAATATCAAGTCCACAGTGGATCTAAACCAATTTAGGACAGATATCCAGTGCACGGTAGTGTTTGTAGAAGAAACCATTCCTGCCAAGGTTCAGTTGATAAATGCAGTGTGGCACCAAAGAAAGAGTTTGCATTTTTGGAGCACTTCCCAAAGCACTTCTTTTGGATGAGACGTTAAACCGAGACTCCGTCTGCTCTCTCAGGTGGATGTAAAAGATCTCATGGCACTATTTCGAAGAAGAGCAGGGGAATTATCCCCGGTGTCCTGGCCAATATTTCTACCTCAACCAACATCTCTAAAAGGCAGATTATCTGATCATTAGCATATTTTTATTTGTGGGAGCTTGCTCTGCGCAAATTGGCTGCCGCATTTCCCACACTACAGCAGTGACTACACTCCAAGAATACTTCATTGGCTGTAAAGCGCATTGGGACATCCTTAGGTCGTGAAAGACGCTATATAAATGCAAGTCTTTCTCTTTTTTCTTTTTCACAGTCAATCAAGGACTTCTGAAGTGCAGTCGCTGTTGTAATGCAGGTAAAGATGGCAGCCAATTTGCGCACAGCAAGCTCCCACAAATGGCAAACATAAAACTGACCAATCATCTGTTTATTTTTGTCAGTTGAGGGGGACCAGGAAAGCTCACTTGCTCTTCTTTCAATTATGACGCGGGACCCTTTATATCCACCCAAGAGCGGGTGGGGCGGGGGGGGGGGGGAAACTTGGTTTAATGTCTCACCTGAAATACAAAACCTCTGACAGTGTCGCACTCCCTCACTGAAGTGTCAGCCTAGATTATGTGCTCAACTGGAGTGGTGCTTGAAGCTATAGGGAACAAGCTTGGTCCTCAGCGATAAGGCAAAATGGACAATAGTTCATTGGCAGCCCATTTTAAACCCCACCTGATTTTCATTTCCAAAGGCAGGGTGTAAAATGGACTGACAATTCGCTCTCGTCAATTTTGCACGACGGCCAAAGACCAATTTCACCCCCATAACCCTCTGGCCCAGAGATGAGAGTGCTACCACTGCTTCCAGCAGAGCTGCTACGTCCCGGATTTGACCTAATCGCAGGTCTATGCTGGGTTAGTTGCTATCAATCCCCTGGGAGGACAGACGCACCAACGTCAGTGTTCCCCATCAGGCCAACATCCCCAGCATCGAAGCACTGACCGCACTTGACCAGCTTCGTTGGGCGGGCCACATCGTCTGCACGCCCGACGCAAGACTCCCAAAGCCAGCGCTCTACTCGGAACTCCTACACAGCAAGTGAGCCCCAGGTGGGCAGAGGAAACGTTTCAAGGACACCCTCAAAGCCTCCTTGATAAAGTGCAACATCCCAACTGACACCTGGGAGTCCCTGGCCAAAGACCAGGGCTTAAGACTAAGTGGAGGAAGAGCATCCGGGAGGGTGCTGAGCACCTCGAGTCTCGTCGCCGAGAGCATGCAATAAACAAGCGCAGGCAGCGGAAGGAGCGTGCGGCAAACCAGTCCCACCCTCCCTTTCCTTCAACCACTGTCTGTCCGTATTGGACTGTACAGTCACCTGAGAACTCATTTTTAGAGTGGAAGCAAGTCTTCCTAGATTCCGAGGGACTGTCTATGATGATGATGATGATGATGATAAAGTGCATGCAAAAGTGGGTCTAAATGGTCGATGAGTGTGGGAGGGAAAAGAATACGCCAACATGTAGTCACTATTCAGTGATGTGGATATTAGATGAAGGTAGCATTGGTCTCAGGTGTAACAATTTTCCATTGACAAATAGCCTGGGGATGCTGAATTTTCCTCTTTGGCACTCCTGGTACACATCAGGAAATTTAGCCCCCTGACCTAAATTCTAAGCAAGAAATCCTGGCTTTAATGTCCTAACTCAGACATGAAGAATAGACACTTTCCAAAGAGTAAGCAGGTATGAAATGAGGATATAGAAATGAAAAGGGAAGAACGAGAGAGAGAGGCACAGAAAAAGGATATGTACTCCCTTTGTGCATATAGGGTAAATATAAGGGTACATTTTTCATTTGTGCATTCCCGAAGCCTCACCCAACCCACCAGGAGTGAATATCAGGAAATTGTGCACCTGCAGCCCATGAACGATAAGGGAGTTAATGGTTATGGGGAGCGGGCGGGGAAGTGGAGTTGAGGCCAGATTCAGATCAGCCACGATCTTATTGAATGGCGGAGTAGGCTTGAGGGGCCAAATGGCCTACTCCTGCTTCTATTTCTTATGGTCTTATTTTTTCCACCAGCAACGCATGGCCAGAATGATGGGGATAGTTGTGGAGCATCCCTAACTGGGCCTCAGTGTGAGGACATCTGTGTCGATGTCTCTTTATCCTGCATGTTTGAGCATGCTCACTGTGACTCCCCTCATTGTCACTGATGCTGCTGACACGCACAAAGCTGGGAGCCCTGGTTAGATCTGATGTCACAAAGTAGAGCCACTGAGGAGAAGCCATCATTATTACAGCTTCTGGGGCTTCTACTGTGAATCAATGCTGCTCAGGCAGGTAAGTCCATTCAAGCAAGCACAGATATTTTCAGGATTTGTTACCCAAGTCCGAATGACATCTCCTAGTAGGTGTCAGCTGTGGCTCAGTTAGTTGCACTGTTGCTTCTGAGTCAGAAGGTTGTGGGTTCAAGTCCCCACTCAAGTTAAGTGCATAATCCTGACTGACATTTCAGGACAGCACTGAGGGAATGCTGCACTGTCAGAGTTGACATCTTTCAGATGACACATAAAACTGGGGGGGGCAGTCTGCTCTCTCATATGGATGTAAAAGATCCCATGGCACTATTTCAAAAAAAAGAGTTGAGGGGGGTGGAATTAACCCCAGTGTACCTGGCTAATATTTATCTCTCAACCAACACCGATAAAATAGATTATCTGGTCATTATCCCATTGCTGATTGCTGTTTGTGGGAGCTTGCTCTGCGCAAATTAGTTGTGGCGTTTCCTACATTGGAACAGTGACTGAACTTCAAAAGTACTTTATTGGCTGTAAAACACTTTGGCACATCCTGAGGCCTTTCTAATAGAGTTTCTCTATTAACTTGGTTCAAAAGGATATTTCAGTTATGCTGGAGACTGGGACCAAAAAAAAGATGGCAGAAAAAGAGCGTGAGGGTTGGTCATTGAACAGATGAGAGGAATTGACTTTTGGAATAGGGTGCTTATTCACATTGTTCATATTCTAAAATATTATCGATCGTTTAATGATACCCTGATATAGGCAACAAGAAGATGAGTTTGGGTGTACCTGAGAGATAGATTCAGAACTCAGCCTCTATCTCTATCCCACATGGGTTAACTGCAAAGGCATTTTAAAGGTTTGCATAATTTATTACTACAAGCCCATGTGCAAACACGATCAGAACCGCTAATGCATTCCACTCCACTTAAGTGTATATCATTGACATGTCGACACTTTCAGAGTCCCAAACTAACTCCTTCCCTGCCTTTTGCTCCTGTTAAGTTTATAGCAAATAAATGCATACTTCAGTGAAGGGTAAAGAATAATGGTCCTCTTCAATGGTTACATGCTGAGTTTAAAATCTGCGCCGTAAAACTGTTTACAAAAAAAATACCAATTTAGGGGTGGCTGTAAATTCTGACAGAAGCAAGACGTTCAAAGTCATAAATGTAATGGATAGATTATAGCCAGAGCAGAGGCTAGGTACATCCTTGCTGGTTGGTAGGGGACATTGGAAAAGGAGAGTATGAATCAATCCTGGTCACACGGGTACATCATCCAGTGACACACTATTGAGTGACAAGGTGAAAATATATGGTCCAGGAGATTGAACTGGAGTATCCTAGGGGCAGGGAACAGGCTGAAGGGAAGAAATGCTATTGGTCAAGATAGTTGAATTACCACAAAATAAATCATTGAAAAGGAATTGTCAAACGTGAATATATCAAAATGTTCAACTAGATTGATTATCCTTGAATTTCTACCGGTAAAAACTAAGTTGGTGTTAAAAGTGTAGATTCCTTTCAGATGCCACACTGAAATAACGTGCTCCAAGATTGGAAAGACATAGGGGGAGAAATTCGGGACATTTGCACCTACCGTTAGCGACCACGGGGGTGGGGGGGGGGGGCGCGCTAATGGGGCACAAACGACTTCTCGGCTGTGGCGCACGCCGCTATCGACTCCCGCGACATTCTGCAGGAGTTTAGCGGCAGCGCTAACAGGTAACACCGCGCTCCTCCTGCCGGTAGCACCCCTGGCCACTGTGGCGGTGACAATGTCATCAGCGTGCACAGCGCCCCGTTTTCGTTCCGGAGTGAAAAATTCGACAGCGCCCCGTGAAGCTGCCGCAGGCTTTAGTCCACTCGCTGATGGCGAAAGTTAAAGGGGAGGCGCGGCGCTGACTTGTTTTTTAAATGGCCAACTTAACGGTCGCGGGCCGGCCCTCTTCAAATCGCGGGGTCTGTGCCGCGATGTTGCGGCCCGGCACTCCGCTTCTGTGCCGGTCCTGCTGCCATGACAACCCCCGCTCCCCAGCGGTGTAGGGGTGGCCTCCTTCTCCCCAATGCAGAGTCCGTAGCATGCCCTCCCCTTTAATGGAAGGCTAGGGGCCCTTTGCTCCCGACAGCGCTACCCTTCCCCTCTGCGTGGCAGTGATAAAGTCCCAAAAGTTAGCGCCCCAGCCCCGCCCCCGAGAGGAAGTGGAGCGCGCGAGTTTGCACTCCACTTCCTCTCGGGGGAGGGGGGGGGGGGGCGGGGGGGGGTAAGCCCAATTTAGCCGCTGGGGTGGGACTTCTGTGCCGGGCGCAGGAAGTGCCGCATCGCAACTGTTACCACCCCAATCGGGCAGGTAGACAAGTTCACCTCCTCGTAGTGCAGAATCGTGGATCTACAGTGAAAATGGGGCTTTAAAGTGATGGAGAAAGGTACAGTGGTCCTAATAAATGAAGGACAATTTGAGGCACAGCGGATAGAACTAAGCCAATCAGGAGAGTTGTCGAAATCATATCATGGTTGTGCACTTAAGAAAACAGGAAGGAATAAAAACTAAGGGATGGGGGAAGGAAGGGATTATTAAATGGAGCTTGATATGATCTAAGATGTTGAAGTATAAAAGTACTACAACCCAAACACGGAAGCAGGAAGCACATTTTTCAGTGTATATTAAGTTAATATGGTGGTAAGAATAATAAAAGTCGCAATTATTTTTTTAAAACACTCTTTCAAGATAAAATCTCACTCGTTCTGAAACAGGCAGCAGTTGAGTGAAGTTCTTGGGTAACATTTTGCTCGAACAGTTGCTGATTTTTTGGCAGATTTTGAAAAACAGGGCAGGACAGCGAGAGTTTTGTGAAAGAAGAAAAAAAACAAACGTGGCCAGAACAAAAACCCTGAGATTTTGATTAAAATAAAGAGATATGTGACCCGGCGAGAGCGGGAGACGGTTTGTGTGCGAGGGAGAAAAAAAACAGAGAAAGTTGGACAAAAATGTCAGGTCAAGAGACAGGGAAAATCAGACTCGTTAAAGAGTGAGGGGCCGACATTGGTGGACACACTGCCCGCTTCCGTCGAGTTTTCTGGGCGGTCTCCCCTCCGAGCGAGTTTGGTGGAGGCCTCCCGCCGGCGGGGAGGGGGGAACGCTGGGGACCGCCCGCTGGCGTGCAACGCGCGTAAGTGTCCTCCCGCCCGCTGCGTTGTCAGTTTGGTCTGGGCGGTCCTCTGCTCCAGCAGGGGAAAAGACCACAACCTGGAGGCAGGTCTAACCTCAACGGTAAGACCTGCAAAAAAAAAAGGTTAGTCCACTTACTTTTCTTTATTTTTCGGGTTCCCCCGAAGGATTTCTCGAGCCAGACTTTCAGCTTCATTGTCGGCGATTTTCTCAGCAGTACAACTGTTTTTCCGCTCGGCGAAAGTTTCCACTTAAGTTTTTTCACGGTATCGCCCACATCTGAAGACACCCGCCGGGACCAAACTGTCCACGTGCAACGCCGAGAATAACCGCCAGGGCGTAAGTTTGGCCTCAGATCGCTGAGAGACCCGCCCTGTGAACGTTGCTTAAACAGGGCGGTCAGGGGGGACCCTGCAAAGAAAGGTCAGTTAAACGTTCTTTATTTATTTTTGTAAAATTTTAAAATGGCGATCAGGTTTAAAACTGTCTTGGGAATGCTTTGTATGTTTTTTTTTAATCAACATTTTTTTTTAAGTTTTCCCCCCCCCCCTCCCTAGGCCCAACCGCAGCCTCAGACTAAATTTTAGTACTTACCGTCCATTCCGGTAACGACCGCCCGTGTTACTAACTTTCCATTTACCCGCCGAGAAAACCACCGACAATGAGTGTGCAATGCCCATTTTCTCGCCGGGCGATTAGTTTTAATTACTTTATACATAAAAATGGAAATTCTCGCCAGCTTTTCTCGTCGAACGTTAGCGGTTCTTCTGTGCGGGCAATCGGGCGTTGAGTGGCTTTAGGGAAAGTCTAGCCCCTCGTGGTTTTTGTCTTATTTTTTGAAATTTAAAAATGTAATCAGTTCCCCCCTCCCACCCAACCCCCCCCCCCCCCCCGCCCCTCCCCCCCCCCCGGACCCGACTCAATCCTCGGCGGGACTTTGCCGCTGAGAATGGAAGCTCCCGCCCACTGCCTCCCAGATTCAGGGCGTAAGTCCCATTTTTGCCACCGGGCAGTCTATCCAAGATTTTTCCATGAAACTTCCGCCCAAAGTACTGTCAGGATCTCAGCAGCCCTTTGGGTGGCATTTGGGCGGAACTTAGCTTCCACCAATTTCGGGGCCTGAATGTTACGATCTCGATGGATGCCATAATTCCGAAGAAAGCCAAAATTCTCCCCCCATCAAAGTGCCGCAGTGCCTCTTGAATGAAACTAGAATTTCTGACAAGGACACCCTCAAAGCCTCCCTGGTAAGGTGCGACATCACCACTGACACCTGGGAGACCCTGGCCGCAGACCGACCCGAGGTGGAGAAAGTGCATCCGGGAGGGCGTTGAGTTCTTCGAGTCTCAACGCAAACAGCATGAAGAAGTCAAGCGCAGGCAGCCAAAGGAGCGCGCGGCAAACCAGCCCCACCCACTCCTTCCCTCAACGAATGTCTGTCCCACCTGTGACAGGCTCTGTGGCTCTCGTATTGGACTGTTCAGCCATCAGAGAACTCACTTTGGGAGTGGCAGCAAGTCTTCCTCGATTCCGAGGGACTGCGTATGATGATGATGATGACCCAGAAGACCATTCCAGGTATTGATCACACTTTCTGTGAAGGATTGTTTCTCAATATCAATCCTGACCTTGCCTCTTACTAATTTGTCCCACTGTCCCCTTATCGTGCAGTCATGGTTTAACTTTAAATGGCACTTAAGGTTAACCCTTAACCTAGTCCACTTAGTGTCTCATACACCTCTGCAATGTTTCCTGTCATTCGCTTCCTTTCAACAAATGTAACTTTTTCCATCCTTTCCTCAAAACTCTGTTCCCTGACACTGGAGACCAGCCTCGTGGTTCTTCGCTCTACTACTTTTAGAGCTTGAATTTCTGCCTTGTGTCTCAGTGACTCGAGATAGATGCAGTATTTAAAATACACCCTGACCAGAGCATTATAAGAAAGAAATAACTTGCATTTATATAGCGCCTTTCATGACCTCAGGTCAGTCCAAAGCACTTTACAGTCAATGAAGCACGCTCATCCTCTATCCTCTCCAAGATTCAGCTCATCCAAAACATATGATTATCATCACCAGATAATGGCCTAGAAATTGGCCTCCATTGCACCTCCCATTACCGCCTCTTTTCCCCTGAGCTCAGGGAACAGGGATCAATCAGGCCTGTCTCGAATGTTATCTGCCACAGTTCTACCCAATGGCAAATATTATCCCAATGTAATTCCTTCGCTGCTTTGTCAGATTCCACCTGCACCCTCTTCAGTCCCCAGTTTAGTATCATCTGTGAATTTCACCACGTTCCATTATGTTTCTGAACCCAAATCATTTTTCAGCAACAAACAATAGGACATGTGGAATTAACCTTCGCCCTGTCTGACAGTTTGTGGAGTTCGGACTCGTGGAACAGAGAACTCAAAACAAAGATTTCTGGAATAAGTTCTCTTTAGTTAAAATCAACAAGAGATTACAAGTAAGCACCCAATAGTACCATTACACATAGTAATCCCATATTACCAATAAGCACGCACAGATCTATTCCTTTACTTGAAGCTCAAGCGATCATAAGCAAAAACTCACATGTACTAAAACCAGCGAGTGGTCGGTTCGGCCGTGACTAGATGTGGCACTTTAACTGGTAACTGACCAGGTTCCCTTCATCTGCAGCAGCCCAAAATGTCTTTTCGCAGCACTTTTTATACCTCCAAAAAACTAGGCAGTCCCTTCATCATCATAGGCAGTCCCTCGAAATCGAGGAAGACTTGCTTCCACTCTAAAAAATGAGTTCTCAAGTGACTGTACAGTCCAATACGGGAATTACAGTCTCTGTCACAGGTGGGACGGACAGCGGTTGAAGGAAAGGGAGGGTGGGGAGTCTGGTTTGCTGCACGCTCCTTCCACGACCTGCACTTGTTTTCTGGATGGTCTCGGCGACGAGACTCGAGACATGTCCCATCCAGCAGGGGGAATGGCCGTAGCTGTTTTTCTTACCTCTTCTCCTTATCAATTAACTCGAGAGTTGATCAGTGGGCCCCATCATTGGAGTCTCCATGTCTGCAAGACTCTCACGATCTGAAGGCCTGTTGTCTCTTTTATCTGTGATTAACCCCTGCAGTTACAACCATTTGTTCTGTCCAGATCTGCCAGCTAAACCCAGCTTTTGAAATATCTCAATCACAGAACAGCTTGCAGACTCAGCAGTATTAAGTTACATTTGATCAGCAGAAAATCCCGTTGGCCTCGCAAGGCATGCTGGTACATAAAATTTTGATCAACTTTAAGCAAACTTTTACAAAATCTTACAAATAGCTGTCCCAGCTCTGATCCCTGCAGCACTCTATTCAGTGTCTATCCCCAGTTTGATATCACTCCCCTAACCAGTACCTGATGCTTCCTTTTCTTCAGTCAATTGCTGAATTATCTCCACGTTTAACCTAGGCTATCTACTTCATTAAGTTTCTTTAGTAGCTTTTCACGTGGAACTTTATAAAAGGCTTTCTAGAAGTCTAGGCCTAATAAAGCATAAAACTTTCCAACATTTACTTGGGGTACCACTTCCTCAAAAATGTCAAAAAGATTGGGCAGGCAAGATCTGCAATTCTGAAACCATGGTGACTATCTCTTACTCGGTTAGTTTCATTCAGGTACTCTTCAACTTTGCTCCCAACAATAACAGCTTGCATTTATTTATATGGCGCCTTTAAAGGTAGGCAAATATATGAAGGCTTTTAAAGAGGTGGATTTTAAGGGGGCTTTCACTGGAAGAGAGGAAGGTGGAGAGGTGGAGGATTTTAGGGAGGGAATTCCAGAGTGTGGGGCCTAGGTGGCTGAAGACTTGGCCGCCAATAGCGAGGCGAAGGGAGGAGGCATTGAATAAGAGGCCAGATTCAGAGAAATGGAGAGCTACGGGAGACTGGGTGGGCATGGGTTATAGGGTTGGAAGAGGTTACAGTGATAGGGAGGGGCTGAGGTCATGAATAAATATAAACATGGGGATGATCATTTTAAATTGGAGGCACAGGGGGACCGGGAGCCAATGAGGATATGGGATGATGGGTGAGCGGGACTTGTTATGGCACAGGATATAGGCAGCAGAGTTTTGGATGAGCTGAAGTTTAGGAGGGTGCATGATAGCAGGCTGGTCAGGAGAGCATTGGAATAGTTAAGTCTGGAAGCAATAAAGGAAAGGGTGAGGGTTTCAGGGCTAAGTGAGCTGAGGGAGGCGAGCAATTGTCTGGAGCTGGGCAATATTACAGAGGTAGATGTAGGCAGATGTTATGAAGGTGAGGGCCTAAGCATCAGAAGCTCTGATTTTGGTCAAATAGGTCACCAAGATTGTGAACCATCTGGCTCAGCCGGAAACAATGGCGAGGGAGAGACACTTGCCTCAGGAAAGATAAAAGTGAGAAAGAAATTGAGATGATGTAAGATAGGAACAGGAACCATTATTCTACAGGCAGTACAATTATAAGATCACAAGGGGGATTGACAGGGTAGATGCTGAGAGGTTGTTTCCCCTGGCTGGAGATTCTAGAACTAGGGGCACAGTTTCAGGATAAGGGGTCAGCCATTTAAGACTGAGATGAGGAGGAATTTCTTCACTCAGAGGGTTGTTAATTCTCTACTGCAAAGGGCTGTGGATGCTCAGTCATTGAGTATATTCAAGGCTGAGATCGATAGATTTTTGGACTCTAGAGGAATCAAGGGATATGGAGATCAGGCGGGAAAGTGGAGTTGAGGTCGAAGATCAGCCATGATCTTACTGAATGGCGGAGCAGGCTTGAAGGGCCAAATGGCCTACTTCAGCTCCTATTTCTTAAGTTGTTAACCTGTTTTTACTTGATGGTGTTAGTTGAGGGAGTAATATCGTCCAGGATGCAAGAGAAGCATCTACTCTTCATCCAGTAGTGCCGTGCAGGCTTGAGGGGCCGTATGGCCTACTCCTGCTCCTAATTCTTATCACAAGTTCGCTATGGATGCGGGGAGGCCATCTAAGCACATTTAGAAAGAACCTGTTTCTTATTGATGTTTTCCTTCATCACCGTACCCAGAGGTCTGTTCCACACACTGATCACTCTTCATGTAGTCAAGCACAATCCAGTTCACTTGAGTTCCTAATTCACTTTCACACTTTCTCTGAGCTTTACCATATTGTCCAACCTACACCTGTTAACTGGTCATATTACATGAAAATCCCACTGGCAATATAAAAGACATAAAGAAAATCAAAATAAGATAAAAAGACAAGAATATGACGTGATTATACATCAGTCGACCAAAAACAGAAATGTTGATATTTTGTCACTACTTTTGTTATCTTTAAGTCACTAATCGGAGATTTTCCATATTGATGTTAAGTTGATGGGTCGCCACCCGTATCCAATTCGATTGATAAGAGGCAGGTAATCTTCTTGATATTAATAAGACCTAAGGGGTCTATCTATCATTGTTAATCTGCTGTTTGCTTTTAACTGTCAAACACAATGGTTGAGTTAAATTCCGATAATTATCCAGGACATTACCACCTCAGGCAAAAAACAACATTAAACATCTCAGGTTATTACAGTTGTACCATTTTATCGCAATACTTAAAAATTCCAAGTGCTAAATTATTTTAAGTACACATTATCACCTAACAACTCTGAATTTCATTTTATTTCTCTGTCCCTTTTTCTTCCCTGCAAATGAAGTTGATTTGTTTATCGAATGATTCCTTTCCTAGATTCCGTGTTATTTTAAACATTTCCATTTCCTTCCACTTTTTCCCCCTCCAGAAGAGACATAAACGCCAGGGCTGAAAACAATAAAAGCATTAAGCTTCCCACCTTCAAATTGTGCTGCAGAGAGGCCTCACTTAGCAGAAAAATACCTAAGCTATCCTGCAGCAGTTATCTTGCATCCACAGAAGCTGCTCTTCAGCCTTAAAGTGAGGCAACTCAGAGCTGCATATAAGATGTTTAAGAAAGAATGCCTTGCCTTGCAAGAAGACATCGCTATACACGACGTCAGGACATCCCAAAGCACTTTGCAGCCAATGAAGTACCTTTGGAAGTGCAGTCACTGTTGTGATGTGTGAAACAGCATTGAAGCACTGAGCACGCTTGATCAGCTCCGCTGGGCAGGCCACATCGTTCACCTGCCAGACAGGAGACTCCCAAAGCAAGCATTCTACTCGGAACTCCTTCATGGCAAACGAGCCAAAGGTGGGCAGCGGAAACGTTACAGGGACACCCTCAAAGCCTCCCTGAAAAAGTGCAACATCCCCACTGACACCTGGGAGTCCCTGGCCAAAGACCGCCCTAAGTAGAGGAAGAGCATCCGGGAGGGCGCTGAGCACCTCGAGTCTCATCGCCGAGAGCATGCAGAAAACAAGCGCAGGCAGCGGAAACAGCATGCAGCAAACCAGTCCCACCCACCCCTTCCCTCAACAACTATCTGTCCCACCTGTGACAGTGACTGTGGTTCTCGAATTGGACTGCTCAGCCACCTTAGGACTCATTTTAAGAGTGGAAGCAAGTCTTCCTCGATTCCGAAGGACTGCCTATGATGATGATGATGATGTACGAAACGTGGCAGCCAATTTGTGCACCCACAAACAGCAATCAGGTAAGGACCAGAGACTTTGATTTAGTGATGTTGATTGAGGAGTAAAAATATTGGCCCAGGACACTGATCGGGGATAACTCCCCTGCTCTTCTTCAAAATAGTGCCATGGGATCTTTTACGTCCACCTGAGAGAGCAGGTTGGTTTAATGTTGTAATCTATGCTCACAGTATGCTTACAGGTTTTATAAAGCATTGTGAGTGGCTTAGCCAGTCATATGATGTTCATAAGACTCAATAAAACCCAGTCAGTTGAGTCTAGGTCATCCACGATGAGGTATGCAGTAGTGAGCCTAGTGGATGAACTGGTAATGTGTCGTGTGATTTTTAAACCTTTGTCAATAAACCAACTAGTTCGTAATAGCAATGTGTTGCTATTAATTCTTAAGCGAAGAACACATGAAGCAAATACATTGCAAACATTTCATCTGGAAGCCAGCACCTCCGGCAGTGCAGTACTCCCTCCATGCTGCATGAGCGCCAGCTGAGATTCTGTGCTCAAGTCTCTGGAAAGGAGGGCAGAAAAAGTAAATGTGGAACCATGATTTCAGATGCACCAAGGTAGTGGGTACATAAGAAGAACATAAGAAATAGGAACAGGAGTAGGCCATAAGGCCCCTTGAGCCTGCTGCGCCATTCAATAAGATCATGGCTGATCTGATCATGGATTCAGCTCCACTTCCCTGCCCGCTCCCCATAACCCCTTACCCCCTTATCGTTTAAGAAACTACCTATTTCTATCTTAAATTTATTTAATGTCCCAGCCTCCACAGCTCTCTGAGGCAATGAATTCCACAGATTTACAACCCTCGGAGAGAAGAAATTTCTCCTCATCTCAGTTCTAAATGGGCGGCCCCTTATTCTAAGATCATGCCCTCTAGTTCTCGTCTCCCCCATCTGTGGAAACATCCTCTCTGCACCCACCTTGTCAAGCCCCCTCATAATCCTATACGTTTCGATAAGATCACCTCTCATTCTTCTGAATTCCAATGAGTAGAGGCCCAACCTACTCAACCTTTCCTCATAAGTCAACCCCCTCATCTCCATAATCAACCTGGTGAACCTTCTCTGAACTGCCTCCAAAGCAAGTGTATCCTTTCGTAAATATGGAAACCAAAACTGCACGCAGTATTCCAGGTGTGGCCTCACCAATACCTTATATAGCTGCAGCAAGACTGCCCTGCTTTTTGTACTCCATCCCCTTTGCAATAAAGATAGCATTGGTCTTCCTGATCACTTGCTGTACCTGCATACTATGCTTTTGTGTTTCATGCACAAGTACCCCCAGGTCCCGCTGTACTGCAGCACTTTGCAATCTTTCTCCATTTAAATAATAACTTGCTCTTTGATTTTTTTCTACGAGGGCATGAAGGCGGAGGCTCAGCATTCGGGAGGACAAGGTTAGAATGAAAGTATTTTTTTTAATGGCTAGCGATCAACAAGCTGAACTCTTTCAAGAAATAGCTCAACAGGGAAGTGTTCGGCTTGCTCTTCTGGATTGATGAAATAAAATGGGACAATGGGCCTTCTTCATTGAACTTATTTTGTGCTCTTCTGATGTCTTGCCAGGCATTCAGAGAGTGAATTTAAGACAGAGAATTCTTGAGCTTCAAGCCCACTCATCCTCCTGGTTAAAAGTTGGGAGAACATCAGAAGGGATTATTTTCCAGCCAGCAGGTGAAAGAAAATCTCTGGCTGGTTTACTTCCATTGTTCAAAAAAATTGTGTCTAGTCTTCTCTACCAGACCAATCGCGATACGAGACTCCCAAAGTGCTCGACTCAGAGCTCTGACACGGCAAGTGAGCCTCAGATGGGCAGAGGGAAGGCTTCAAGGACATCCTCAAAGCCTCCTTGGAAAAAGTGCAACATCCCCACCACAGCTGGGAATCCCTGGCCCGAGACTGCTCAAAGTGGAGGAGAAGCATCCGGGAGGGCGCCGAACACCTCGAGTCTCTTCACCGGGAGCACGCAGAAGCCAAGCGCAAACAGTGGAAGGAGCGCACGGCAACCCAAGCCCCCCCCACCCACCCGTCCCTCCAACACCATCTGCCCCATCTGTGACAGAGACTGTAGGTCCCGCATTGGGCTCACCAGTCACCTGGGAACACATATTAGTGGGAAGCATCATCATCATAGGCGGTCCCTCGAACGAGGGTGACTTGCTTCCACGAGAGTTCACAGATGTTTCAATGAAGGACCCGATGTTCCAGTCCTGAACTCCAGCTGAAGGGGTGGAAGATGCCTGTGCGTGGATTTTTTTTTTAACGTGTGGTAACCATTGCACACATCAGCCACCACACGGGCTCTACAGAGCTAGGCCTTTATCCAGTGGCAAGGGTTAACCAGGTCGACTGGAGACCTGCTCTGCTGCATGGACCTAGTGCGCACACATATTGCAGTTTGGGCTGGGCCCGTGCTGCCCCTGGGCCCTCGGCTCTTCTGGGCCCCGTGGAAGCGTGGAAGCAAGTCATCCTCGACTCCGAGGGACTGCCTAAGAAGAAGAGAAGGATACATAAATTTCTGCTCATGGAAAAATAAAGTTAAAATTCAGCTGCTTTAATTGATGCCTAAGGGATAAATTAGAGCTAATTCAGCCAATGAACACTGGCTCAGATGTTGTTGTAACAGGACATCGAACGGCATCTGCCATCACCTTAGACTTGTCCTTGCACGTTTAGGTTTTTAATTTATTTACGTAGGATGTTGCTGAAAGTGTGAGCTGATAATGTTGCAGTGAGGGAAACAGGGCCTCTGCAAACTGAGTCAACAAGGCAAGCAACTTACTCAATCACCAGACTGATTCCTGCGTTGGGGGGATTGTCCTATGAGGAGAGATTGAATAGACTAGGCCTATATTCTCTAGAGTTTAGAAGAATGAGAGGTGATCTCATTGAAACATACAAAATTCTTACAGGGCTTGACAGGGTAGATGCAGGGAGGATGTTTCCCCCGGCTGGGGAGTCTAGAACCAGGGCTCACAGTCTCAGAATAAAGGGTCAGCCATTTAGGACTGAGATGAGGAGAAACTTCTTCACTCAGAGGGTGGTGAATCTTTGGAGTTCTCTACCCCAGAGGGCTGTGGAGGCTCAGTCGTTGAGTATATTCAAATCAGAGCTCGATAGATTTTTGAATATTAAGGGAATCAAGGGATATGGGGATAGTGCAGGAAAGTGGAGTTGAGGTAGATGATCAGCCATGATCTTATTGAATGGTGGAGCAGGCTCAAGGGGCGAATGGCTTACTCCTGCTCCTATCTCTTATGTTCTTATGTTCTTAATCAGACTGAAGGATTGCAAAATTAACAGCGCAAGGACTGAGAAGCACCTGTAAACTAGACTGACGCAAATTCAATGTTGAATCAGGTGCAGAAACAGGAATAAAGAGAGGGAAAGAAAGATTAAATTATAGAGATAGAAAAAGAGACTAAAAGGAAAAGTTAAAAAAAAAATTGACCTCAAGGACTGAGGGCTCGAAGTTGGTGAAGGCCCCAGGCCCGCCCAAGCACTGCCGATGGCCGCTGAGGTACCTGACGGTACTTTGGGCAGAGTTTTCCTCAAAAAGGTCCTTCAAAGGGCGGCAGGCGGCAAAAGAGGGACTTCTGCCAGCAATCTGGGCGGCAGCCGGCGGGAGCTCCCAATCTCAGCGGCAAAGGCCTTTGCCACCCAAGTGCCGCCGAGTATGGAGTCGGGCCCACAGAGGGTTGAAGAGCTGGAAAGGAGAATCACCAAAGAAAAATAAACATTGGAACACTTTCAGGGGACCCCCATGCAGGAAAGTCGCTGTAAAGAAAAAAATTCTGAAATGTTTACTCACCTTTTTCTTCAGGATCTTCAGACCGACCGTCGGGGACAGACCAGCCTCCAGCCAGCGGTCCGCCCCCGTTCTGGCCGCCGACTCCCACCGACTCCCGCCTGCATCAATATGGCGTCTCGGCGGGTGAGAGGTCAGTTGTGCCGCTCGGCCGTCCGCTGACGTCAGCGGGGCGCTTCCCGGCGATTCTCCCCTCCCGCCCGCCCCAGCCCAAATCAAAATTGGCACTGGACGCAACTCGAGGAGGAATGTCGGCAGCAGCGGGCGGCAGTGGGCGGTAAGGCTATCAATTTCGAGCCCTGAGACTCCACACTTGTAATAGTTCATTTTCAGTGCCAGAGAGGTTGATTGGCAGTAATTAACACTTATCACGTCTTCAAAAGGGTACTTACACTTGATATTACAAGATTGCACTTCCCGTGGCAAGTTGAGTTCATATCTAATGCGCAAATATAGCAACTTCACGCCGTTCTATGCATTTCAACGGTGAGGCTGACAGAGAAATGCTGTTTTCGTGAAACTAACAGCAAAGCGGCTCAACTCAAACAGAAGCTGTTGGATGATAATGCTTAACTGCACATCTGCCCCTTACCCCTTACCATTTGCGCACAAATAACAGCAAGTACCCTCAATGCTCTCTTTAAGCTGCGCGTCCCACGCAGCGCTCCAGGGAATCCGCACAGACGGCTGGCTAGCTTTTCAATACAGAAAAACGGGCATGTGCGGTATTTAGACTGGCCCATGCAGCCACTTAAAGGGACCGCGTCGTGCTGAAACAAATAAGAGGGAACATTGTGCACCATTAGCCTTACCATTATTTTGTCAGCAAAATCTGGCCGATTACTTTTTTCAAATGTGGTCATTTGCTACATGCAGTCCTGTCCACGCTCACAAAATTCCTCCTGAGATGAGCCAGATTAATGGACGTTCACAGATGAACTCAACATTAACAGTTTATGACTTGTTATGGAGCTTGTTAAACATATGAACATAGGAAATAGGAGCAGGAATAGGCCATACAGCCCCTCGAGCCTGCTCCGTCATTCAATAAGATCATGGCTGATCTGATCATGGACTCAGCTCCACTTCCCCGCCCGCTCCTCATAACCCCTTATCCCCTTATCGTTTAAGAAACTGTCTATTTCTATCTTAAATTTATTCAATGTCCCAGCTTCCACAGCTCTTTGAGGCAACGTATTCCACAGATTTACAACCCTCTGGGAGAAAAAAATTCTCCTCATCTCTGTTTTAAATGGGCGGCCCCTTATTCTAAGATCATGCCCTCTAGTTCTAGTCTCCCTCATCAGTGGAAACATCCTCTCTGCATCCACATTGTCAAGCTCCCTCATAATCTTATACGTTTCGATACGATCACCTCTCATTCTTCTGAATTCCAATGAGTAGAGGCCCAACCTACTCAACCTTTCCTCATAAATCAAACCCCTCATCCCCGGAATCAACCTAGTGAACTTTCTCTGAACTGCCTCCAAAGCAAGTATATCCTTTCGAAAATATGGAAACCAAAACGGCACGCAGTATTCCAGGTGTGGCCTCACCAATACCTTATATATCTGTAGCAAGACTGCCCTGCTTTTATACTCCATCCCCTTTGCAATAAAGATAGCATTGGTCTTCCTGATCACTTGCTGTACCTGCATACTATGCTTTTGTGTTTCATGCACAAGTACCCCAGGTCCCGTTGTTCTGCGGCACATTGCAATCTTGCTCTTTGACTTTTTTCTGCCAAAGTGCATGACCTCACACTTTCCGACATTATACTCCATCCGCCAAATTTTTTCCCACTCACTTAGCCTGTCTATGTCCTTTTGCAGATTTTTTGTGTCCTCCTCACACATTGCTTTTCCTCCCATCTTTGTATTATCAGCAAACGTGGCTACGTTACACTCAATCCCTTCTTCCAAGTCGTTAATATAGATTGTAAATAGTTGGGGTCCCAGCACTGATCCCTGCGGCACCCCATGAGTTACTGGTTGCCAACCAGAGAATTAACCATTTATCCTGACTCCCTGTTCTCTGTTAGTTAGCCAATCCTCTATCCATGCTAATATATTACCCCCAACCCCGTGAACTTTTATCTTGTGCAATAACCTTTTATGTGGCACCTTGTCAAATGCCTTCTGGAAGTCCAAATACACCACATCCACTGGTTCCCCTTTATCCTGTTCGTTGCATCCTCAAAGAACTCCAGAAAATTTGTCAAACATGACTTCCCCTTCATAGATCCATGCTGACTCTGCCTGACCGAATTTTGCTTTTCCAAATGTCCTGCTACTGCTTCTTTAATAATGGACTCCACCAATTTTCCCAACCACAGATGTTAGGCTAACTGGTCTATAGTTTCCTGCTTTTTGTCTGCCTGCTTTTTTAAATAGGGGTGCTACATTTGCAGTTTTCCAAATTAAAGCTGAATGTGCAAATTTTCAGCAACTTGCTTTCTAGCCCACAGCACATTAACGACAGTCCGTGTAAAGACTGGCATCAAGGCAGAATAGGAGAAATGTGATGGCATACATAATCAGGAAAGGATAAACAGGCTGGGTCTCTTTTCTCTTAAAAATTATGAAAGGTTTTGATAGAGTGGATACAGAGATTGTTTCCACTTGTGGGGAAAAGCATGATTAGAGACCATCAATATAAGATAGTCACCAAGAAATCCAATAGGGAATTCAGAAGAAACTTCTTTACCCAGAGAGTGGTGAGAATGTGGAACTCGCTGCCACAGGGAGTGGTTGAAGCGAATAGTATCGATGCATTTAAGGGGAGGCTGAAAAAGCATATGAGGGAGAAGGGAATAGAGGGTTATGCTGATATAGATTTAGATGAGGAAAGATGGGAGGAGGCTCGAGTGGAGCATAAACGCCGGCATGGACTGGTTGGACTGAATGGCCTGTTTCTGTGCCGTATATCCGATGAAATCCTTTGTTAAGATGTTAAACTGAGACCCTCGATGGCTGTAGTGGTGGCTTCAGATGGACATTAATGTACTGTTCAAAGACACGCGGGTTCTCCTATTCCTCTCATGACCAAATGCCAGAAACAGAGGAACTGATTATTTATCCTGACATTTAGTACAAAATCTCGTTTTGTGCAAAATGACTGCCACATTTCCCTGCATAAAAGCTGTCACAACGGCACTTCAAATAGATGAATTGAATATGAAATGCTTAGAGATGTTTCTGCGAGACTATATAAATGCATGTATTTTTTCTTTTGAGTCAATAAGAAAGAAAGACTTGCATTTATATAGCGGCTTTCACGACTACTGGGTGTCTCAAAAGCGCTTTACAGCCAATGAAGTGCGTTTGGAGTGTAGTCACTGTTGTAATGTAGGAAACATGCCCGACAAATTGAACACTGCAAGTTCCCACAAACAGCAATGTGATAATGAGCAGATAATCTGCTTTTGTTATGTTCTTTGAGGGATAAATATTGGCTCCAGGATACTGGGGATAACTTCCCTGCTCTTCTTCGAAATAATGTCACAGGATGTTTTGTGGCCACCTGAGAGAGCAGACGGGGCCTCGGTTTAACATCTCAGCCGAAAGACAGCACCTCTGACAGTGCAGCACTCCCTCGGCACTGCACTGGAGTGTCAGTCTAGGTTTTTTGTGCTCAAGTCGCTGGAGTGTAGGACTTAAACCCACAACCTTCTGACTCAGAGGCGAGAGTGCTGCCCACTGAGCCACAGCCAACACTGGAAGAGATAAGAATGCAAAATTTAAAAGAAAGTAAAAGACCATTTCAAAGCAGGTCGCTTACAAGGCTGTGCAGTGATCGCTTTCACGCCCTCACAACGTGCTCATATTGTTGATAGGTTTTAATGCTGATCTGTGGCTGGCAAAGTGAATTTAGATGAGCTGATTTCTTGAGTGACATGCTGCATTCTTCAGTAACAGGAGAAGCAGCCCAGAGATAAAGAGCCCTGCACACAGAACAAGATAGACACATAATGACAAGGAATGCTTATTGACTTGTGTGAAATGAAACTTGTATTATCCTTTCAGCTGTGTTGTTAATGATATCAGAGGAGGTTTTATTGAGTGTAAAGGCCTCAGGCGAAATGCATAGGGTGGGGAAAAGTGGCCTGTTAGGTTTAAATAGAGTTGCCGACAGATTTCAAGTGTTCTGATCTTGGTCATTCCAACACTGCGTCTCATTATGATAGGAGCTCGAACAGTAAATACTTAATGTGTTTGGCTTAGCGGCAGTCTAAGAGAGCACATTCAGACCCCACTGACACATCTGACCTTGTCTTTCGGAGAGTTGCTTAGTGCTGGGGAGTGCAGGGGGTTGGAGACAGCCACACAAGAACACAAGAAATAGGAACAGCAGTAGGCTATTCGGCCCCTCGAGCCTGCTTTGCCATTCAATAAGATCATGGCTGATCTGATCATGGGCTCAGTTCCACTTCCCCGCCCGCTCTCCGTAACCCTTTATTCCCCCATCGCTCAAAAATCTGTCTATCTCCACCTTAAATATATTCAATGACCCAGCCTCCACAGCTCTCTGGGGCAGAGAATTCCACAGAGTTACAACCCTCTGAGAGAAGAAATTTCTCCTCATTTCAGTTTTAAATGGACAGCCCCTTATTCTGAGACGATGTCCCCTAGTTTTAGTTTCGCCTATGAGTGGAAATATCCTCTCTGCATCCACCTTGTCGAGCCCCCTCATTATCTTATATGTTTCGATAAGATCGCCTCTCATTCTTCTGAACTCCAATGAGTATAGGCTGATGGACCCCCCAGGTCCCTCTTTACTGAAGCACTTTGCAATTTTTCTCCATTTAAATGATAATCTGCTTTTCTATTTGTTCTTTCAAAGTGAATAACCTCACATTTTCCTACAGTATACTCCATCTGCCAAATTTTTGGCCACTCATTTAATCTGTCTATATCCCTTTGCAGATTTTTTGTGTCCTCCTCACAATTTGCTTTCCCACCTTCTTTGTATCATCAGCAACCTACTCAACCTCTCCTCATAAGTCAACCCCCTCATCTCCGGAATCAACCTACTGAACCTTCTCAGAATAGCCTCCAATGCAAGTATATACTTTCTTAAATACGCAGTACTCCAGGTGTGACCTCACCAATACCCTGTACAGTTGCAGTAGGACTTCTCTGCTTTTATACTCCATCCCCCTTGCAATAAAGGCCAACATTCCATTTGCCTTCCTGATTAATTGCTGTACCTGCATACTAACATTTTGTGTTTCATGCACAAGGACCCCCCAGGTCCCTCTTTACTGAAGCACTTTGCAATTTTTCTCCATTTAAATTATAATCTGCTTTTCTATTTGTTCTTCCAAAGTGAATAACCTCACATTTTCCTACAGTATACTCCATCTGCCAAATTTTTGCCCACTCATTTAATCTGTCTATATCCCTTTGCAGATTTTTTGTGTCCTCCTCACAATTTGCTTTCCCACCTTCTTTGTATCATCAGCAAACTTGGTTACATTCCACTCGGTCCCTTCATCCAAGTCATTAATATAGATTGTAAATAGTTGAGGCCCCAGCACCGATCCCTGCGGCACCCCACTAGTTACTGTTTGCCAACCGGAAAATGACCCGTTTATCCCAACTCTCTGTTTTCTGTTAGTTAGCCAATCTTCAATCCATGCTAATATATTACCCCCAACCCAGTGAACTTTTATCTTGTGCAGTAACCTTTTATGTGGCACCTTATCGAATGCCTTCTGGAAATCCAAATACACCATATCTACTGGTTCCCCCTTATCCACCCTGCTCGTTACATCCTCGAAGAACTCCAGCAAATTTGTCAAACATCATTACCCTTTCATAAATCCATGCTGACTCTGCTTGATTGAATTTTGCTTTTCCAAATGTCCTGCTGCTGTTTCCTTAATAATGGACTCCAGCATTTTCCCAACCACAGATGTTAGGCTAGCCGATCATAGTTTCCTGCTTTCTGTCTGCCTCCTTTTTAAATAGGTGCGTTACATTTGTGGGTTTCCAATCCGCTGGGACCTCCCCAGAATCCAGGGAATTTTGGTAGATTACAACCAATGCATCCACTATCTCTCCAGCCACTTCTTTTAGGACCCTAGGATACAAGCCATCAGGTCTAGGGGACTTGTCTGCTTTCAGTCCCATTATTTTACCATGTACTACTTATTTAGTGAAAGTGATTGTATTAAATTCCTCCCTCCCTACAGCCCCTTGATTATCCACTATTAAGATATTTTTAGTGCCTTCAATTGTGAAGACCGATACAAAATATTTGTTTAAAGTCTCTGCCATTTCACTGTTCCCCATTATTAATTCCCCAGTCTCATCCTTAAGGGGCCAACATTTACTGTACCCACTCTTTTCCTTTTCATATACCTTCCTGCTTTAACAGAAAGGAGAGGCGGGTGCTTATAGAGTGTAAACTTAACAATAATAAAACCACTGTCCTATTACCAAGTGCAAGTTCATAAAAATAAGATGCTCCCTTTGATCTATTTTCCCCCTCTCGTTCTTTTAGACAGAGACCTGCGGACAAGGTTGAAACTAATTTGCGGTTCATTAACGCTAAACTGCTCGGAGGTTGCAGTTTTAATTGAGCTGTGAATCTGACATTGAACTTTTTTTTTGCCCCCTGTAATTATAGGGCTGAGCAAGCGAAGTTTAATTATCTGCAGAAACGTAATGCTCAACGTTAGAGGCTATGCTAAGAAGAAGCAGAAGGCGCAGGCCAAGGCCTCCCCGCCCTCCAGCACAGCCAGAGGTGGATGAAGTCGATCTTAAAACTCTCACGGGCCACATTCAGGCACATTTGAGGTGTGTGGGCTTGTGCCGCACTCAGAGCTGTCAACGTCAGGGAAATGCCAGGAGAGAGATTTATGATTAAAAAAAATTGAGAGTGACTGCAAGCCATTTAAACACACGAGTTTACTTTTTACAGTGAGAGACGTTGAAATGGGTGACATTAGCATGAGTGCCTCTCACGCCAAACGAGTGAGATTTAAAACGGTCTGGTACATTGTCAGACTTCTGCTGCTGGTTCCATGCTGAGATTTCCACTGTACAGGTGCCAAAAATTATCGCTCGCACTCGACGTTCAAATCTTTAAAGTTTTGACATAAAGAAACTCCCACAAAGGGCTGGTGCCATGCTGAATATGCGTCACACCGATCACAGTATAATTGCAGCCAGGACAATCTCAGCAGTTTCCTTCTAAGAACATAGAATTAGGAGCAGGAGTAGGCCATACAGCCACAAGCCTGCTCCGCCATTCAATAAGATCATGGCTGATCTTTGACCTCAACTCCACTTACCTGCTCTATCCCCATATCCCTTGATTTAGAGTCTTGAATATATTCAACGATTCACCATCCACAGCCCTTTTTGGTAGTGAATTCCAAACATTCACAACCCTCTGAGTGAAAACATTTCTCCTCATCTCAGTCTTAAATGGCCAACCCCTTATCCCGAGACTGCAACCTCTGGTTCTATTTATTTTTATTAACTTTTGTTTAAAGTGAAATGTCAAGGAATCCTCCATCTGTTGTATTTTCTACTGATTGTTCTGTGGGCTCTTTTGAACCAGTTGTACAGGAGGACAATGAATTTCTCCCTTTGGATGTGTTTCCGTGTGTACGTGCAGAGTACGCAACTCAAACAGGTTTCTGCAAGTGGTCAAGTTTAGCGGAGTGAACTTTAGACTCAGGTCGTGCCAATGTTAATCCGCTCTCTACTCTCATTCTTTCCTCTTAAACATCCCTGATTATGATCACTCAACCATTGGTGGCCGTGCCTTCTGTTGCCTGGGTCCCAAGCTCTGGAATTCCCTCCCTAAACCTCTCTGCCTCTCTGTCTCTCTTTCCTCCTTTAAGACACTCCTTAAAACCTACCTCTTTGACCAAGCTTTTGGTCACCTGTCCTAATTTTTCCTTATGTGGCTCAGTGTCCACTTTGTTGTCTCATAATACTCTTGTGAAGCGCTTTGGGACATTTCACTACGTTAAAGGTGCTTTATAAATACAAGTTGTTGTTGCTTAATTAGTTCTTCCAAGGTGCAGTGCTTTTCTCTTGCCTTCTTTGTCTTTGGACGTATTGAACAGGGAAGAATTATTTCTTCATAATTAGAGCTATCACACTGTTGGGACGGACTGCCACCTAGCCCAGTACAAGATGTAGATGGGCTAAGCCATTGGCTTCGCCGCTTCTAAGGTTCCTGATTCGCCATCATGCTCACTGTATTGTATTCAAATTGATTTTCTGGTGCATTTTGGAGCAAGTTTGCAACGGCAAGAGTGGGACACGAAACAACAATGACTTTTATTTATATAGCGTCTTTAATGTAGCAAAACGTCCCAAGGCGCCTCACAGGTGCGTTATCAAAATAATTTTACGCCTAGCCACATGAGGAGCTATTAGGACAGGTGACCAAAAGCATGGGTCAAAGAGGCAGGTTATAAGGTGCGTCTCAAAAGAGGAAAGCGAGGTGGAGTGGCGGAGAAGTTTAGGGAGGGAATTCCAGAGCTTAGGGCCTCGGTGGTTGAAGGCACGGCTGTCAATGGTGGGGTGATGAAACTCGAGGATGTGCTAGAGGGCAGAATGGAGGAGTGCAGAGATCTCGGAGAGTTTTAGAGCTGGAAGAGGTTAAGAGATAGGGGAAAATAGGGATGATAATTTTAAAATCGAGGCATTGCCGGACCGGGAGCCAATATGGGTCAGTGAGCACAAAACCAGCACAATTTATGACGTAAGTCATTGAAGGAAATTCTGGAACGATCTTTTCAAAATACTGTTAAAAGAATATGTTCACACATGTCTTTATGGTACAGCAACACATAGTAACCAGACCAATTCTTCATGCCTGACAGTTATCATCAAGTATGAAAAGATAACCGAGGCACCGCTATGAGGAAACCTTATCACTCACAAACCCCTTGCACCTGATAGCAGTTTATTTTATTTACCATTTGCTCCAAGTCTTTCAGAATTATAGGTGTAGAATTTTATGCTCAATCTTTTGAATTTTAGCTAACTTTATATCATGGATCATCTATCATGTACCAAAAAAGTTGGCAAGTAATCATAGCAACCCAAACCCAAAACACAACTTCAGTTACTCGGAGTTGAACTCACATGATTGACTCTTTGTCTCATTTTTTTCCTTCCCTCTCTCTGGGAGATTTTCAGCCCTTTGCTTGTCCCATCTTTCAATGACTTGAATGAGTTCAGGAACTTATATTTTAGGAAACCCCACAAAGGCGCACAAAGTCCTACTTGACCTATCTCATAGGGGTACAGTAGCACAATGGTTATGTTACTGGGCTCATGAACCAAAGACTATGGCTGGAATTTTCCGGGGGGGGGTGCGGGGAGGGGTGGGGGGCAGCGCGTGGGATTGGTGACGGGTTGGGTGGGAAATTTAGGGGTCGAAATTCGGTCCCGCCGTTTTTGAGGCGGTGTCACCGGCTGAGTGCTGATTTTAACGCCAGGCGTTAGGTGCCGCCTCAAACTGCAAAATTCGGTTTTGCCGCCCAAAGATGAGAGAGCAGTGCTAGAAGTGACATTGCACAATCATCCTCGGGCGCCAATGGAGCAGCATCTCAGGAGGCCGACCGAATTGCCCCACTGTAAGCTGCCGGCATGCAAGTTAAAAAGAAAATGACAAAAATCGTTTCCCACACTTCCCCTCACCCTCACCCACACTTCCCCACTAGTCCCACTAACACCTAAATGCTAAAAGAAATAAACATAAGCACTTACCTTGACTCCTGGACGCTCCTGCCCCGGGACCCCCGATATCCCACCACCTTTCCCAGGCTGTACGGACACCTGCTGGTAAGGCGTCCGTACAGCCTAATATCACATCGGCAGCGGCAAGGGGGCATTGCACACTCGATGACATCATCACGTGGGCGGCGGCAGAGTGCGCAGCGGTACATCTTGGTGCCGTCCCCATCAGCCCAACTAAATTTGCCAACAGCCCAGGCATCCGGTTGCCGCCGATGCTAAGTTCTTAGCCACCCATTAGCTGTGGGTAACGGACGGCGTAGGAAACTAAATGCTGGACTATAAATACTCACTTAGGCCTGCATCAGTTTAATAGGATACCATTTGGAGTGTCTTCCACCGCCGACATATTCCAGGGGGTGATGAACCAGATTTTGCAAGAGATTGAAGGGGTCGTGTGTTATTTAGATGAGATACTCATTTCAGCAACAAACAGGTAAATCCATGATAAGGTGTTGAATGAAGTGCTCAAACGGCTAGAGAAGCACAGAGTATGAGTAACTGCTCACAAGTGTGAGATATTTCAAAATTCAATGGAGTATCAAAGGCACAGAGTAGGCAAAGATGGTTTACATCCAACCAAGTGAAAGTTGGATGCAATCAGAAATGTACCCACTCCCAAGAATGTCTCTGAACTTCGATCATATTTGGGTGTTTTGAATTATAACGCAACGTTCCTCCCAAGCTTGGCTACAGTTTTACATCTGCTGACTGAGCTGTTGAGAAAACAGGTCCCTTGGAAGTGGTCAAAAGAATGCGACAATGCGACACAGCATTCAAAGCATGTGAAAGCCAGTTAGTAGAGAGTACCATGTTAGTTCACTATCACGTATCTAAGGAGATCAAGCTAGCATGTGACGCCTCTCACGCCTCGGAATTGAGGCAGTAATCTCTCATGTACTAGATAGTGGGGAGGAGAGAACAACTGCCTTTGCTTCACCCACTCTCAGTGCCAGTGAGCGGAATTATGCGCAGATTGAAAGGGAAGCTTTGGCAATTATTTTTGGGGTCAAGAATTCTCACAAATACTTGTTTGGTTGTAAGTTTACCATCATTATTGACCATAAGCCCCTGATGGCAATCCTCATCCCAAAGTCCCCAGTTCCAACCTTAGCTGCAGTCCGAATGCAGAGATGGGCTTTGATTTTATCAGCATATACATATGACATTGAGTACAGACGATCAGCTGATCACAGTAATGCTGATGCTATGTCCAGGTTGCCATCCCCATCACAAGTTACACCCAATAGGGAAGAAGTGCTCTATTTCTCATACTATGATGAGTTGCCAGTCACATCTGAAGAGATTGGTAGGGCAACCTAACATGACCGAGCTGTGTCAAAGGTGTATGACTACATAACAACTGGATGGCCAAAACAGGAGTCAGAGGAAGGTATTCATCCATACTTTGTTCATAGGATTGAATTGTCAGTGGATAAAGGCTGTATCATGGGGGGAGCAAGACTGGTTGTCCCAAGTAAGTTCAGGTAAAAATTGATGGGAGATCTTCATGACCAGCACCTGGGAATGTGCTTGACCAAGAGTTTTGCACGCAGTTACTTATGGTGTCCAGGTTTAGATAAAGAGATAGAGTACATCGTCAATCAGTGTACAGCGGTGGGCAAGAAAACAACATCAATACCATTATAGCCATGGAAATGCCCTCCCAGAGTATGGCAAAGGTTACAAGTAGATTTTGCTGAGCTAGAAGGACAGCAATTGTTTATGGTGATAGATAGTCATTCAAAGTGGATGGAGGTATTTCCAATCTGGAAAATAACAAGTAAAACACTAGACAATTTCTAAAGATTGTTTTCTTCATATGGCCTCCCAGAAGAAATTGTGACTGAAAATGGGCAGCAATTTTCTTCAGAAGAATTTGCACAGTTCATGAGCAGAAATGGTATGAAACATACTAAAGTTCCACAGTCGGGGATAGAGTATAAAAGCAGAGAAGTCCTGCTACAACTGTACAGGGTATTGGTGAGGCCACACCTGGAGTACTGTGTACAGTTTTGGTCTCCGTATTTAAGGAAGGATATAGTTGCATTGGAGCCTGTTCAGAGAAGGTTGATTACGGAGATGAGGGAGTTGACTTATAAAGATAGGTTGAGTAGGTTGGGCCTGTACACTTGAAGTTCAGAAGAATGAGAGCTGATCTTATTGAAACTTATGAGAATGAGGGGGCTCGACAAGGTGGATGCAGAAAACATATTTCCACTCATAGGGGAAATTAAAACTAGGGGACATAATCTTAGAATAAGGGACCGCCCATTTAAAACTGAGATGAGGAGAAATTTCTTCTCTCAGAGGGTTGTAAATCTATGGAATTCTCTGCCCCAGAGAGCTGTGGAGGTTGGGTCATTGAATATATTTAAAGTGGAGATAGATAGATTTTTGAGCAATAAGGGAGTAAAGGGTTATGGGGAGCGGGCAGGGAAGTGGAACTGAGCCCATGATCAGATCAGCCATAATCTTATTGAATGGTGGAGCAGCTCGAAGGGCCAAATGGCCTACTCCTGCTCCTATTTCTTAAGTTCTTATGTTCTAATGTACCACCCTAGGGGGTGCTAGTGAGATGGTGATGTGATATTATAGACAGAGAGGGATGGGTGGAGGTCCAAGGTAAGTTGGAGTGAGTAAGGATGTGCAGGAATAGTGATGGGGATGTGATGAGAGGCGCAGTAGGATGAGGTTGAGTGTGGCTTTGTACTAATGTTTCATGATAGAAACATAGAAACAGAAATTTACAGCGCAGAAGGAGGCCATTCTAGCCCATCATGTCCATGCCAGCCGACAAAGAACCACACGGCCCTCGGTCAGCAGCCCTAAAGGTTACATATAAATCTATGAACAATGACGGAAAGGCAAAGAGCACCCAGCCCAACCAGTCCGCCTCACCACAACTGCGACACCCCTTATACTAAAATAATCTACACTCCACCCCAACCGGAGCCATGTGATCTCCTGGGAGAGGCAAAAACCAGATAAAAACCCAGGCCAATTTAGGGAGAAAAAATCTGGGAAAATTCCTCTCCAACCCATGCAGGCAATCGAAACTAGTCCAGGAGATCACCCTGGCCGTATTCTATTCCCTGCAGTACTTAACATTATATCTGCACTGTCCAACTAAAGGTCATCCAGTCTAATCCCAATTACCAGCTCTCGGTCTGTAATCCTGCAGGTTACTGCATTTTAAGTACCTATCCAATCATCTCATAAAAGTGGTGAGGGTTTCTGCATCCACCACTCTTTCAGGCAATGAGTTCCAGATCCCCACAACCCTATGTGTAAAGAAGCCCCCACTGCCTCAAATCCCCTCTAAACCTTCCTCTAACCACCTTAAAACTATGCCTCCTCGTAATAGACCCTCCACAATGTCCAGACCCCTCAATATTTTGTACACCTCAATGAGGTCTCCTCTCAACCTCCTCTGTTCCAATGAGAACAAACCCATAACTAAGTTTCTCCATTCCAGGCAGCATCCTAGTAAATCTCCTCTGCACCCTCTCTAGTGCAATCACATTCTTCCTATAATACAGTGACCAGAACTGCAATCGTTGTAACGTTTGCGGTTCTCCACCCAGGTGCTCCTCACGACATCTCTGCTTGTGCCCTCCTGTGCAATGTGCAACTAGGCTGTGTTGTTCTCCGAGGAAGGCCTCTTCCACCCTTGGGTAGGGAAGAGGACCTCCCTGCATGCTGTGACTCCCTCCATAAGCATATTCAGCTGTACACCTCTGTGCAGTAATTGTCAGAGTTTGCAGCAGCTCAATGCTGCAGAACACTGACAGCACAACTGCCAAAATAAATTTGGACATGGTCCCTTTAAGGAAATCGGCTGATGACCCGTCCTTAAATGACGTCACCAGACCCGCTTGCTCTAATTGGCCGGGAAATGCGCTGGGCAGGGCTTAACAAGCCCCATCAAGGGAAGTTCATTTCATAGACATGGCTGGTGCAAGCAGCAGGACCGCAACCCACCACTGACATCTGCCACGGACCTGGCGAGGTGAACAAAATGCCGGTCTGTGAGTTTAAATCCCACCACGCAGTTGGGGAGCTTAAATTCAATGAATTGAATACATCTGGAATAAAAATGCTTATGAAATTCCCTTTTAAATGGTGAGGTAGTCTCTGCCTCGATAGCTAATTATGAGAATATTATCCCTGTTCTAATAACCCTCAGCTTAAAGCAGATTCTTCTAATTTTCCCCTTTATACTTCTAAAGACATTCCTGATACCATGCCCCCATGTTACTGACTCACCAACTATAGGCAGTAATCTTTCACAATGTAAACTCTCCATAAAAACATTCCATAATTTCCAAAACCACTATTAAACACCCGCTCCCCTCAACTTTCTCTGTGTCAGTGAGAGAGCTGTAATTTTTCAAACCTCAGTTGTAAAGATCCATGTTGTATGGCACTGGATAATAGGGTCTTCAACTTCTTCCCAACAAATTCCAGACAAGGTTATGTACGGAAGAGCGAATTCAAAAATAAATGGTAACTATCATATGGATCAGGAACACAACAGCACGGAAGCTGTTGAGCCTCTCTCTGTCTTCCTCGCTCCCTTCCCCCCCTTCACTGACTGAAGGTATTTTGGTTGGCCACTAATTATGCATCTTGGGATGTATTTACACACTAATCTTTGCACCACTGCAGGTACTGATGAAGACACAATGGCCCAGAATTTGTGGTCAATGGCGAAGTGATGGCGCTGACCTTGAAGAAAGCTGCCCACAAAATTCTAGCGATCTCTGCGGTGTGAATTTCAGCTCTGCCGACCTTAGTTTGAATCTGGCACAAAATCAAGCGAACTCTAAGAAGCTGATTTTCAGCCAGGCCCCTGCCCGCCTAAATGCCGCCCAAAGTGCCACCGATGGCCGCCGAGGTATTGGACGGTACTTTGGGCGGGATAGTCATGAAGAAGGTCGCTCGAAGGTCGGCGGGTGGCAAGTGGAAGATGTACGCTGCCACTCTGTGTGGCAGCGGGCGGGAGGTCGCATTCTCGGCGGCAGAGGCGTTGCCACCCAAGTGCCGCCGAGGATGGAGTCGGGCCCACGGAGGGTCGAAGACCTGAAAAAAAAAACAACGGCAAAAAAACTTAAAAAGTATCCGAAGATCTTCAGGGGTCCCCATCCAGGTAAGTCGCTGTTGAAAAAAAGTTGTTAAAATGTTCACTAACCTTCTTCAGATTCACCGTCGGGGACAGATCAGCCTCCACCCCCGTTCTGTCGCCGATTCCCGCTGACTCCCGCCCGCAGGAATCTGGGAGCTCGGCGGGCGGGAGCTCAGTTGCGCCACTCAGCCATCCGCTGATGTCAGCGGGCGCTTCCCGGCGGCTCTCCCCTCCCGCCCGCTCCAGGCCGCCCCGAAAGTGGCACTGGGCGGATTTGCAAGAGAAACATCGGCGGCAGTCGGCAGCAGCGAGCGGTGAGGAGCTGAAAATCAGCCCCCAAGTGTCTAGCAACAGTGATGTCATCAAGCAGGCTAAGCAGACAATCACATTGACGAATTCTCATGGATAGCAAACCAGGAAGTAAAATACACAGATTCTAATTTACTTTTTATAAATATTACAGAGAACGAAATAAAGATCGGGACATACAAGTGGGATTAAGGTAGAAGCTGAAATATCATCAACAAACATAAAAATATATATTTTATGTTGAAACCAATTCATAATCATATTAATGTAAAAATTTGTAATTCCACAAATATAAAATGAGTTGTTCAGGGTCAGAACGATTGTTAAGTAGTTAGTATTTTGGTTAAAAACCCAGTTACACTACTTTCAACAAGGCTTAATGTTTTTTTTTTTTTAACAGTGCTATTCCAGTGTATTAGGGGAAGTTTTCATCGGGAACTGCATTTCATTTTGATTTGAATTGATTGCCGGCTCCGAGCAGTTCCACAGTGCACGGTGTGGAGGAGCAGGGAATGACTGACAGCATCTTCTGGATTTCCACGTTTATCTACACATGCGCTGACCAGCATTGCCCCGAAGGTGTGGCCATGCATCACTCCGACAGTCCCGCGCAGGCCGTTCACATGCTGGGAAAGATACCGCACGTGTGCATGACGCTCAGCAAATTTAAAGGGACCACGCATGAAACAAGAAATTCAAGGGGACATTAGCGGCAATGCCAGACGTTGCTGTCATTTTCAGAGGAGTAATGACGGCGAACGCGGAGAGTTTTGCCGTCTTTACCACCGCAAAATCCAGCCGAATAAAACTCTGGAGTTAAGTCCTGATTTGATTAAGGGGAGAACTAGTGGAGATTCTCAAAACGAGGAACGGCTTTGAGAAAGTAAATAGGGAACAATTATTTGTACTAGTTGCTGAATTGCTAACATCATCATCTTAGGCGGTCCCTCGAAGCGAGGATGACTTGCTTCCACGCCAAAAAGGGATGAGTTCACAGGTGTTTCAATGAAGGACCTAATATTTCAGGTCCTGAACTACATGTTGAAGGGTGGAAGATGCCTGTGCGTGGATTTTTTTAACGTGGGGTGACCGTTGCACACCAGCCACCACACGGGCTTGACAGAGCGAGGTCTTGGTCCTGTGGCAAGGATTAACCAGGACGACTGGAGACCTGCTCTGCTGCACAGACCTAGTGCACACATATCGCAGTGTGGGCTGGGCCCGTGCTGCCCCTGGGCCCTCGGCTCTTCTAGGCCCCGAACTCACGCCTCGCCTGGGCCCCGATCACATCCCTCGACGAACTCTTGCTGCTCCTTCGCCCCAACCTCACCGCTCAACATTGCTAACAAAGGAATGATAGACTAACGATTATCACCCGGAGAATGAAAAGAGATGTTAGAAGTAGTGTGAGACCCCCTGCCCCCCGATGGAGGTGGTCACACACCACTTGATTTAACACCACATGGAGTGCTGGATCTCCTTGTCACTTCATAAACTTACCCAAAGGTGACTGAGATGTATTGATTGCAAGGTTGCTCTTGCCCATGTTCTCACTACATTTAAATTGAACTGGGCAGGACACGCACACATGTCTCCGATCACAACCAGGCTGTACACTTGAGCTACTGACGGCTGTGAATGGTTATTGAACCTGTAAAAATAGCGACACCACTATTTCTGGCTAGAATGGAGGTGATTGGTAATTCCCCCCTCAATCGCCCTTGGAGACCGCACCGCTGTAAGTGACTGGGATTGATTTTATGCACATAATGTGCATTATGTAACCATTGACCACTCACTGTATTTTGCTCGACCAGCTCCGTTGGGCGGGCCACATTGTTTGTATGCCCGACACGAGACTCCCAAAGCAAACGCTCTACTCGGAAGTCCTACATGGTAAGCGAGTCCCAGGTGGGCAGAGGAAACGCTTCAAGGACACCCTCAAAGCCTCCTTGATAGAGGGCAACATCCTGACCAACACCTCGGAATATCTGGCCAAAGACTGCCCTAAGTGGAGGAGGAGCATCCGGGAGGGCGCTGAGCACCTCGAGTCTCATCGAGAGCATGCAGAAAACAAGCGCAGGCAGCGGAAGGAGTGTGCGGCAAACCAGACTCCCCACCCACCCTTTCCTCCAATGACTGTCTGTCCCACCTGTGACAGAGACTGCAATTTCTATATTGGACTGTTCAGTCACCTGAGAACTCACTTTTGGAGTGCAAGTAAGTCTCCCTCGATTTCGAAGGACTGCCTATGATGATGATGCATTTTGCTGGAGAAATCCCTGTGCGTTATTGGGAGGAGTGGCTGTAGTTTCCGTCACGAGTTCTGTTTTGCTGTAGTTTTTAAGTGACTCATTTTAAATAGACTCTGTAGACTGTCGCGTAATGTGTGGTTTAAACAGACTCTGTTTGCTGAGTAAATATTCTTTGTTTGCTGTAAAATAGGCTGTTTGCTGTGAGTCATGCCCTAAGTCCCGCCCCACCTCCAATTCATTGGCTGGCACGGAGGTGTCAATCAGGCATGCTGGTAGAAATACCAAAGAAAACAAATCTTTATGAACGCATTTACATTATCACTACAGAGCAATTCTGGTAACAGTGAGAAACCACAACAAATAAAACTCCAGATTAAGCAAACGGTTGTTACTAAAGACTCCAATTTAATATCAAGCTTCTGTCAAAATTGCCATTTTATAATGCTATTGACTTAAATTAACCACTCACTGCCTGTCATCTGTTACCCCGTGCATTCAACACACCTTACAGGGCAATGCTCATTTAGATAAAAAGGAAGACTTCTGATTGATCAGGTTCGCAAATTATTGCACGGACAGCGTTGCAGAATGAGCATGTTTGTCTTTGAGCCAATTGAAGGTTCGATCCTAAAATGCCAAGCTTTACTCTTCCTTTCATGTTTTGTTTCTGTACTGCTTTTGTTCATGGAGTGTATGATAAGTACAGTGTTCATTTAGTGCATTGTTACCAATAAAGTCGAAAAAAGCAGCAAATTTAAGTCTGTAGACTTTAATGTGGATACAGTGGGGGTGAATTGGTCTCGGGCAGTAGCGCGAATCGGGTGACGATGAATTGACAGTCCGTTTTACACTCCACCTGATTTTCATTTCCCTTGTATTATCTACCGCCAAAATCAATTTAATTCTCGATATGCTTCTTGTGTGACAACCTGAACTGCTACCCTACCAACTACTGGAACTGCTAACTCAGTCTGGTGTTACATAAGAACATAAGAATTAGGAGCAGGAGTCGGCCATTTGGCCCCTTGAGCCTGCTCTGCCATTCAATCAGATCATGGCTGATCTTCGACCTCAACTCCACTTTTATCCCTTGATTCCCCTAGAGTCCAAAAATCTCTCTATCTCAGCCTTGAATACACTCAATGATTCAGCATCCACAGCCCTTTGGGGTAGAGAATTCCAAAGCTTCATAATTCTCCGAGCGAAGAAATTCCTCCTCATCTCGGTCTTAAATGGCCGACCCCTTATCCTGAGAATGTGCCCCCCTAGTTCTAGACTCTCCAGCCAGGGGGAACAACCTCTCAGCATCTCAGTTATGCACAGTTCAGGTGGACTGAGTATGAAAGTTTCACAATCCATCCTTACACGTTACCACAATTGTAGTGACAACATTGATATACATTGTTAATCAGGAAGCATTTATCTCTGCCAAAATGTTCTAGTTTACTCCCTGTTACTATTTCTGAGTCATCTCTTTTATTTAGCCGTGCCTTCACCTGCTAATCAATGGGAATGATTTCCTATGTGTGCTTTGTGTCTTCAAACCATAACCCACTTATAAAGGACAGGTTTATGATTTCATCCCATAATTGCATGTGCTTGTTAAGTGCTTTCCATTATGAAGATTAATATCTTGTGCAAGTAGAGGAACCCACACTTTTGTAGATACATGCTGTTGACCTCGGTTCTTTGAGTCTATGTTTATCCCTGTGATTGGCAGGTAACCGGGGTAAAGAGGACAATAAAGAGCACTGCCGATGATGGCCGCATGTAGCCCCAAGCAAAATGAG
Organism: Pristiophorus japonicus; assembly: GCF_044704955.1. NCBI lineage: Eukaryota > Metazoa > Chordata > Chondrichthyes > Pristiophoridae > Pristiophorus > Pristiophorus japonicus. The sequence continues at coordinate 11,286,743 of NC_091989.1, read as the reverse complement.
TTCAGAACGAATTAACTAGGTGCTGGCTCTGAGAGTTCCAGAGCAAACATTGTTCCTTTGATCCCAGTGACTGTAGCGTTCCTTAAACAATCAGAGCCAATTCCAATGTGCCCATAGAAAGAAAGACTTGCATTTATATAGTGCCTTTCACGTCCACCGGACGTCTCAAAGCGCTTTACAGCCAATGAAGCACTTTTGGAGTGTAGTCACTGTTGTAATGTAGGAAATGAATCGTTCTTTTCACTCTATATCGAATGGCTTCTTATCTGAATACTTCCCAATTATTTATTGACGTCATGGTGAACAAGAATGATTTTCACATAGACAAAAGGATCACACAGCACCTTTTATTTTGTTCTTGTCAGTAATTATCCCGGTGTCTTGCAGATGATAATTGAATAATTATAACTTAGTGATATTAATGATCATATAATGCCACGCACTGCAGAGTAGTTTCCCGAATCTAGTTGAACTTGATGTGTGTACCACACTGTGTATCATCCAAAGGAAACAGCATTGTACAATTAATCTTATTTCACTGACCTTGTTTCAGTATTCTCGATGATATCCAATTATTATTGATTTTTAACATCCATAGAAAAGTGTTTTAGCATTAGTGACATTTTTTCCATTTCACACATCCTACGGCCTCTGTGCGTAAGACTGCAACTGCTGCCAATAATTATGGTGTTTTTACATGTTGACTTTGTCCTTTCATGGGGCACGGCAGCACAGTGAATGTTATTGGAGTAATCCAGAGATCAGGAGGCTTGCGTTCAACTCCTACTGATCGGGAATTTAAATTTAATTAAATAAATCTGGAATTTTAAAAAAAGCTAGTATCAGTAATGGTGACCATGAAACTACCGGATTGTCACAAAAACTCATCTCGTTCACTAATGTTCTTTAGGGAAGGAAATCTGCCGCCCTTACCCGGTCTGGCCTATTGTGACTCCAGACCCACAGCAATGTGGTTGACTCTTAACTGCCCTCTGAAATGGCCTCGCGATTAGGGATGGGCAATAAATGCAGGCCTTGCTGGCGACGCCCACGTCCCATAAATTAATTTTTAAAATGTCTAAACTCCCAATTAAAAAGAGAGGTTCATCTCACCCTGACGGCCTCGTACTTAAAAAAAAGAAAATATGTGAGGTAGAAGAACGGACCATCGCTGGAGAAAGCTTGCAAGATTGACGTGTCCGGAGCAGTTTTGAGCACTTTGCTCACAGCTGTCGTGTTGACTTAACCCAAGATTGTATGGGTGGGCCTTTCTCAGGTACTGTAAAAAAGAACATCTGTTAATTGAGCCGGAGAAGTGGTTTGTGCTTGCTGGAGTCTGTTGCCTCTCGGCAGTTTCCTGCTGGCCTGGTTTGCCTACCAAGCACATCTATGCAGGGAATTTACCAGATAGCCCCTGGCACAGACCGCTGTTGCTTTTTACCATAAATCATGCAAACCTGTGACACATGTAACAAACCTTCAACTATCCATATACGCTGACATGTTCAAATGGTTGACTTGATAGATTAATTATTAGGTTGCTTCATTTAACCTGCAGACATTACAATTATCTTTTAAGTGTTGATGAAGCATCACCTCCTACATAATTGCTCTCATAAGCCAATAAGGTGCATCATTATTAAATATACACGATCATTGAGTCAATTGAGTTAAAGCTCCCGGCATCATTTTAACTCTTCGGTGTTCTAGTGAGAAACTGTATGGTATCATCTGAGCCAATCAACATTCAATATGAATAGACAGGATTGTGTTTGACCTACTGGACATGGTCTGCCAATGATAGCTCTTCAAACAGGAATACAAGATTGACAAGATGCACTTTTGTACATGCTTAGTTATTTACGGCTCTTCCCATTGGTTTAAAGAGAACGTCAGGATATTCTGCCATTCACCCCCAATCTGGACTAACCTTTTTCTAACTTCTGCCATTACCATTTAAATTCAGCACATCATCCCTTTTGCCTCTCTAATCTCTCCTGCCTTCCACCCTATCACAGACCTTCCCTTTTGTTCTTTCTTCCCCTCCCCCTTCCAATGCTCCTTAAGAATGTTCTTTTCGAACATGCGCCAGTTCTGACAATGGGTCATCGATCTGAACCATTAACTCTGTTTCTCTCTCCACAGATGCTGCCTGACCCGCTGAGATTTCCAGCATTCGCTGTTTTTATGTTAGGATAATACACTTGTGCACATGCTCTGATGTGTCTACAGCAACAGCAACTCACAGTTATGTAGCACCTTTAACGTAGTAAGGCGTCCCAAGGCGTGTTGCAGGAGTATTAGCAAACAAATTTTGGACACCGAGCCACATAAGAAGGTATTAGGAGTAATCAAAAGCTTGGTCAAAGAGGTAGGTGTTAAAGAGCCTCTTAAAGGAGGAGGGAGAGGTGGAGATGCAGACGGATTGAGGGAGGGAATTCCAGAGCTTGGGGCCCAGATGGATGAAAGCACGGCCACCAGTGGTGGAGTGAAGAAAATTGGGGATGCGCAAAATAAAACACAGCCCCAAATGTGTTTACAAAAGCAAAATCAAAAGCATCTTGAAGATGGCGGCAGTCTACAAGATGCACTGCAGTGACTCACCAAAGCTTCCCCGACAGCACCTCCCAAACCTGCGACCTCTGCCAGTTAGAAGGACCAGGGCAGCAGGCGCATGGGAACACCATCACCTGCAATTCCCCTCCAAGTTACACACCATCCTGACGTGGAAATATATCGGCCGTTCCTTCATCGTCGCTGGGTCAAAATCCTGGAATTCCCTCACTAACAGCACTGTGGGAGCACCTTCACCACACGGACTGCAGCGGTTCAAGAAGGTGGCTCACCACCACCTTCTCAAGGGGCAATTAGGGATGGGCAATAAATTCCGGCCTTGCCAGCGATGCCCACATCCCGGAATGAATAAAGAAAGAAGCCAATTGTTAACATTGGACTTCTCACATTTTCAGCCAGCCCATGTAATCTAGGAGCGAGTGGAGTGAGGCACAGAATTTTATAACATAAGAAATAGGAGCAGGAGTAGGCTATTTGGCCCCTGAAACCTGCTCCACCATTCGATAAGATCATGGCTGATCTGATCTTGGCCTCAACTCCACTTCCCCGCCCACTCCCCATAACCCTTGACTCCCTTATCATTCAAAAATTTGTCTGTCTCCACCTTAAATATATTCTATGACCCAGCCTCCACATCCCACTGGGGTAGAGAATTCCATACATTTACAACCCTCTGAGAGAAGAAATTCCTCCTCATCTCCATCTTAAATGAGCGACTGCTTATTCTGAAACTATGCCCCCTAGTTCTAGATTCCCCCACGAGAGGAAACATCCTCTCAGCATCTACCTTATCGAGCCCCCTCAGAATCTTGTACATTTCAATTAGAGCATCTCTCTTTCTTCTAAACTCCAATGAGTATAGGCCCAACCTGCTCAACCTTTCTTCATAACCCAACCCTTTAATCTCAGGAATCAACCTCGTGAACCTTCTCTGAACTGCCTCCAATGCAAGTATATCCCTCCTTAAATAAGGAGACCAAAACTGTACGCAGTACACCAGGTGTGGACTCACCAATACCCTGTGCAGTTGTAGCAGGACTTCTCTGCTTTTATACTCCATCCCCCTGGCAATAAAGGCCAACATTCCATTTGCCTTCCTAATTGCTCAGGGTTGGAGCGGAGGAATTCTTCCCTGTTTCTGGTGGTCTAGAAGGCCGATTGCAATGACTTTCTGAGTATCTAGATTTCATGGTTTTGCAGTGAAAATGGAATGCAGATTTCTGCTTTAAAGTCTAGGCATTCTTTGAAAAAAAAGAGCAGTCTACGCATGTGTTCGGAAGGAATTCATGTCATTCTCTGATTTTTAATTTACTACATAGGAGATAATGCCCTTGAGCCATGCTGTTTAGGGAAAAAGTGGAATTAACCAGAACTACTCACAGCGTTAGGGCCACCATGTTCTAAATCACATGTCACATCATTTAAAAAACTGCTCTGCTTCAACCTTGGGGAAGTTCGGAAGTACTCTGGAGGTCTTTGGAGGTGATATGAACATCTGTACAAACATCTTTACCATACTGTGAACGATTGGAATTTAATAGGTGTCTTCGTCAGGACATTCATTCTTTATGACCAATCGGTGGAAAACAGATAGCTATTGGAATGGGGCCTGTCCTTTCTCACCCTCTCTTGATGACCAATTGCATGCTGCAGCGTCGAGATCGCAGAAGGTACGCTCTACAGCATTATGTGCCCAATGTAAGACACGCCAGACTTATGAGGAGGACCAGACGTTACACCCCCTGCAAGTACAGGGAGAAGCAATCTTAAAACAACTTGCCTGACATCACCTGCCTTCAGAGACTGAGCTTCCACAAAGAGGTTATCACTGCGGTATGCCAGCTCATAAAGGGAGATCTGCAGCCTGCCAGCACCATCAGTACTGCACTGTCCATTGAGGTCAAAGTCACCGCGGCACTGTCGTTCTATGCGTCGGGTTCTTTTCAGGCCTCAGCTGGCGACATTTGCGGTCTGTGTCAGCATGCCATACGTTGCTGCATTAGACAGGGCACTGAAGCCCTGTACGCATGCAGGATGGACTTTATCAGCTTCCCTATGACCAGGGAGGCTCAGACTGAGATGGCTTAAGATTCTGCCGAATTGCTAACTTCCCCAAGGTGCAGGGAGCAATAGACTGTACGCACATCGTGATGCGGGCACCTTTTCAGGATGCAGAGGTTTTCAGGAACCGCAAGGGATTCCATTCCCTGAATGTGCAACTCGTTGTCGACCACCAGCAAATTATTATGGCAGTGAATGCTAAATTTCCGGGCAGCATCCATGATGCTCACATCCTGCGTGAGAGCACTGTATCTGACTTGTTTAACAATCAGCCACAAGGTCAATGCTGAATGCTTGGTGACAAGGGATATGGCCTTGCCATCAGGCTGATGACCCCCCTGCGTGACACTCACACCGAAGCCGAGAGGCGATACGACGAGAGCCACAGAGCCACTTGCAAAACCATTGGAGTGCTTAAGCAGTGCTTTAGATGCCTGGACCACTCAGGAGGCGAGCTCCAATATCACCCTGAGCAGGTAACTCAACTCGTGGTGGTGTGCTCCATGCTGCACAACTTGGCTATCAGGAGGGGACAAGAATTGCTTGAGGAGTCTGACAGTCCACCTCAGCAGCGAGAGGAAAATGAGGATGAGGAGGTGGGCGCTGACATTGGCCCAGACAATCAGGCTGATGTTGAAGCCATGCCCCCACCCCCCTGTAGACCGCATGAAAGAGCCCATGGTGGCATGATAGCTGTAAGACTCTTATGTCAGGAGCTCATAAATGAACGCTTTGCCTGAAAGAGCATTGGTGTTATTTACAAGGCTGACACACTGCTGAGTGTGCAGGTCATACATCAATGGTGGGCATCACCTTGGTGACAATTAAAGTTTGAGTTGATTGAAGTTAAGTGTAATTATACCCTTTGATGTTAAGGAATCATCAGCGTGCAATAGTGCAGTTATCTGAGCCAATGCTCAACAAGGTTTTGTTAAATAAAAAACATTTAAACCAAACATTTGTCTGAAATCAGCAGTATTTCTGTACAAACCAACCTTCCCCCACCTCCCCGCCCCCCCCCCCCCACCCCGCTTCTCCTCCCGACTTCTACCCCTTCCCCTTCCCCTCCTGACTCCAAGCTGCCTGGCCGAAAAGATCTTCAGGCGATGCTTCATTGCGAGGCAGGGGGGGCGTTGACGGCCAAACTGCTGCTTGGATGGATACGGGAGAGGACGGTCCCGAGGTGGGAACGTGCTCCGAGCCAGTAGTAAGATGTTGCTCCTGGCTGTCATGTGTCGTTGGCAATGGGGGTGCGGCACCTTGGGGTGCAGTGCCGCGCTCTGGGAAAACTGGGAGCCCTCTGCTCCAGGGTGTCCTCCATCTCTTCCATGTTATATATTATTTGTTGGACTAAAATTCGGTGCCATCTATGTTCTTGGTGCTTAGTTGGCTTTTTGCAGCTGGTGAATCTCCCTCGTGCCTCCCACAACAGCCAAACAAGCACACACCAGAGCCACACCTGCCTTCAGTCCCTCTGCACTCCCTCTCTCGCTCTCTCCTCTTCTGCGCATGTCATGATAACCCTTGACCTCCTGAATCGTGGGAATCGATTGTTGCCATGCGCTGCCACTTTAGAAGGTCAGAGAGATTTAATACTACCGCCCATTTCATATCGCTCGCGGTAACGCCCAATTTCAAAAATGGAGACTAGGGGCTTTGAGAATGGGCGACAAGCCGGCGATCTGAAAACCCATTTTTACCGTCCACGCCGGAAATAATGCCCATTTTTGGGCGATCTGCACAAAAGTGTAAAATCTAGCCCTTAGTCTTTGAGTATATTCAAGACGTAGATCGATAGATTTTTGAATATTAAGGGAATCAAGAGAAGTGGGGTTCAGACAGGAAAGTTAAGTTGAGGTAGAAGATCAGCCATGATCTCATTGAATAGCGAAGCAGGCTCGAAGGGCTGAATGGCTTACTCCTGCTCCTAATTCTTATGTTCTTATGTTCTTAGGTTCATCCATCTCTTTCTGTCATACTTGCATTCATGAAGCCTCAGCCTTATATCGTGTCTAAACTTTGAAGGTGGGGTGCCCAGACCCGAGGATTTTCATGAGATTTACTAGCATGTCATTTCTGGCATTATTTACAACAACAACAACCTGTATTTATATAGCACCTTCAATGTAGTGAAACGCCCCAAGGGGTTTCACAGGAGTATTATGAGATCAAATAATTTGAGACCAAGATGCATAAGGAGAAATTAGGGCAGCTTGGTCAAAGAGGTAGGCTTTAAGGAGTATCTTGAAGGAGGAAAGAGAGATAGAGAGGCAGAGAGATTTAGGGAGGGAATTCCAGAGCTTGGGGCCGAGGCAACAGAAGGCAGGGCCACCAACGATTGAGTGATTATAATCAGGGATGCTCAAGAGGGCAGAATTAGAGGAGTGCAGACATCTCGGGGGGGTTGGAGGATAGGGAGGGGCGAGGCCATGGAAGGATTTGAAAATAAGGATGAGAATTTTGAAATCGAGACGTTGCTTAACTGGGAGCCAATGTAGGTCAACGAGCACAGGGGTGAAGGGTGAGCAGGACAAAAAAAATGTTTTCTTTTGTGGTAACACAGTTTCCCATTTGGGTGGCTGACACCATTAGAAGTTTCTGGAAGAGTCATCATCATCATAGGCAGTCCCTCGAAATTGAGAAAGACTTGCTTCCACTCTAAAAGTGACTGTACAGTCCAATACGGGAATTACAGTCTTTGTCACTAGTGGGACAGACAGTGGTCGAAGGAAAGGGTGGGTGGGGAGTCTGGTTTGCCGCACGCTCCTTCCGCTGTCTGCGCTTATTTTCTGCATGCTCTCAGTGATGAGACTCAAGGTGCTCAGTGCCCTTCCGGGTGCTCTTCCTCCGCTTAGGGCAGTCTTTGGCCAGGGATTCCCAGGTGTCGGTAGGGATGTTACATTTTATGAAGGAGGCTTTGAGAGTGTCCTTGTAACGTTTCCTCTGCCCACCTGGGACTCGCTTGCCGTGTAGGAGTTCCGAGTAGAGCACTTGCTTTGGGAGTTTTGTGTCGGGCATGCAAACAATGTGGCCCGCCCAACGGAGCTGGTCGAGTGTGGTCAGTGCTTCGATGCTGGGGATGTTGGCCTGATCGAGAACACTGACGTTTTTGCATCTATCCTCCCAGGGGATTTGCAGGATCTTGCTGAGACAGCTTTGGTGGTATTTCTCCAGCGATTTGAGGTGTCTGCTGTATATGGTCCACATCTCTGAGGCTTGCAGGAGGGCTACAACCCTGTAGACCATAAGCTTGGTGCCAGATTTGAGGGCCTGATCCTCCAACACTTTCTTCCTCAGGCGACCGAAGGCTGCGCTGGCGCACTGGAGGCGTTGTTGGACCTCGTCATCGATGTCTGCCCTTGCTGAAAGTAGGCTCCCGAGGTATGGAAAGTGGTCCACATTGTCCAAGGCCGCACTGTGGATTTTGGTGACTGGGGGGCAGTGCTGTGTGGCGGGGTCAGGTTGGTGGAGGATCTTTGTCTTACGAATGATTAATGTAAACCCCATGCATTTGTATGCCTCAGTGAAGATGTTGACGATGGCTTGGAGTTCAGCCTCTGAATGTGCGCAGATGCAACCGTCCAACTGTGTTAATGTGGGATGGAGTCACATATAGCACCAAGAACTTCCTGGATCTCTCTACAGCACCTGTAACTCACTCCCTCTCCAGATTCCAAGGATTTGGAACAAATCCTCCCAGGTCTGAACTCTGTGCTCCATCTCCCGATCCGGTGGCATCCTTCGGAGTCCCTTCGGCCAGCTCAGAGCCGGCCTCTGCAGCAACCCCGAAGACTAGAAGTGTATCAATATTTGTCAGGGGGTACTCAGGAGGTGTCTGTATTTTGCAAGGGGACCCACACACAATACACTGAAAACTATTGATACGGTACGGTAATGAAACACTAGACCATTTGTGACTCCTTACTTGTCCTTTTATGCATTCGGAATTAGTTTCGATTCAGTTGGCAAATTCAACCCTTGCTACAAGCTCACAGGACGATTACAGATGTTGAAGGCCATTCAGCGCATCTTGATTCATCTATCTAAAAAGACCGTAAAATCTCCCCATTGCAACATCCACTTTTTTCTAAATTGATTACCAGGTTTTTGCATGCAATAGTCTATCTCGAGGCCCATTCCATACAATGGATAGGTTTGTGTAAAGAAGAACTCCTGATGTCAGTCACAAATGAATTGCTCCCTAGTTTGAACCAATGTCCCCAATGTCCTGCTCTGGTAATTTAATTTATAGTAATATCCCTTTGCCTTAACTATATTATATATTTTTATAAGATTGCTGAGGAAAACATATTACTCTCTCTACTCCATTGTGCTAGTGGTTGTCATTCATCGTAAGTTGAATAGAGAGTGCTCGATCTTAGTGACCACTTTCATGACACAACAGGTTCAAGACAACAAGTTGTTCTCTCTGTTGTTAGAACAGTCAATAAAGATAGTCGCCTCTGCTTTCTGTTCTTGGAGCAGAAGGAGAAAAGTTGCCTCCAATCTAGGCCGAATGAGTACTCTCCTTCTGCTGAGTGAAGGAGCAAAAAATACATTGGCCTGGAAAATGTGTTAACGTTGCACCAGTTTTCCAGGCCGAAAACAGGCACCTAACAGGCAGCTTGGTAAAGGATCCAGTGTAGGCGTCCAGGGCCCATGCCTGAAACAGGAGTTCGGTCTTTTGCATATGCAAATAGGGGGCCTAACGCCTGTTTGAGGTCCTTTCCTGAAATTGGGCTGCCCGGAACACAGCTGGCACCAAGCAATTTTTTTTTCTTCAGATACTTATCCAACTCCCCTTTGAAAGATAAAACTGGGTCTTTTCCACCACCCTTTCAGGCAGTGCTAACCAGATCTAAATCATTTTTGAATATTTTCAAGGTGGAGATAGACAGATTTTTGAACGAACAAGGTTATGGGGAATGGGCAGGAAAGTGGAGTTGAAGCCAAGATCAGATCAGCCATGATCTTATTGAATGGCGGAGCAGGCTCGAGCAAATGGCCTACTCCTGCTCCTATTTCTTATGTTCTTAACCACTCGCTGCGTAAAAAAAGTTTTTTCTTGCGTTACCTTTGATTCTTTTGCCAATCACCTTAAATCTGTGTCCTCTGGCTCTCGACCCCTATATTCAGATCTGTCAGAAGGAGATAGTCTCGTTGGACCTGATGGCTGTTCCTCAACCCTAAATATTCTCTGGTTGCGTTCATGAATTCAGAGGAAATCTGTCCCAGCGGTTCAGCCAATTCAAAATAGTAAAACGCACACAATATTTTCAACAAGTGCCTGCGGTCGAGCTATGGTCCTTATCTCCTATTCAGCATGTTTACACATGTTAAGTAAATCAACTCGACCTAACTTTAATGCAACCACTCTAATATAAATGCGCGCTACAGCGAAAATAATCAGGAAAGATAAGGTGCTGTTACATGCCAGTCCATTTTTTAAATTAACTTATCCAATGTGTGTAAATGGCTTAATTTGTCTTTCAGTAGTGCTACCGCCTCTCAAAGTATGCTTGCAAATTAAGTTGACTAAGTTACATTTCCATGACAAAAGCACTCCCATGTAAACTTCAGATTATATTTGAAGAAAAGCATTACGATGATAGATCAACTTCAATTGGCTTATCAAGAACCGCATGTGTAGTATTTCCTTCAATAGGATGACGGAGTTCCAATTAATGGTAAGATCAGTGCCCAGTGCCTGCTTCTTCTTTCTCACATACATTCCAATACTAGGTGATGCAACGAACAGAAACACATAGGCCCACTCTGGACAACAACAAAAATAACTCGTATTTATAAAGTGCCTTTAACGTAGTGAAAGGTTGCAAGGCTCTTCACAAGAGCATTATAAAACAACAAATTTGACACTGAACCACTTAAGGAGAAATAAGGGCAGGTGACCAAAAGCTTGGTCAAAGAGGTAGGTTTTAAGGAGTGTCTTAAGGAAGGAAAGAGAGATGGAGGTTTCGGCAGGTATGGCCACCAATGGTTGAGCGATTATAATCAGGGATGCACAAGAGGGCAGAATTAGAGGAGTGCGGATATCTCGGGGGGTTGTGGCTGGGGGAGATTACAGAGACAGGGAGGGGCGAGGCCATGGAGGGATTTCAAAACAAGGATGTGAATTTAGCAAAAGCAGCCAATGCAGAGATGTCACGATTAAGACCAATTGACTCCTGGCCTGCATTAATTTAGGACAATATTTGACACAGGCTGACAAAGCATCGTGGTTGATAGGAAAATGATGTCACTAACACCATTGTTTCACGAGGATGAAAAGCCGATGCAAATTCATCTCAGTTGCTCTAAATATTGAGAAAAGCCTTTAAAATTAAGAAAGGTTTTGATAGAGCAAACACAGAGAGTGTTTACACTTGCGGGGAAGAGCAAAACTAGAAGCCATCAATGTAAGATAGTCACCAAGAAATCAAATAGAGAACTCGGGAAAAGCATCTTTACTCAGATTACTTGGATTCCCACAAGACATTTGAGATAGTTCCACATGTGAGACTTTTAAAGAAGATTGAAGCCCATGGCATTAATGAAAAGTTAGCCGGCTGAATTGACAACTGACTTGGCAGCTGAAGACAAACCAATAAAGATGAGCAATAGTTACTAATGGAGTTTCACAGGAATCTTTCCTGGATTAATGTGAAGCTGCTATCATGACGCATAAAGATGTTATAGAATGTATCACAAGAGCCTTTGATGTTAAATTGAAACATGTTATTTTAGCTTTGTGTCAGTGAAGCCACAATTGGAATATTGTATGCAGCTTTGGAACTGCTTCCTCAAAAACATATTAATGGAGGGGAGTTGGTAAATGATAATTCCAGAATTTAAAACTCTGCAGAGTTTTATTTACTCTGGTACAGGTGGAGCGTCCGAAATCCGGAGTTCCGAAACTTGGAATGTCCTGGAATCCGGACACCGGGCCGATCCATGGCTCGGCCGTCTGGAATCCGGAAAATGTTCCGAAATCAGGACCCGCTGCTGCATCCCCCCGCCCGCTCAGCTGTCGAAGTCCCCCGCTTGGCCGCCGAACCCCCCCCCCCTCCCCCCACCCTTACTCGGTCCCGCGTTTCTGGATTCGGGACGTCGGAAAGACGTTCCAAAATATCCAAAATCCGAAACAGCCTCAGCTCTGAGGTTTCCAGATTTCGGACGCTTTACCTGTAGTACACTGCACAACATATTTATGCATGAGTCCTTTGTATGCTATTTAATGCAGTCATTGATGTAGTGCATTTAAAATAAACAGGTTGGTGGTGGCTGTGTAAAAATAGGAATTGTATAAAAATGTGTCACCCAACTCATGACTCGTAGAATTGAGAGCCCTAAGTTATGAGAGTGATTCACGGAGCTGAACTGGTTTTCACTGAGTAAAAGATGTCCGAGAGGGAGCATGATCCAGGTCTTGAAAGTACACAGAGGAACGAATATTGTCAAAGTTAGAAGTTTTTCTCAAGAAAAGAGAAGGTTAGGGGGGTGACCCAATAGAGGTCTTTAAAATTATGAAAAGTTTTGATAGACTAGACATACAGAGAATGTTTCCACTTGTGGGGAAGAACAGAACTAGAGGCCATCAATATAAGATAGTCACCAAGAAATCCAATCGGGAATTGAGAAGAAACTTCTTTACCCAGAGAGTGGTGAGGTTGTGGAACTCGCTACCACAGGGAGTGGTTGTAGCGAATAGTAGAGAGGCATTTAAGGGGCGGCTAGACCATCAGCGGCAGGTCAGGGCCATAAAAGGAGCGGGAGCTTGCGGCCTGGGAGCAGCATGGAGGCGTGCCACTTCAAAGTTCAGCGTGAGCTGGTGCAGGAGGTCAACGGCAGCAAAGACTGACGTCAGCAAGGTCCAGGTCGGTAATTGGAGCGTGGGCAGATACAGCAGGAGCGGCGCGATTGGGGAAAAGGAGCTGTGAGACACTGTGGAGGGACGTGATCGGGGCCCAGGGGAGGCGTGAGTTCGGGGCCAGGAGCCCAGGGGCAGCACGGGCCCAGCCCACACTGCGATATGTGCGCGCACTGGGTCCCTGCAGCAGAGCAGGTCTCCAGTTGTCTTGGGTAATCCTTGCCACTGGACCAAGGCCTAGCTCTGTCAAGCCCGTGTGGTGGCTGGTGTGCAACGGCCACCCCATTTTAAAAACATCCACGCACAGGCATCTTCCACCCTTCAGGATGTAGTTCGGGTTCTTCCTTCGAAAGACCTGTGAACTCATCCTTTTTTTTTGCCGTGGAAGCAAGTCATCCTCGTTTCAAGGGACCGCCTATGATGATGATGAGATAAGCATATGAGGGAGAAGGGAATATAGGGTTCTGCTGATAGATTTAGATGAGGAAAGGCGGGAGGAGCCTTGAGTGGAGCATAAACGACAGCATGGACTGGCCTGTTTCTGTGCCGTATATTCTATATTATTGTTTAACTTTGACAATGAACTCAAAACTGAAGATCTGAATATGAAGTTAACAAGCTTCAAACACAACTATGTTTTCCCCAGGAGTAATAGATACGTGGACTAGACTCTCATATCAGTTAATGCTGCATCAAAAAAACAGCTGGATAAATAGCTGCTTATCGATGAAGCTGAAGGTTATCAGGGTATGTATGTACAAAGATTGTCAAATACCCGATGAACATGATGGATGTTGGTGCTGATACTGTAGCCTGTGCTGGTACATGGAAATTCTATCTGTAGAAAGCAACAAGGTGGTTGAATAATGTTAGTTGTAAGGTTAAATAAATGTTGTGGAGTTTTGCTCAAATGCCTTTGAGGATCAGGGAAAATATTTGCATGAGTATCTTTCATAAGAGTCAATACATTGGATTTTAATCCCTGAAAGGCTAAATTGTACATAAACTGGAGAAGGATCCAAAGATTCTTTCTTATTCAGTGCTTTCCCGTGTTCATAACATCTGTTCAGTTCTGCATTGACCAGGCAGCATTTTAAACTATTAAATATGTGCATATCTATATATATGCACATATATAATAGTTTACCATGCAGATGTATATATAAATACACCAAAGGTGTAAATGTGTGTTGTAATGTTTGCATTTGTGAGTATGCTCACAGGTTTATAGAGCTGTTGAGTTGGGAGTGGCTTAGCCAGTCACGTGATGTTCACAAGACTCAATAAAACCCCAGCCAGTTGGGTTCGGGGGATCCACGATGAGGCAGGTGGTTGCGAGCCTGCTGGTTGAACTGGTAATGTGTAGTGTGATTGTTAAACCTTTGCTAATAAACCAACTAGTTCTTAACAGCAATGTGTTGCTATGAATTCATAAGCAAAGAACCCACAAAGCAAATACATTACCTTGCCAGTGATGCCCACATCCCGAGAATGAATTAAAAAAAAATTAAAATCCTTTTGAAATCTTTGTACACAGTGAGCATTGATGTCGTAACTGGTGATCCTGTAATGTTAGTTGACATGAATGTCAATGTTGGTCTTTGGGCAGCCAGAGTTTATTTGAGAGTTCACGCAGGGGAGCAGGAATTGCTCAGTTGAACTGCCCTAATCATACCTTAGGACTTCATTTCTAGGCCTGTGTCTGTTTCCGGCTGGAGTTCTGCCCGACTAAACTGAGACCAGCTCGAAAACTGTGTTGGGCAGGCCCGGGGCTCGAAGTTGGGCTGAGTTTTTATTTCAAGTTTAATCTTGCCGCCCCATTCACACTGAGAAATGGGACGGTAGTCAGACAAAAGTCGGTTCTTGCTCGGCAATTGGATATTGGAACAGATAGAGTCCTCTGTCACAAATTCGATAATCTGATCCTGAGCCGGGCAGATCCAACAACAGCTTGTATTTATATAGCGCCTTTAATGTAGTAAAACTTCCCCAAGGCGCTTCACAGGAGCGTTAGCAAACACAGTTTGACACCGAGCCACATAAGGAGATATTGGGGCAGGTGACCAAAAGCTTGGTCAAAGAGGTAGGTTTTATGGAGCATCTTAAAGGAGGAAAGCCGAGATGCTGTTGATGATTGATAATCCAGGCTGGCTCAGTGATGGAAGTTGGATGGATAGACCCATCACTGGGGCTCCAATTGATCCCAATCAGCTCAACGTATCTCTGAAAGACAAAGCCCTAACAGAAATGGGTAGATTTTAGCTGGATAAGCAGCTTGAAGTTCATCACCACTCTGTGCTGGTAAGCTAGCTAATTGTTTAGACTCCAGCAGCATCCCTGTGCTCAGCTGGGAGTCCTTTAGCTGCAACTTCTAACAACCCACAACAAAGTAGCCTGGGTTTAAGTAGGTGGAGGGTGTTCTCACAGGGAGAGAGTGTGCAGTCCATATCAGGCAAACGGAAAGTCTACCGAAAATTCAAAAAACGAAAAAGTTGGAAATAATCCCCAGGTCAGATTGCACCATGGGAAAAATGACAGTTGCCATTTTTGACCTTTGGCCCTTCCTCAAGATTAGGAGATTTTACAGTTGAGCAGCACGTGCTGGAGCAGGAGAGCAATGGCAGCGAAGAGGGCGACTGAATTGGACGTTAGCATGTTCCGGGTCGGTGATTGGAGCGTGGGCAGGTACTGCAGCAGCGGCAAGGTCGGGGCGAAGGAGCGGCGAGAGATTGTAGAGGGACGTGATCGGGGCCCAGGAGAGGCGCGAGTTCGGGGCACAGAAGTGGCGAGGGCCCAGGGGCAGCACGGGCCCAGCCCACATTGTGCGATATGTGGGCACACTGGGTCCGTGCAGCAGAGCTGGTCTCCAGTCGTCTTGGTTAACCCTTGCCACTGGACCAAGACCTAGCTCTGTCAAGCCCGTGTGGTGGCTGGTGTGCAACGGCCACCCCACGTTAAAAAAATCCACGCACAGGCATCTTCCACCCTTCAAGATGTCGCTCGGGACCTGGAATATTAATGAGGTCCTTCACTTTTTGGCGTGGAAGCAAGTCATCCTCGACTCGAGGGATCGCCTATGACGATGGGTTTGCAAAGGAACAAGCCCATAAAAAAGCAAACCAAGCACTAGGGTTTATTTCTAGAGGGATAGAATTGAAAAGTAGAGAAGTTATGCTAAACTTGTATTGAACCTCGGTTAGACCACACTTGGAGCACTGCGTACAGTTCTGGTTGCCATATTATAAAAAAGATATAGAGGCACCGAAGAGGGTGTGGAGAAGATTTACAAGGATGGTACCAGAAATGCGAGGGTATGCATATCTGGAAAGGATGAACAGGCTTGAAAAAAGAAGGCTGAGGGAGTGACCTAATTGAGGTCTTTAAAATTCTGAAAGGTTTTGATAGAGTGGATACAGAGAGAATGTTTCCACTTGTGGGGAAGAGCATAACTAGAGGCCATCGATATAAGATCGTCACCAAGAAATCAAATTGCGAATTCAGGAGAAATATCTTTACCCAGAGAGCGGTGAGAATGTGGAACTCGTTACCACAGGGAGTGGTTGAGGTGAATAGTATCGATTAATTTAAAAGGGAGGCTAGACAAGCATGTGAGGGAGAAGGGAATAGAGGGATTTGCTGATAGATTTAGATGAGGAAAGACGGGAGGAGGCTCAAGTGGAGCATAAACGCCGGCATGGACTGGTTGGGCCGAATGGCCTGATCTGTGCCGTATATCCGATAAAATCCTGTGTACACAACTAAGGAACAGTAGAAGGGAAAAAAGCAGACACATAGGAAAAGAAATGTGAAGCGCTTGGTTAGGAGTCGATTAAATGGCCAACATAAAATTAGCATGTGTCAAAAGGAGGTACAATGAGAGAAATCAAGGAAATATGTGAGATGCAGAGATTGCGTGACTAGCTAAAGGAGGATAGGTAGAAAGGGAAGCTGGAGAGACCAGCCACTCCAGTCACCTAGGAGTCTGGGTGGTAGAACAAAAAAAAAGTCTTGGATTTATATAGCGCCTTTCACGTCCAGCTGATGTCTCAAAGCGCTTTACAGCCAATTAAGTACTTTTTTGGAGTGTTGTCACTGCTGTAATATGGGAAACACGGCAGCCAATTTGCGCACAGCAAGCTCCCACAAACAGCAATGTGATAATGATCAGATAATCTGTTTTTGTTATGTTTATTTATGGCTAAATATTGGCCAGGACACCAAGGATAACTCCCCTGTTCTTTTTTGAAATAGTGCCATGGGATCTTTTACATCCACTTGAGAGAGCAGACGGGGCCTCGGTTTAACATCTCATCTGAAAGATAGCATCTCCGACAGTGCAGCACTCCCTCAGCACTGCACTGGGAGTGTCAGCCTAGATTTGTTGTGCTCAAGTCTCTGGAATGGGACTTGAACCCACAACGTTCTGATGCAGAGGCGAGAGAGTGCTACCCACTGAGCCACAGAAGAAACAAAAAAGGAAGCGACTCAATACTAAGGGTGCGGTTCACCCCAGCAGAACTGTTCCGACAGGGGCTGCCCATTTCAAATGCCAAACAGCCCCTCCCACCATCCCTGGAAACACTGGCACACCCATCCCGCAGTGCCAGCACTACCAACAGCCAGAGAGAAAATGGGGGGCTAAAATTCGGAAGCACTGCGTTTGGGGCCATAACTTTTAAAATTGTGGGAAATTGGGCACTTTTCCCTCAGAAATGCAACGTGGGTATCAGAGGCGCTGATGGCCTCAGGGGGGCACTGCAGGACTCTAAAACCGGGGCTTCACCCAATTGCATCTGACTTTCATTCACTGATAATTAGGCTGCTGTTCATTTCAGCTCTTAAAGGGGATGTCGTTTCAGGCAGCACCTGGTTAATCTCATCATTTGTTCAGTTGAGTTGCAAGGAAGGTGTGCAATGGCTGTTGCAAGGCGTCATGCAAGGAGCACTCGGTTCAGCAAACTGACCTTGGAGACATTGGTGGGGGCAGCCAAGGGAAGGAGGGTAATATTGTTCCCTCCAACATCATCATAGGCAGTCCCTCGAAATCAAGGAAGACTTGCTTCCACTCTAAAAGTGAGTTCTTAGGCGACTGAACAGTCCAATATGGGAATTACAGTCTCTGTCACAGGTGGGACAGACAGTCATTGAAGGAAAGGGTGGATGAGACTGATTTGCCGCACGTTCCTTCCGCTGCCTGCGTTTGCTTTCTTCATGCTCTCGGCGACGAGACTCAAGGTGCTCAGCGCCCTCTCGGATGCTCTTCCTCCACTTAGGGCGGTCTTTGGCCAGGGACTGTTGGTGAGAATGTTGCATTTTATCAAGGAGGCTTTTGGGTTGTCCTTGAAACGTTTCCTCTGCCCACCTGGGGCTCACTTGCCGTGTAGGAGTTCTGAGTAGAGCGCTTGCTTTGGGAGTCTTGTGTCAAGCATGCGAACAATGAGGCCCGTCCAATGGAGCTGGTCGAGTGTGGTCAGTGCTTCGATGCTGGGGATGTTGGCCTGGTCAAGGACACGAATGTTGGTGCGTCTGTCCTCCCAGGGGATTTGCAGGATCTTGCGGAGACATCGTCGGTGGTATTTCTTCAGCGATTTGAGGTGTCTACTGTATATGGTCCACATCGCTGAACCATACAGGAGGGCGGGTATCACTAAAGCCCTGTAGACCATGAGCTTGGTGGCAGATTTGAGGGCCTGATCTTCGAACACTCTCTTCCTCAGGTGACCGAAGGCTGCGCTAGCGCACTGGAGGCAGTGTTGAATCTCGTCGTTGATGTCTGCCCTTGCTGAGGTATGGAAAGTGATCTAGGTTGTCCAGAGCTGTGCCATGGATCTTGATGACTGGGTTTCAGTCCTGTATGGTGGGGTCAGGCTGGTGAAGAACCTTTGTCTTATGGATGTTTAGTGTAAGGCCCATGCTTTCAGACGCCTCAGTGAAGATGTTGACTGTGACTTGGAGGTCCCTCCGTTTGGGAGAAGGCCAATTCCACAGGTTTTTAGCGCCATGTGGCCAGGGATGGCTACGGCGGTGTCAGGCAGCACAGTGGTGGATAGACCCCCCACACAGGGTCACAACAAATTCAACGACCTCACTCGTGTGGTCAAGGGGAGTACATGTTTCCACAACTCTTGGATACCAGCCTCTGAGCCTCTGTCTGTGCAAACCAGCACTTAACCCAGCAGGCAACCACCAACCATCTGTGGCTAGTCACACTCTCAGCCTCATTTCACGCCTTGCCTCCATTCACAGCTATTTAACCACAGCAGGCATATCTTCCACATAAATAACTGGACCCTTACTCACACAGCTTCCTTTCTTTGGCAGGCCACGATGGCACACAACAGGATGGAGCAGCAGCAGACTGGAGGGGAATGTGCGGGGGGGGGGGGGGGGGGGAGCTGGTGGGGTGGGGGTTGGGGGAAGTTGAACTGCACCAGCTTCCAACCTGGAGGAGCGAGTGCTACGGCTCATTGTCCCGCAGGTGGTGGACCCCGTAGCCACTGAGGACACCGAGCCCACTGGGCACACCAATGGTATCTTAACCCGTTTTTCTCATCCCACCTCTCCCTTAAACCAGAAGACCTTATCACTTTGCACCTCCTCATTCTGTCGGCCTACCTTGCTCCATTCCAGGAGCCGGGGCCTCCGCAAATCCACTGCCCAATTCCGCGGCAGGCGGCTCTCTCGCCGCGCCCGGGTGAAATCTATTTTGCGCTGAAGCGCTAACGGCCGTTGCTAAAAGGGGCACTTTCAGTCCCTGGGAGTCTTAGTTAAGGTCTGACGCTGTTAAAGTCAAAGTTAAGGCCAGAGGGGAAAAATCTAGTGACGTGGATGTCTCAGCAGTTAAATTTGGAGACTCTTCAGCAAGGTGATGGTTTCTGCACGTGTCGGAGAACTTGCTGACCAGGGGAAACCAAATCGCAAAAATCTTTCAACATCAGTTCTATCAATTTTCAGCTTATAACCACAAACAAAATCTTACAGCAAGTGCGATCTATTGGGAAGTATCAGATGCTTTATACCGAGAAAACGTTTGAAAATGAAAATGAAAAGCCGGGGAGAGGGTGGGGAATGGAAAGTCAAACGGTGTTGACAGAAAAAAGCTAGCACTTTGCAAAGAAAAGTCAATGCTATTTATTTTTTAGTTTACACCATGTTAGACAATATTACCATGCATGGAAATACGCAGCGATCCACAAGATAACGCCAGAATGTGGTTAGCAACTTTATCTTTCAGTTCTATCAGGCACCAGTTTGTATTACAGGAACTTTAGCTTTGGGTTTTAATCACTTAGGGCACCATAAGCTTACAAAGAACTTTTCGCAGAAAGATCGGGCCCAAAGCAATCTCTCTCAAATTTCTGAAGAAAGGCACGATAATCATTTAATTGAAACATGCAACGAGAAACACCCCCAAATCTCTGTAATTCCAGAAAAACAGGTTGCTCTATGGGGAATGATAATCGGAGACACATGACTCGGCAGCGGAAAGAAAGGCTTGCATTTCTCTAGCACTTTTCATCTCCTCCGGACCTCCCAAAGTGCTTTGCTGCCAATGAAGTATGGTTCAAATATAGTCGCTGTTGTAATGTAGAGTTTGCGGCATCAAAAACTATGTGGTTTGAGCCCCCAAATAGCTACAAGTGCGCTCAGAAAAAGGTATATTTATGAAATTCCAAAGTGATTTTGTTGCAAGTGTGCAATTTGGAATAAAAGAAAAATGGGCCGTTGTAAATATAATCAGACAAAATCTCAAGTTTCTTCTAGAAACATAGAAACATAGAAATTAGGTGCAGGAGTAGCTTCAAGCCTGCATCGCCATTCAATAAGATCATGGCTGATCATTCAATCTCAGTACCCCTTTCCTGCTTTCTCTCCATACCCCTTGATAGCTTTGGCTGTAAGGGCCATATCTAACTCCCTTTTGAATATATCTAACGAACTGGCCTCAACAACTTACTGCGGTAGAGAATTCCACAAGTTCACCACTCTTTGAGCGAAGAAGTGTCTCCTCATCTCGGTCCTAAATGGCTTACCACTTATTCTTAGACTGTGACCCCTGGTTCTGGAACTCCCCAGAAACGGGAACATTCTTCCTGTCGCTAACCTGTCCAATCCCATCAGAATTTTATATGTTTCTATGAGATTCCCTCTCATTCTTCTAAACTCCAGTGGATACAAGTGCAGTTGATCCAGTCTCTCCTCATATGTCAGTCCTGCTATCCCAGGAATCAATCTGGTGAACCTTCACTGTACTCCCTCAATAGCAAGAATGTCCTTCCTCAGATTAGGGGACCAAAACTGAACACAATATTCCAGGTGTGGCCTCAAGGCTCTGTACAACTGCAGTAAGACTACCCTGCTCCTATACTCAAATCCTCTAACTATGAAGGCCAACATGCCATTTGCCTTCTTCACCGGCTGCTGTACCTGCATGCCAAATTTCAATGACTGATGTATCATGACACTCAGATCTCATTACACCTCCCCTTTTCCTAATTTGTCACCATTCAGATAATATTCTATCTTCCTGTTTTTGCCACCAAAGTGGATAATCTCACATTTATCCACATTATAGATAGATAGATTTTTAACCAATAAGGGAATTAAGGGTTACGGGGAGCGGGCGGGTAAGTGGAGCTGAGTCCATGGCCAGATCAGCCATGATCTTATTGAATGGCGGAGCAGGCTCAAGGGGCTAGATGGCCTACTCCTGTTCCTAATTCTTATGTTCTTATGTTCTATACTGCATCTGCCATGCATTTGCCCACTCACCTAACCTGTCCAAGTCACCCTGCAGTCTCTTAACATCCTCCTCACAGCTCATACCGCCACCCAGCTTAGTGTCATCTGCAAACTTGGAGATATTACATTCAATTCCTTCATCTAAATCATTGATATATATTGTAAATAGCTGGGGTCCCAGGACTGAATCCTGCTGCATCCCACTGGTCACTGCCTGCCATTCTGAAAAGGACCCGTTTATTCCGACTCTCTGCTTCCTGTCTGCCAACCAGTTCTCTATCCACACCAATACATTACCCCAATACCATGTGCTTTAATTTTGCACACTAATCTCTTGTGTGATACCTTGTCAAAAGCCTTTTGAAAGTCCAAATACACCACATCCGCTGGTTCTCCCTTGTTCACTCCACCAGTTACATCCTAAAACAATTCTAGAAGATTTGTCAAGCATGATTTCCCTTTCATAAATTCAAGCTGACTTGGACCGATCCTGTCACTGCTTTCCAAATGCGCTGCTATTTCATCTTTAATAATTGATTCCAACATTTTCCCCACCACCGATGTCAGGCTAACCGGTCTATTTTTTTTTTAAAGTGGTATTACATTAGCCACTCTCCAGTCCATAGGAACTGATCCAGAGTCAATAGAATGTTGGAAAATGATCACCAATGCATCCACTATTTCTAGGCCCACTTCCTTAAGTACTCTAGGGCCACTTCCTTAAGTCCAGCCTATCAGGCCCTGGGGATTTATTGGCCTTCAATCCCATCAATTTCCCAAACACAATTTCCTGATTAATAAGGATTTCCTTCAATTCCTCCTTTTCGCTAGACTCTCGAACTCCTAGTATTTCCAGAAGGTTATTTGTGTCTTCCTTAGTGAAGACGGATCCAAAATATTTGCTCAATTCGTCTGCCATTTCTTTGTTCCCCATTATAAGTTCATCTGATTCTCTCTGCAAAGGACCTACATTGGTCTTAACTAATCCTTTTCTTTTCACATATTTATAGAAGCTTTTGCAGTCAGTTTTTATGTTCCCTGCAAGCTTCCTCTCATACTCTATTTTCTCCCTCCTAATTAGACCAGTTGTCCTCCTCTGCTAAATTCTAAATTTCTCCCAGTCCTCAGGTTTGCTGCTTTTTCTCGCCAATTTATATGCCTCTTCCTTGGATTTAACACTTTCCCTAATTTCCCTTGCTAGTCACGGTTGAGCTACCTTCCCCTTTTTATTTTTACTCCAGACAGGGATGTACAATTGTTGAAGTTCATCCATGTGATCTATAAATGTCTGCCATTGCCTATCCACCGTCAACCCTTTAAGTATCATTTGCCGGTCTATCCTAGCCAATTCACGTCTCATACCATCGAAGTTACCTTTCCTTAAGTTCAGGACCCTAGCCTCTGAATTAACACTATCACTCTCCATCTTAATAAAGAATTCTACCATATTATGGTCACTCTTTCCCAAGGGGCCTCGCACAACAAGATTGCTAATTAGTCCTCTCTCATTACACAACACCCAGTCTAGAATGGCCAGCTCTCTAGTTGGTTCCTCGATATATTGGTCTAGAAAGCCATCCCTAATACACTCCAGGAATTCCTCCTCCACCGCATTGCTACCAACTTGGTTAACCCAATCTATATGTAGATTAAATTCACCCATGATAACTGCTGTACCTTTATTGCATGCATCCCTAATTTCTTGTTTGATGCCATCCCCAACCTCACTACTACTGTTTGATGGTCTGTACACAACTCCCACTAGCATTTTCTGCCCTTTGGTGTTCCGCAGCTCTACCCTTACAAATTCCACATCATCCAAGCTAATGTCCTTTCTTACTATTGCGTTAATTTCCTCTTTAACCAGCAATACTACCCCACCTCCTTTTCCTTTCTGTCTTTCCTTCCTGAATGTTGAATACCCCTTGATATTGAGTTTCCAGCCTTGGTCACCCTGGAGCCCTGTCTCCATAATCCCAATTATATCATAATCATTAATAGCTGCCTGTGCAGTTAACTCATCCACCTTATTACGAATACTCCTCGCATTGAGGCACAGAGTCTTCAGGCTTGTATTTTTAACACTCTTTGTCCCTTTAGAATTTTGCTGCAATGTGGCCCTTTTTGATTTTTGCTTTGGGTTTCTCTACCTTTTACTATTCTCCTTTCTATCTTTTGCTTCTGCCCCTATTTTATTTCCCTCTGTCTCCCTGCATAGGTTCCCATCCCCCTGCCATATTAGTTTAACCCCTCCCCAACAGCACTAGCAAACAATCTCCCCTAATGGAATATGCTTATGAGTTGGCTACAAATGCCAGAGGGCATTTTCACAAATGTATTCAAGCAAGAGCTGAATCTGTTTCTGTCTGTCGACCATCAGGTTTTTGTACTCTACTGCAATTTTTAACTTATTAATACATTATTTCTGTTGCTGAATACTGATTAGAAAATGTCACTAATATTCTTTTTTATTTTCCTATGCGTGACTGGAAATGTCCTTCAGATGTTAAGTCAGACGATCTGCATGAACCCGTCCATATTTTGAGAAAAGGCTGCAAAATCACAAGACGTCATATAAACATGCCATGGCAATTATAGACAGACAGACTTGCATTTATATAGCGCCTTTCACAACCACCAGACGGCTCAAAGCACTTTACAACCAACGAAGTACTTTTGTTAAGATTGATCAATTTAGAGTTCAGCTAGATGACCCCAAAAAGTAAATAAACACCAATGGAAAAGAAGGGAATTTTGTGTCTGTGTGGGAATTCCTTTTATATTTCCAAAATGGCTGAGGACAATTTGGAAAGAAAGGGATCTACACGCCCAATCAGGGAGCACTCTTAGAAATGGATGCCGATGGTCGGAAACATGGGACATTACGGTTTGCTTTTTGTTTCGCAGAGAAGAGCCTGTGCAGCAAAGACACGCTGCTTACTCAGGCTAAACCCGACTGATTCTACTGAAGAACATTGAGTTCTGAGTATATTCTCAGAAAGAGTACATTATTTCATCAGCAGCGTTTCCACTTCATGATATTTTCCCTTAATAAAATTTAACAAGAAAACACCTCACTCGCTTCTCAGTTGCTCCGCCCCTCCATCCCTCCCCCCCCCCTTGTCAGTGGAACATTGAGTCATGTAAAAGTCCGATTCGTTTTTTTTTAATACCAGCCATCGCACAAAGATAGGTAACTCTTTACTTCGGGTGCGAAGTAATTATGTGGGACAATGATGGAATACCTGCCAGTGATTGCGACGCAGTAATCTAATCTCAGCGTTCATTTGAAGTCATAAACCGCAGCGGCAGAGCATTAACCCTCATCTGAATCCCTGCAATTAAATTATAGGCTTGAAATCACACCCTGGTAATCTGTCATTATTGCTAGAACGTACTGCTTTAATTTCACGTGAGAGTTTAATTATAATTTTGCGCATTCACTTTTGTGCCAGCAGTGGCTGTTGACGCGGACTCCAACTTTTGGTTCGTTGATGTGCTGTGACGTACACAAGAGAATTGACAAACATGATGTAGCTAACACAGAGTTTATTGAGAATGTATCTATAGTCGATTGGCAGAACTGATAGCTCAATCCAATAGAATAGAAACTGGCCCGTTTCTGTGGTGCAACATTCAGATGAAATTAATTTCATGTCAAAGGGTTAAGTTGATTAAAGAACAATAAATCTGTGTCAATATTTGGGAATATGTGTAGGAATGCACTGTTGATTCTCCCATCTTTTTTGAGTATATGATTAAATTAAAATACTTGTATAAAATGATTAACATCGGAACTGATTTCAGGAAGATTGAATTATTCCCTTCTTGATGGAACCAATATTAGGTGATCATTTAGATTAGGTTAACTGTGTTTTTTGTGTGGTAAATAGTTGAAGAATGGACTTTCCTTGTTGCTGCATCTTGTTTTAAGCCTTCTTAACTATACTAATTACGTAGGTTAAATTATGAACTGCATTGTCATCTCAAAGTGGGAGGCTTCAGAAACAACTCGTTAATTGAAAGAGCAAGCGTGCTCAGTGAATCAAAGAGATGCCATCCACAGCATTTTATTCATGTATTGATCAGCCAGAGAACCAAACCGTAGGTTAAAGAAAGAGTTGTATTTATATAGCGCCTTTCACAACCTCAGGAGGCCCCAAGCGTTTTACAGCCAACAAAGTGTCCTCACTGTTGTAATGTAGGAAACGTGACAGCAAGCTCCCACAGACAGCAATGTGACAATGAGCCAATCATCTATTTTATTGATGTTGATTGAGGGATAAATGTCGGCCAGGGCATTGAGGAGAAGTCCCCTGCTCTTCTTCAAAATAACACATTGGGCTCTTTTACATCCACCTGAGAGGGCAGGTGAGGCCTCAGTTTAGCATCTTATCTGAAAGACATCGGCCCAGAAATCCCGGCCTCCCTGGGTCCGTACTGAGTGTGTACGGAGTGTGTACTGAGTGTGTACTGAGTGTGTACTGAGTGTGTACTGAGTGTGCACGGAGTATGTACGGAATGCGTACGGAGTGTGTACTGAGTATGCACGGAGTGTGCATGGAGTGTGCACGGAGTATGTACGGAATGTGTACGGAGCGTGTAAGGACCCGGGAAGGCATCGCAAAAGCCGGTTTTCAGCGCGCAATGCGCATGCGCTGAAACCGGCTTTTCCGATCTGTCAAGCTGGAGCCTGACAGATCCTCCGCATCTCAGGAGCACGGACATTTGCACGGGGAAGATTGCGATATTTACCCATATCTTGCACAGCATATGTCCTGAAAACTCTTGCGCCTGATAAAAGCAGGCGGATAGCCTACTTTTACAGGCGTAAGAGTTTTAAAACACACTTAAAACATAAAAAATAAAATTTTTAAAACACATTTTATTTTTTAAAACCCTGCCCACTACGTTAAATTTATTTTAAACTATAATTTAAAAAACTTTTTAAAAACTCAGAAAAACAATTTTTCCTCTGAGATATGTCTTAACTTTAATTTTAATGAATTTTAATTATGTGAGGTGTGTTTTTAATTTTTTATTTGGTGTTATTGTGTTTTTTTTCTCAATTAATAGCAATGAGAACTCGTAGATACAGAGTTCCCATTGCTATTAATTAAGAACACTGTACCTGATTGGCTGAGCACTCACACGTGACTGCATCTTCTGCTGGGGAACCTGGAGGATGGGAGCGCACTTCGCAGCGCGGGAAGAGAAGGCCTCCCCACCGGAATCCCACACTCCTCCCGGGCCACCAGGTACTTTCAGAAAAATTCTCCAGTCGAAGGCATTCGGCCGAAGAATCCTCCGACCGGTATTTCAGGGCCATCAGCTCCGATGGTGGAGCACTCCCTCAGTACCAGCACTGCAGTGTCATCCTAGATCCTGCGTCATACATCCGTGGAGCGGGACTTGAACCTACAGCCGCCTTCTAGGCTCAGAGGCAGGACAACTAGGTTGAGCATCAGGTCATAACTTTTCAAAGAGAAAGTAAGTTGTCACACGCTAATATCCTGGAAATAACAGCGAGTGAAAAAAAAAATTCAAACAAATAAGGCAAAACCTCTTTGTAAACAAGTTCTGTAACTTTTCGCACCTGTTCAGTGATACGAAGAGCTTGTGGGTTTGTGGTTAACAGGCTGATCACAGGAGAGTGAATGAAACCAGGATGAGTGTGTGTGTGTGTGTGAAGTTTCCACCCGTGCTCAATGATTCCAGCTTCTGTATCTTTCACTGAGACATCCCTTGCGCATTGTACATCCCGTTTTAATATCTATGTCTGCTTGCATCAGTGTAAGAAGTTATAATGTCATTAAATATGTTGCTTGCTCTGTCTTGCGGCAGATGCAGTCAGCTGGGGAACTGAGGCAGCAAGGTTAGAGGACATGACCTCACAGCAGGAGGCTGACGAAGATGGTGTGGTGATCAGCATGCACATTCTATATTGCCAGTTATTTTGGAAAGACGTGTGTCAGTAATTTATTACAGAATCTGTAATAAACCCTCAAATAAACCCTCAAAGCTTCCCTGATAAAGTGCAATCTCCCCACTGACACCTGGGAATCCCCGGCCCAAAGACCGCCCTAAGTGGAGGAAGTGCATCCGGGAGGGCGCTGAGCAACTCGAGTCTCGTCGCCGAGAGCATGCAGGAATCAAGCGCAGGCAGCGGAAAGACCGTGCGGCAAACCAGACTCCCTGCCCACCCTTTCCTTCAATGACTATCTGTCCCACTTGTGACAGAGATTGTGGTTCTCATATTGGACTGTTCAGTCACCTAAGGACATTTTTAGAGTGGAAGCAAGTCTTCCTCGATTCCAAGAGACTGCCTATGTTGATGACAGATTATGTCCTATTGTTCTAATTTGAGGGTAAGACTCCCTTTATTTTCTCTCCATTGGCCTTCCTAGACAATGCACCAAAGGTAACCACATACGTGTAGCTATGCTGTTCTCAGCAGCCATAGGAAGGTGAGTGAGTGCGGATGGGAGATGTCTTTACATTTATCATTTCATCCATTCCTGTGGGAAAATACCTGGCCATCCCTGTTTATTGAACATATCTGATCGTTAGACCAAAAGAAAGAACTTGCTCTTACAAGCTTACTGTTTTGCAGTCAATGTAGTACTTTGGAATGTAGCGAAGCGTGGCAGCCAATTTGCACACAGCAAGCCCCCACAAACAGCAATGTGATAATGACCAGGTAATCTGTTTTTTAGCAACGTTGCTTGAGAGATAACTGTTGGCCAGGACACCGGGGATAACTCTCCTGCTTGCCTTCGAAAAGTGCAGTGGGATCTCTTGCGTCCACTTGAGAGGGCAGACGGGGCCTCGGTTTAACGTCTCCTCCAGAAGACGGTGGGGTGCAAATTGGCATGCATTGCGCTCCTTTTGTGGGTGTAGAACAGATGGAAGGCGTAGCAATTGAGCAGTGGGCAATCTGTGCGGGCATTGGGCACACTGCAGGCGGATACCTAAAACAGGCATTGGGCTCCTTCAGTATGTTAAACGAGGGGCCTAAAACATGTTGGAGGACCCCGCTACAAAGTGAACTCCCAAGGAGCAGGACAGGCCCGAAGCCAGACCCACTAAGGATTCCTCAGCTACGGCCGCTAACTAAAGGTGAGCTTGTCAAATTGGAAACAAAAACCCTTTCTGTGAAGCCAGGAGGAGCAGGGTAACTCCTCCCAGTTCCAGAGTCCTGGAAATCATCCCCATCCTTCCCCCCTCCCCTCCCCCCATTGCCTGATACAAACCCCCCTTCCAGAACTTAAAATTCTGGGCTTAATTTTAAACCTGTTTTGAACCAATGTAATTGCGAGAAATTCGTGTGTACGGCTCTTTCGCCTGGGGGGGGTGGAGCCATTATAATTAGCTGAGATTAGTTCAGGCGCCGGGATCAATAGTTTGGCCAAAAAATGAGCAAGGAAATTTGGGTGTAATTAAGTGCGTAACACACTTGTGCCTGAGTTTCCTTGATCTTTTACACTGGATATCTTTCTTACGCCCCAAGTACACTGGGTGAAAATACACAGGATTTTCCGTCCCTATTTGTCTCAGCTGCCATAGAAATACCAGCACTCTTGTAGCCATTCGAGTTGGGTGCATGGGTCTTCCAGTTAGTTACTTGAGAAATGCTCCAGCCAAGCCAGATCACTGTTTCCAAGGTTCGAATTTGATCCATCATCATAGGCAGTCCCTCGGAATCGAGGAAGACTTGCTTCCACTCTTAAAATGAGTCCTTAGGAGGTTGTACAGTCCAATACAAGAACCACGGTCCCTGTCACAGGTGGGACAGATAGTCGTTGAGGGTAAGGGAGGGTGGGACAGGTTTGCCGCACCCTCTTTCCGCTGCTTGCGCTTGGTTTCTGCATACTCTCGGCGATGAGATTCGAGGTGCTCAGAATGTGACCAAGCCCCCATTCACATGCCCACCACATTGAGCAAGAACCACTTGAAGAAATTCTTTCACCAGCAATTGAATCTAGATTTTTTTTCCCTCCCCTTTCTGAACGACAGTGGAGTCTTGTGATATGTAACACGGCAGGCAGGTCAAAATGAAAAAAATAAAAACGTCACTAGATTTGCATTTCAGAAAGCTGACTACACATTACAGGTACCACAAAGGGATCGGAACCTGGGGAGAACTGACGCATAACAAGAACTTTGAAACCTCAGGCTAGCAGACACGTTCACTGCACTGTAAACTTACTTTTGATTCAGATATTAAGCGCAACGAAAAAAGATTAATATTTCTACATTCCACCGCAGATCCCTTTGTATTTCCACCCATCCCGGGACAAACTAATAAGATTGAACATCGCATTAGGTCATCCTGTCTTGTCAGTGTGATCCTATTCAGCTCCCACATTATTTGAGAAGACTGTTCGATAAGTACGTTGAGCAAGTTCCCCGCTCCCTGTGCTCCACCATTAGCAGGTGTTCCTTCAGCTAACACGTCTTCCGTAACTCTCTTTTCCAAAATCTCTCTGCCTCGGTCCCTCTCTGCTCTCAGCAGTCTCTTCAAAACCCGTCTTTTTGGCTGTACTTTCACCCCCCATAGCTGTATTTTTATTTAACGCTTTTTCTCTCCTGCCTGGTATCTGAGTGTGTGGCACACTGAAGCAATGTTGTTGTCATTGTTGTTTATGTAACTATGGGAAATTTGGTTGTCATGCTGCAAATTAAAGCACTTAAAGCGAGCTCACTACTGATAGTCCAGATAAGCACTTTAAGCTTTCCTGCACTTGTATAACACAGCCTACTGTCAGGGTCATTGTTTTTAATGTTAGCAGAGTGCTGACTGTCCTAACTTTAAAACATAAACACATCTGTTAATAGTTCCTTTTTGAGTGATGTCGGGCCAGTAAGTTACTTAGGTCTATCAGCTCTGTGTCCGTCTATAGCGGGACTGGTCTCAGAGCTTTAATGGCTCCCTAAGACAGATGCCTAATAGCTGTGGCAGTGAAGCTGCCTTTTATATTGGCCTATATTAATTCGGATTCCTTGAAACGCGTGAAAAACTGGGGTCGGTTAATGAGATAAGTGGGCCAGATTTAGCACCACAAACATCGAGAGCCAGCTCACTCGCACCAAGCTCATGGTCTACAGAGCAGTAGTCATACCTGCCCTCTTATATGCTTCAGAGACATGGACCATGTACAGTAGGCACCTTAAAACGCTGGAGAAGAACCACCAACGCTGCCTCCGCAAGATCCTGCAAATCCATTGTCAGTATAGGCGCACCAACGTCAGTGTTCTCGCTCAGGTCAACATCCCCAGCATCGAAGCATTGACCACGCTCGACCAGCTCCGATGGGCAGGCCACATCGTCTGCACGCCCGACACTGGACTCCCAAAACAAGCGCTCTACTCGAAGCTCCGACATGGCAAGCAAGTCCCTGGTGGGCAGAGGAAATGCCTTAAGGACACCCTCAAAGCCTCCTTGAAAAAGTGCAACATTCTCACCGACATCTGGAAATCCCTGGCCCAAGGCCGTTCAACGTGGAGGAGAAGCATCCGGGAAGGCGCGGAACACCTCGAGTCTCTTCGCCGGGAGCACGCGGAAGCCAAGTACAAACAGCGGAAGGAGCGCACGGCAAACCAAGCGCCCCCACCCACCTGTCCCTCTGCCCCACCTGTGACAGAGACTGTAGGTCCCGCATTGGACTCATTAGTCACCTGGGAACTTATGTTACTCCGGGGGACTGCATAAGAGAGAAAGAAGAAAGAAACTGGGTTCTAGAAATCAAAATATATTTTAAAAATGCGGATTTTTTTTTAAAGCATCTAAAAACTAGAACAGGTCTTTATACAATGGGAACTGAAATTAAACGTTGTTTCCATTGTAGCTGATACTGAGTTCCAACTTCACCCTGCGCAAGCTATTAACAGTTGCTTAAAAATGCCTGTGACTTGGCACACCTCAGCACATCAGTGAAGTGGCTAAAAATGTGGAACATGAACAAATCTGATTGGGTCAGGAGCTCTCTCTGGGTGAGGGGAAAAGCAAATGCACCAGATCTCCACAGGATGGCAGAAGAAGTGTGCGTTCCATCGCACCATGCCACTCTAACAGGCCAAGTAATGCAGTTAATGTTTAAGCTATTCATTCATCAAAGCATTAAACGCCAGGATATATAATCCTATTATTTTTATGTTCATGGATCACAAACGATTATTGGCGGCTTTGCGATTGACAGGACTGGGCAGCTCTAACATGCTGCAGATTGGCCAAACAAGACCTAACCATTCCTCAAACCTAATCCACAGGCCTAATCCACAGGCCTAACATGAGGATGTCTATGAAGTGTAATGATGGTTATTAATTGCTAGTTTTTATTTACTGTACTATATCGCAGCCATGGTTTACTGATAGACAGTGGTTTCAATTAATTTAAACGATTAGGTTTTTATTTTAAAAGCATGATGATATACCCACCTTCACACTTTTGAATGAAAGCAATTCAGGATAATGAGAGAATTCCACACGGCGAGAAGAGGGGGGTTGGAGCGGGGGGGGTGGGGGCGGCTGCAGTGGTGGGTGGTTTCAATTTGGGATTTCTTTTCTTCAAAGCCTTTCCCAAGAAGTTTGTTCACAGGACTTCCTGCGGCAGTCAAAACGTTTACATTTGAAACGCTTTGTGAAGATGATTTTGGGACGGATTTCACGGTACAGTAAGACGTGACCAAATGGCAGCGGGATTTGGATGTTTGGAGAGCATTTGGTTGGCCAGTTCTGAAGCAGGAAATGATATACATGAACCAAGGAGGCTCTAATGGCCTAGTCCTGATATCTTAAATATACAGACAAGCTACAATTTCTGACATCAGCTGCTCTGGTCAGTTAAATGCTCAACCACAAAAAAATGTTTAATCCCTATAATGGAAAATGGTTGTTCAGCTTAACCCTAATCATTAATAGGGTAGATTTGTTACTTCATTCAAGATATTTATGGGACGGCTTAGCTCAGCCGACGATTGTGTCACAGCAGCGACATGATAACAGGAAAATAAAGAGAGACCACTAGCCTCGATCGGCCTGCCCTTTGCAAATAGCGCACGTTTCTTCTTTACTTCACCTCAGCAGGCACGTCAATGCTTCACTCTCCGCAGTACGCTAGCGCTTCAGTTTATGGAACTGGCTAAAATACCTCAGAAGGCTGCACAGTCCCAGTTTTCCAGGTTGCCCATGGTTACTAAGGAGGGCGCTGAGCACCTCGAGTCTCGTCGCCGAGAGCATGCAGAAACCAAGCGCAGGCAGCGGAAGGAGCGTGCGGCAAACCAGTCCCACCCACCCTTTCCCTCAACCACTGTCTGTCCCACCTGTGACAGGGACTGTGGTTCGCGTATTGGACTGTTCAGCCGCCTAAGGACTCATTTTTAAAGTGGAAGCAAGTCTTCCTCGATTCGGAGGGACTGCCTATGATGATGAGCATAAGCAACATGTAAGGTGGAAACAAAAAATCCGCAAAAGGACATAGACAGACTAAGTGAGTGGGCAAAAATTTGGCAGATGGAGTATAATGTTGGAAAGTGCGAGATCATGTACTTTGGCAGAACAAAAATCAAAGAGCAAGTTATTATTTAAATGGAGAAAGATTGCAAAGTGCCACAGTACAGTGGGACCTGGGGGTAGTTGTGCATGAAACACAAAATGATAGTATGCAGGTACAGCAAGTGATCAGGAAGGCCAATGGTATCTTGGCCTTTATTGCAAAGGGGATGGAGTATAAAGTCTTGCTACAGCTATATAAGGTATTGGTGAGGCCACACCTGGGATACTGCATGCAGTTTTAGTTTCCATATTTACGAAAGGATATACTTGCTTTGAAGGCAGTTCAGAGAAGGTTCATGAGGGGGTTGATTTATGAGGAAAGGTTGAGTAGGTTGGGCCTCCACTCATTGGATTTCAGAAGAATGAGCAGTGATCTTATCGAAACATATAAGATTATGAGGGGGCTTGACAAGGTGGATGCAGAGAGGATGTTTCCACTGATGGGGGAGACTAGAACTAGGGGGCATGATCTTAGAATAAGGGGCTGCTCATTTAAAACAGAGATGAGGAGAAATTTCTTCTCTCAGAGGGTTGCCAATCTGTGGAATTCGCCGCCTCAGAGAGCTGTGGAAGCTGAGACATTAAGATAGAAATAGGCAGTTTCTTAAACGATTAGGGAATAAGGGGTTATGGGGTGCGGGGGGAAAGTGGAGCTGAGTCCATGATCGGATCAACCATCATCATCACAGGCGGTCCCTCGAACGAGGATGATTTGCTTCCACAAGAGTTCACAGATGTTTCAATGAAGGACCCGATGTTCCAGTCCTGAACTCCAGGGGTGGAAGATGCCTGTGCGTGGATTTTTTTAACGTGTGGTGACCGTTGCACATCAGCCACCAAACGGGCTTGACAGAGCTAGGCCTTTATCCAGTGGCAAGGGTTAACCAGGACGACTGGAGGCCTGCTCTACTGCACGGACCGAGTGGCGTAAAAATAAAAAAGGGAAGGTGGCTCAACCGTGGCTATCAAGGGAAATCAGGGATAGTATTAAAGCCAAGGAAGTGGCATACAAATTGGCCAGAAATAGCAGCGAACCCGGGGGCTGGGAGAAATTTAGAACTCAGCAGAGGAGGACAAAGGGTTTGGTTAGGGCAGGGAAAATAGAGTTCGAGAGGAAGCTTGCAGGGAACATTAAGGCGGACTGCAAAAGCTTCTATAGATATGTAAAGAGAAAAAGGTTAATAAAGACAAAAGTAGGTCCCTTGCAGTTAGAATCAGGGGAAGTCATAACGGGGAACAAAGAAATGGCAGACCAATTGAACAAGTACTTTGGTTCGGTATTCACTAAGGAGGACACAAACAACCTTCTGGATATAAAAGGGGTCGGAGGGTCTAGTAAGAAGGAGGAACTGAGGGAAATCCTTATTTGTCGGGAAATTGTGTTGGGGAAATTGATGGGATTGAAGGCCGATAAGTTCCCAGATGGTCTGCATCCCAGAGTACTTAAGGAGGTGGCCTTGGAAATACGGATGCTTTGACAGTCATTTTCCAACATTCCATTGACTCTGGATCAGTTCCTATGGAGTGGAGGGTAGCCAATGTAACCCCACTTTTTAAAAAAGGAGGGAGAGAGAAAACAGGGAATTATAGACCGGTCAGCCTGACATCGGTAGTGGGTAAAATGATGGAATCAATTATTAAGGATGTCATAGCAGCGCATTTGGAAAGAGGTGACATGATAGGTCCAAGTCAGCATGGATTTGTGAAAGGGAAATCATGCTTGACAAATCTTCTGGAAT
The DNA here is from genome assembly GCF_044704955.1 of Pristiophorus japonicus. NCBI lineage: Eukaryota > Metazoa > Chordata > Chondrichthyes > Pristiophoridae > Pristiophorus > Pristiophorus japonicus. The sequence goes on along the minus strand of NC_091989.1, from coordinate 11,252,206 downwards.
TTTTTGAGGATGTTTCCAGTAGAGTGGACAAGGGAGAACCAGTTGATGTTGTGTATTTGGACTTTCAGAAGGCTTTCGACAAGGTCCCACACAAGAGATTAATGTGCAAAGTTAAAGCACATGGGATTGGGGGTAGTGTGCAGACGTGGATTGAGAACTGGTTGGCAGACAGGAAGCAAAGAATAGGAGTAAATTGGTACTTTTCAGAATGGCAGGCAGTAACTCGTGGGGTACCGCAAGGTTCTGTGCTGGGGCCCCAGCTGTTTACATTGTACATTAATGATTTAGACGAGGGGATTAAATGTAGTATCTCCAAATTTGCGGATGACACTAAGTTGGGTGGCAGTGTGAGCTGAGAGGCGGATGCTATGAGGCTGCAGTGTGACTTGGATAGGTTAGGTGAGTGGGCAAATGCATGGCAGATGAAGTATAATGTGGATAAATGTGAGGTTATCCACTTTGGTGGTAAAAACAGAGAGACAGACTATTATCTGAATGGTGACAGATTAGGAAAAGGGGAGGTGCAACGAGACCTGGGTGTCATGGTACATCAGTCATTGAAGGTTGGCATGCAGGTACAGCAGGCGGTTAAGAAAGCAAATGGCATGTTGGCCTTCATAGCGAGGGAATTTGAGTACAGGGGCAGGGAGGTGTTACTACAGTTGTACAGGGCCTTGGTGAGGCCACACCTGGAGTATTGTGTACAGTTTTGGTCTCCTAACTTGAGGAAGGACATTCTTGCTATTGAGGGAGTGCACCGAAGGTTCACCAGACTGATTCCCGGGATGGCGGGACTGACATATCAAGAAAGACTGGATCCAACTGGGCTTGTATTCACTGGAGTTCAGAAGAATGAAAGGGGATCTCATAGAAACGTTTAAAATTCTGACGGGTTTAGACACCTTAGATGCAGGAAGAATGTTCCCAATGTTGGGGAAGTCCAGAATCAGGGATCACAGTCTAAGGATAAGGGATAAGCCATTTCGGACCGAGATGTGGAGAAACCTCTTCACCCAGAGAGTGGTGAACCTGTGGAATTCTCTACCACAGAAAGTTATTGAGGCCAATTCACTAAATATATTCAAAAAGGAGTTAGATGTAGTCCTTACTACTCGGGGGATCAAGTGGTATGGCGAGAAAGCAGGAATGGGGTACTGAAGTTGCATGTTCAGCCATGAACTCATTGAATGGCGGTGCAGGCTAGAAGGGCTGAATGGCCTACTCCTGCACCTATTTTCTATGTTTCTATATTGCAGTGTGGGCTGGTTCCCCTATCCCCCCATTTACTGGTGCCCCTCCCTGTCATAGGAACACAGCAACAGGAGGCAAATCAGCCCCTCGAGCCTGTTTTGCCATTCAATGAGATCATGTATGTATATATATGTGTGTGTGTGTATATGTGTGTATATTAAAAAAGTGTTTGTGTTTATCTATATAAGAAATACTTGCCTTTATATAGCACTTTTCATGACCACCTGGCACCTCAATGTGCTTTACATTCGTCACTGTTGCAATCTGGGAAACGCAGCAGCCAACCCGTGTACAAGCAACTCCCACAAACAGCAACGGGACAATGACCAGACAAACCGCTTTGTTACATTGATTGAAGTCTAGAAGAGGTGTAAATGGGAATGGCAGAATCATCACAGCTACCATGAGCAACCATCCACTATAAACCCAATGACTCCCACAGCTACCTGGGCTACACTTCCTCCCACCCAGCTTCCTGTAAGGACTCCATTCCATTCTCCCAGTTTCTCCATTTCAGTTGCATCAGTTCTGACGACGTCACCTTCCATATTAGTACTTTTGATAGTCCTTTTTCCTCAACTGAGGATTCCCCTCTCCCGTGGTTGACAGGGCCCTCGACCGTGTCGGTTCCATTTCCCGCGCTTCTGCTCTCATCCTTTCCCCTCCCTTCCAGAGCCACGATAGGGTGCCCCTTGTCCTCACCTTTAATTCTCGATTCCACTCCCACTCTGACCTCTCGGTCCTCGGCCTCTTACACTGTTCCAACGAAGCTGAACATAAGCTCGAGGAACAGCACCTCATCTTTTGATTCGGCACTTTACAGCAGCCTGGACTCAACATTGTGGCTTCCATTATTTCTAAGGTGCACTATTCCTATAATGAGTCACAGACAAGCCTCCAAGTTCTCAGAAGCCTCCCTGGAGGTGCCTATGAAAGAGGTGAGGGCCAGGAGGGTTGCCAAACACCTGGGTAGAGCTTGACTTTATGCGACAGTGTAAAACGGGTGATCGGGAGTCAGCAGACTGTTGAGTTCAATGGAAGTAAAATTCGGGACAGATGTAAAATAGGCTGCCAACTCGCTATCACCCATTTTACGCTAGCTCACAAAGTCAGCAACTACCCCACTCTGTCCACCAGACATGGTGGGATTTCAGAGGTCGCCACTCCAGGACTGCCATCCTCAGCCGGATACAGTGCAGGAAGTGCTTCAATTACTTGCTTCCCATTTAGCACCTCCTCATCCTGTGTGCATCTTCTCCCTCTCAGCACAACTCCTAGCACAAGCCCCAGACATTTGCACTCCCCTTTCAGTCGTCACTCACTCATTCTCGCCCTCTCGTTCTACAGGACAATAATCGTGAGAGGAACAACACCAGAGGGAAGCTTATCTAAGGGTCCTGAGCACGCTGGACCAGCAAGCCATGGAAATGTGTGAGCCTGCAAGAGCTGTGCGTATTGGGCATTTTGAGACGGGGGCTTCACTAAAAAGGATCTCCTTTAATTACGGACGCCTTCATTAAACACTCAGCCAACTTGACAACACCAAATTACATTATGATGCATGTCTTCTGCAACTGTGTAGCCACCCAGTGCCATCCTAACTCTTCTCTCTTGTTTCTTTCCTTTAAATCTTTCTCAACAGTTGGAGGCCCCTGAAACTGACACTTTAGAGGACAATCCTTCTGAGGAGGTGCCATGTCCATTCCTGGTCTTCTCAAGCCTCCTCACACCCTACTTCATATAACACTATATGCATATCCTTCTATTTGTTTCTCCCTCATGTGCTTATCCAGCTTCCCCTTAAAGGCATCTATTCGCCTCAGCTACTCCTTGTGGTAGTGAGTTCCTCATTCTCACCACTCTTTCATCATGTATTAAACAGTCCATCCATTCAATTAACCTCTATCTCACTGACATTCTGACAATGCAGACTAACTAACTGCAATGGAAAGGGAAAATAGCAAATGTGAAAAAAATGATGAATTTATTTACAAACAGAAGATTGAACTAAATGTCTTGACACCAGTCTGGCCCAACTGGCTTGCTGGCACCGTACTGGGTATTGGTTGAGGGGTGGCAAGGGAAAAAACATATTGGAAGAGGTCAACACAACCAACTATGCCACTGCTACTCTACCATGGGGCTCATCACTAATCTGGGAGGGCCGACTGCAGAAAATGAGTGACTCCTTGAAAGCTCCTATCCACTTGCTCCACCAATCTCTCCAAGGTGGACGTCTGTCTCTCCAAAGTGGAGCACAGGTTTGAGCCAAGAGCCTATAGGATAGCTGTTTGCCCTCTGGCGAACTGTCCTCTGGGCTGTCCGTGCCACCAGTACCTGCTCCTGCCGACCAGTACTAGATGTACCTCACTCTCTAACTCAGCCTGGTGCCAATCCCTATGCTGGTGCAATCTCAGATCAGCCATGATCTTATTGAATGGCGGAGCAGACTCGAGGGGCCGTATGGCCTACTCCTGCTCCTATTTCTTATGTTCTTATGATGATTTGCTTAAGTTTCTAAAACAGAATATATGGCTGCAGTTTTATAAATGGCACGATTTTTGGAAAGTGTAGAGGAGCAGAGAGACATTGGTGTCCAGATACATCATCATCATCATCGGCGGTCCCTCGTATCGAGGATGATTTGCTTCCACGCCAAAAAGGGATGAGTTCACAGGTGTTTCAATGAAGGACCTAATATTCCAGGTCCTGAACTACATCCTGAAGAGTGGACGATGCCTGGGCGTGGATTTTTTTTTATGCGTGGTGGCCGTTGGCCACCCTTGCCCTGCCACCCTAATGTGATATCCAGATACATAAAGGTGACCGGGCAAATTGATAAAGTGATTAATAAAAGCATATGGGTTACTTGCGTTTATAAATAGAGACATAGAATATGAAAGCAAAGAGGCCATGCTAGAAGTTTATAAATCATTGGTTAGGCTTCAGCTGGAGTAGAGTGGACAATCCTGGGCAGCACACTTCAGGAAAGATATGAAGACCTAAGAAAAGGTACAGAGGAGGTTTACCAGGATGTTACCAGGGATGAGGGACGTCAGTTATGAGGACAGGTTGGAAAAGATAGGACTGTTCGCCTTGGAACAGAGAAGGTTAGGAGGTGATCCAATAGAGGTTTTCAAGATGATGAGAGGTTTTGCTAGAGTAACTAGGGAAGAAATATTCCCACTGGCGAGTGGGTCAATGACTAGAATTCATCGATTCAAAATCCTTGGCAAAACATCTAGAGGGGAGATGAGGAGAATATTTTTTCACTCAGAGAGTTGCGGAGATCTGGAATGCTCGACCTGAAAGGTGGTGGAAATTGATTCCATAAGTAATTTTCAAAGGGAGTTGGACGGGTACTGGAGGATGAGGAACTTACAGGGTTACAGACAAAAAGCGGGGATGAGGGACTAACCACGACGGCTCTCTCTAAAAGCCAGCACAGGCATGACGGGCCAAATAGCCTCCTTATGTGCTGCAAATTTCCATGATTCTCACCTAACCCGCCAGTCGGGAAACTAGCGGGATCGGGAGTAATGGAGAGAAATATCAGGCGGGGTATAAATCCAGTGGTCCACCCAATTCTGTCAGTTTCCTGAGGTTAAATATGTTAAAATAGAAAGAAAGACTTGCACTTGTATAGCCCCTTTCACGACCACCTGATGTCTCAAAGCGCTTTACAACCAATGAGGTACTTTTGGAGTGTAGTCACTGTTGTAATGCAGGAAACGCGGCAGCCAATTTGCGCACAGCAAGCTCCCACAAACAGCAATGTGACAATGATCAAGATAATCTGTTTTAGTGATGTTGATTGAGGGATAAATATTGACCAGGACACCGGGGAGAACGCGCCTGCTCTTCTTCGAAATAGTGCCATGGGATCTTTTACATTCACCTGAGAGGGCAGACGGCACCTCCGACAATGCAGCACTCCCTCAGCACTGCACTGGAGTGTCAGCCTAGATTTATATCCCAAAAGTGATTTCCCCCTTTTGTGGAGTTAACAACAATACAATATGCAGTGTGATATAAAGAACGTACCACATTTAACAGTGGTCCCAGTAACATGTTGGAGTTACAATGCTGATTTCAAAGGACAAGTAGAGGCAGTTTATAAAAGCACATTGCTCCCATGCAAGACCATCTCCTATCCCAAGTTTAATTTCATTTACTGCTATTTAGTACAAGGGATTTCCTTCCATTTTGTTTAACTCACTTCTTCCTTGCCCACAATGAGCCATGCATTGAGCAAGTAAAAATAAAACACTACCGCATTTACCCCTTCCAGCACCAACAACATCATCAACCACGTGTTACCACGAACAGCATCAAACATGGTAGCCTAACGCCATCCGATTAATACAAAAGCAAAATACTGTGGATGCTGGAATCTGAAATAAAAACAGAAATGGCTGGAAATACTCAGCGGGTCAGGCAGCATCTGCGGAGAGAGAAACAGAGTTAACCTTTCACGTCTGTGACCCTTCGTCAGAACTGGAAAAAGTTCGAGATGTAACAATTTTTAAGCAAGTGTAGGGGCAGGGAAAAAGGGGAGGGGAGGGAAGGTCTGTGATAGGGTGGAAGGCAGGAGAGATTTAAGAGACAAAAGGGATGATGGGCTAAAAGGAGATGGTAATGGGACAAGTTAGGAAACAAAAGATGAGTCTAGATGGGAGAGAATCGTCTCCCGCTGCCATGGGAAAGAGAGAAAAAGAGAGGGGGGGTTTGTAAAAATAAGGGAAAGGAAAAAACATAGGGGCCGAGGTTATGGCCTGAAATTGTTGAACGTGATGTTGAGTCCAAAAGGCTGTAAAATACCTAAACGAAAGATGAAGTGCTGTTCCTCGAGCTTGCATTGAGCTTCGTTGGAACAGTGCAGGAGTCCGAGGATGGAGAGGTCAGAGCGGGAGTGGAACGGAGAATTAAAGTGACAGGCGGCCAAAAGCTCAGGGTCACGCTTACGGACTGAACGGAGGTGTTCTGCAAAGCAGTCACCCAATCTGCGTTTGGTCTCCCCAATGTAGAGGAGACCACACCCTAATACTATCGCCTAAACACTGTAATCGTGAGATGCTCTGCTCCAGCAAGATCTGGCCCAAAAATATAATTCAAACTGTACCACTTTTTAATACATTTCACCAACATTTTAAACTCATTGAAAGTGTGCAGGTTCCAGCAAGCTCCAAACCATTTTATAAAAGAAAGACATTCATTTATATAGCACCTTTCATGACCTCAGGACATCCCAAAGCGCTTTGCAGTCAATAAAGTACTTTTGGACAGCAGTCACTGTTGTAAAGTAGGAAATCATACGGACATATAAACAGTGAGGGACAGGTAGAGGCCATCCAATCCACCCACTGGCGCATCCAATGCATCGCAATGCATACACTCCCCACTCTACCCAGAAACCATGTCATCTCCTGGGGAGCGGCGAAAGATCAGTTAAAAACCCAGGCCAGTGGAGGGGGGGGGGGGGGGATATCTGGAAAATTCCTCTCCGACTCCCTTAGGCGATCGAAACTTGTCCAGAAGGCCATGATTAATGTTATACAGTACCTACCTCTTGTACAAAGAGATCTCTGATTGGGTGACTAACCAGAAACAGGTCTATGGCATATTTATATACATGAGTCACTGAGAGTTAACATGCAGGTACCACAAGCAATTAAGAAAGCAAGTGGTATGTTGGCCTTTATTACAAGAGGATTTGGGTATAAGAGTAAAGACCTCTTTCTGCAATGATAAAGTGTCCCGGTGAGACCGCACCTGGAGGATTGTGTACAGTTTTGGTCTCCTTACCTCAGGAAGGATATACTTGCCAGAGAGGGAGTGCAACAAAGGTTCACCAGACTGATTCCTGGGATGGGGGGCATTGTCCTATGAGGAGAGATTGAGCAGACTAGGCCTATATTCTCTAGAGTTTAGAAGAATGAGAGGTGATCTCATTGAAATATTCAAAATTCTTACAGTGCTTGACAGGCTAGATGCAGGGAGGATGTTTCCCCCATCTGGGGAGTCTAGAATCAGTGGTCACAGTCTCAGAATAAGAGGTTGGCCATTTAGGATTGAGATGCGGAGAAATTGCTTCACTCAGAGGGTGATGAATCTTTGGAATTCTCTACCCCTGAGGGCCTTGGAAGTTCAGTTGTTGAGGTATATTTAAGACAGAAATCGATAGATTTTTGGATATTAAGGGAATCAAGGGATATGGGGACAGTGCAGGAAGGTGGAATTGAGGTCGAAGATCAGCCATGATCTTATTGAATGGCAGAGCAGGCTCGAGGGGCCAAATGGCCAACTCCTGCTCCTAATTTTTATGTTCTTATATCTTGGGAATGATAGCTGAGGCATACTCATAACCTGAAGTGACCTAAATTGAACCATTTGCAAATACTGATCTTTTGTCAAATTTGCACTTTAGGGCTCATCCTTTAAAAAGGGTGCCACTCATGCCCAGAAATGTGCATTTGCAGTAATATTGTAAAAATTTGCCATTAGTTATCCGATGAATAAACATGTGCAGTTGGAGAACAGCAACAAACATAGCATTGAAATCTTTACTTTTGTACCACAAATTGCTGGCAGACTAGTGGGCACCTGTTGTTCCTAGTAATTCAGTGTGGGTCCTTGATCTCTGAAGAGCCAACACATTGGGTGATAGAAACATAGAAACATAGAAAATAGATGCAGGAGTAGGCCATTCGGCTCTTCAAGCCTGCACCACCATTCGATAAGATCATGGCTGATCATTCCCTCAGTACCCCTTTCCTGCTTTCTCTCCATACCCCTTGATCCCTTTAGCCATAAGGGTTATATTTAACTCTCTCTTGAATATATCCAATGAACTGACATCAACTACTCTCCGTGGCAGGAAATTCCATAGGTTAACAACTCTCTGAGTGAAGAAGTTTCTCCTCATCTCAGTCCTAAATGGCCTACCCCTTATCCTAAGACTGTGTCCCCTGGTTCTGGACTTCCCCAACATCGGGAACAATCTTCCCGCATCTAACCTGTCCGGTCCCGTCAGAATCTTATATGTTTCCATGAGATCCCCTCTCATCTTTCTAAACTCCAGTGTATAACATAGAAACATAGAAACATAGAAAATAGGTGCAGGAGCAGGCCATTCAGCCCTTCTAGCCTGCACCGCCATTCAATGAGTTCATGGCTGAACATGAAACTTCAGTACCCCCTTCCTGCTTTCTCGCCATAACCCTTGATCCCCCGAGTAGTAAGGACTTCATCTAACTCCCTTTTGAATATATTTAGTGAATTGGCCTCAACTACTTTCTGTGGTAGAGAATTCCACAGGTTCACCACTCTCTGGGTGAAGAAGTTTCTCCTCATCTCGGTCCTAAATGGCTTACCCCTTATCCTCAGACTGTGACCCCTGGTTCTGGACTTCCCCAACATTGGGAACATTCTTCCTGCAACTAACCTGTCTAAACCCGTCAGAATTTTAAACGTTTCCATGAGGTCCCCTTTCATTCTTCTGAACTCCAGTGAATACAAGCCCAGTTGATCCAGTCGTTCTTGATAGGTCAGTCCAGCCATCCCGGGAATCAGTCTGGTGAATCTTCGCTGCACTCCCTCAATAGCAAGAATGTCCTTCCTCAAGTTAGGAGACCAAAACTGTACACAATACTCCAGGTGTGGCCTCACCAAGGCCCTGTACAACTGTAGCAACACCTCCCTGCCCCTGTATTCAAATCCCCTCGCTATGAAGGCCAACATGCCATTTGCTTTCTTAACCGCCTGCTGTACCTGCATGCTAACCTTCAATGACTGATGTACCATGACACCCAGGTCTCGTTGCACCTTCCCTTTTCCTAATCTGTCACCATTCAGATAATCGTCTGTCTCTCTGTTTTTACCACCAAAGTGGATAACCTCACATTTATCCACATTATACTTCATCTGCCATGCATTTGCCCACTCACCTAACCTATCCAAGTCACTCTGCAGCCTAATAGCATCCTCCTCACAGCTCACATTGCCACCCAACTTAGTGTCATTCGCAAATTTGGAGATACTGCATTTAATCCCCTCGTCTAAATCATTAATGTACAATGTAAACAGCTGGGGCCCCAGCACAGAACCTTGCGGCACCCCACTAGTCACTGCCTGCCATTCTGAAAAGTACCCGTTTACTCCTACTCTTTGCTTCCTGTCTGACAACCAGTTCTCAATCCATGTCAGCACACTACCCCCAATCCCATGTGCTTTAACTTTGCACATTAATCTCTTGTGTGGGACCTTGTCGAAAGCCTTCTGAAAGTCCAAATATACCACATCAACTGGTTCTCCTTTGTCCACTTTACTGGAAACATCCTCAAAATATTCCAGAAGATTTGTCAAGCATGATTTCCCTTTCACAAATCCATGCTGACTTGGACCTATCATGTCACCATTTTCCAGATGCACTGCTATGACATCCTTTGAATTGATTCCATCATTTTACCCACTACTGAGGTCAGGCTGACCGGTCTATAATTCCCTGTTTTCTCTCTCCCTCCTTTTTTAAAAAGTGGGGTTACATTGGCTACCCTCCACTCCATAGGAACTGATCCAAAGTCAATGGAATGTTGGAAGGCCCAGTTGATCCAGTCTCTCCTCATATGTCAGCCCAGCCATCCCGGGAATCAGTCTGGTGAACCTTCGCTGCACTCCCTCAATAGCAAGAACGTCCTTCCTCAGATTCGGAGACCAAAACTGAACACAATACTCCAGGTGAGGCCTCACCAAGGCCCTGTACAACTGCAGTAAGACCTCCCTGCTCCTATACTCAAATCCCCTAGCTATGAAGGCCAATATACCATTTGCCTTCTTCACCGCCTGCTGTACCTGCATGCCAACTTTCAATGACTGATGAACCATGACACCCAGGTCTCATTGCACCTCCCCTTTTCCTAATCTGCCGCCATTCAGATAATATTCTGCCCTCATGTTTCTGACCCCAAAGTAGATAACCTCACATTTACCCACATTATATTTCATCTGCCATGCATTTGCCCATTCACCTAACCTGTCCAAGTCACCCTGTAGCCTCCTAGCATCCTCCTCACAGCTCACACCGCCACCCAGCTTAGTGTCATCTGCAAACTTGGAGATACTACACTCAATTCCTTCATCTAAATCATTCATGTATATAGTAAAGAACTGTGGTCCCAGCACTGAACCCTGCAGCACCCCACTAGTCACTGCCTGCCATTCTGAAAAGGACCCATTTATCCCGACTCTCTGCTTCCTGTCTGCCAACCAGTTCCCTATCCACATCAATACATTACCCCCAATATCATGTGCTTTAATTTTGCACACCAATCTCTTGTGTGGGACCTTGTCGAAAGCCTTTTGAAAGTCCAAATACACCACATCCACTGATTCTCCCTTGTCCATTCTACTAGTTACATCCTCAAAAAATTCCAAAAGATTTGTCAAGCATGATTTCCCTTTCATGTTGCAACTGAAGGAACGGATGCCAATGAGCAAACAGGAATGAAAAGCAACTGCGAGGAACATTTGGAGCACAAGGTTCTGAGTAAACAGGAAAGCGAGACATTCAGAATGAGGGGACCTGAAGCAGTAAGTTGCCATTTTACTTCCTGATTTTCATCTCATTACTGTCCCGTTTACAGGCACAAATAGGTACCATTGAGCCTGTTATAAAAGAAGCAATTCAGAAACTTCTAATAAGTATAAAGGTGTAGATGTAGAGATGATGTTTCCACTTGTAGGAGAGACCAAAACTAGGGGCCATAAATATAAGATTGTCACTAATAAATCCAATAGGGAGTTCAGGAGAAACGTCTTTACATAATATGTGTTAAGAACATAAGAATTAGATGCCGGAGCAGACATTTCAGCCCCTCAAGCCCGCTCCACATTAAATAAGATCATGGCTGACCTTCGACCTCAACTCCAATTTCCTGCCCGATCCCCATATCCCTTGATTCCCTGAGAGTCCAAAAATCTATCTACCTCAGCCTTGAATATACTCAACGATTCAGCCTCCACAGCCCTCTGCGGCAGAGAATTCCAACGATTCACAACCCTCTGAATGAAGAAATTCCTCCTCATCTCTGTCTTAAAAAGCCGACCCTTTATCCTGAGACAGTGCCCCCTAGTTCTTGTCTCTCCAGCCAGGGGAAACAACCTCTGAGCATCTACCCTGTCAATCCCCCTCAGAATCTTATGTTTCAATGAGATCATCTCTCATTCTTCTAAACTCCGGAGAGTATCGGCCCAATCTACTCAATCTTTCCTCATCGGACAACCCTCTCATCCCCGGGATCTATCCAGTGAACCTTTGTTGCACCGCCTCAAAGGTATGTATATCCTTCCTCAGATAAGGAGACCAAAACTGTGCACATTACTCCAGGTGTGGTCTCACCAAAGCCCTGTACAATCGTAGCAAGACTTCCTTACTCTTATACTCCAACCCCCTTGCATTAAGAATGTGGAACTCGCTACCTCAAGAAGTAGATGAGGTGAATAGCAAAAATGCATTGAAGGTGAAGCTCGATAAACACATGGGGGCAGAAGGGAAAAGGTTGTGATGATAGCGTGAGATGAAGGGAGTTGGGAGGAGGCTCTGGTGAAGCAAAAGTGTCAGAATGGATCACTTGTGCCAAATGGCCTGTTTCTGTGTTGTAGATTCTATGTGAACTATGTAATCGTAAACCTTTGGAAGGCAGTTTGTAGTTATTAGATTTATTGGCGATCTTTGAGAAAATAACAAAGTTGCGTATGATCGCAATGAGTTGCTATGACGCATCTTGCCATTTATTAAGGTTGCGTATAAGTGGGCTGAAATTGTCCTTTTTTTAAGGCCCGTTACTGCCTCCCGCTAAGCCTCGCAGCACCCCCCTCTCTCGCCATTAAGTGAAGGGGAGGGGCGATGCGACGGATCAGCGCATAACATCATCAGTGCCACACTGACGTGCTCAGTGCGGCAATAAATGACGCCACCCGGCTTCCACCCGCTCCCGACCTTGTTCCGCCCCGCTCCGACCTCCAACAGTGTCCGAGAACGCCGGGAGGCTTCCGAAAAAACAAAGTCCCGACTATCGCTGCATTCTCCGCCCCATCTCTACGGGCGCTAAATCTTCGGTTCATTCAAATTATCCGTCCCAAACGGGGCGGAGGGCCATTTCGGCCCGAAGGGGTTTGTAGCTGGAGTGACAGCTTATGGCATCAAGTACATCGTTGCAAATTAGACACTTGAACTGGCTGCAAAATAGGAAAAAGATGGCAGTTATCAATAACAACACCAACAGCAACAACTTGCATTTGTATAGCGCCTTTGACATTGTAAAACGTTCCAAGTCGCTTCATGGGCGCCGTTATCAAACAAAATTTGACACTGAGCATAAAGGACAGTTGATCAAAAGCTTGGTTACAGAGGTAGGTTTTAAGGAGCGTCTTAAAGAAGGAATGAGAGGTAGCGAGACAGAGATGTTTAGGGAGGGAATTCCAGAGCTCAGGGCCTAGGTAGCCGAAGGCATGGTCATCTGTGGTGGAGGAAAGAAAGTTTGGGATTCGGAAGTGGCCAGAATTGTTGGGGCACAAAGATCTGGGAGGCTGCAGAAGGTTATAGAGACGCGGGGTTGGGCGGGGGTGAGGCCACGGAGGAAATTGAAAATAAGGATGAGAGTTTTAAGGCTAAGTAAGCCTGGACATTTAAACCGATATAATCAGCCAGTTGGGATCCAACTGAGTTCCTCAAAGGAACGAGGGTTTTGTAAGGAACTCTGTGTAAGGAACTTTTGTAAGGAACTTTGTGAACGATTCTGCTGTATGGGAAAAGCAGGCCATTTTGAGGAGAGTATCCCAATTCAAAGAGATCGGCAAAGATTTTGCAATTGAGCCTGATGTTTTGTTGTTCATTGTGAAAAATAATGACCTTGTTGATTGGTGGGAAGCATGAAGTGTTGACCCAATGATTCTTGTCGGTTTACCTGCGGGAGGGTAGAACCCAGACCGAAGCACTCTTGTGGCCAATTGCTTCTACTTAGCGAGGGATGTCCAGTCACAAATGAAAAGAAAGAAAGACTTGCATTTATATAGCGCCTTTCATGACCACCGGACATCTCAAAGTGCTTTACAGCCAATGAAGTACTTTTGAAGTGTAGTCACTGTTGTAATGTGGGAAACGCAGCAGCGAAATCCCACAAACAGCAATGTGATAATGACCATATAATCTGATTTTTTGTTATGTTGATTGAGGATTAGATATTGGTCAGGACACTGGAGATAACTACCCTGCTCTTTTTCGAAATAGTGCCATGGGATCTTTTATGGCCACTTGAGAGAGCAGACCTCGGTTTGATGTCTCATCCGTAAGACGGGGGTGGGGGGACAAATGTTAACGTAGCTCAATTGATATTGACGAGCTGGTCAATCAGAGGGCCTAAGAATATATGAGAACATAAGAAATAAGAGCAGGAGTAGGCCATTTGGCCTCTCGAGCCTGCTCCGCCATTGAATAAAATCATGGCTGATCTGATCATGGATTCAGTTCCACTTCCCCTCCCGCTCCCCATAACCCTTTACTCCCTTATCACTCAAAAAATCTGTCTATCTCCGCCTTAAATATATTCAAAGACCCAGCCTCCACAGCTCTCTGGGGCAGAGAATTCCACAGATTTACAACCCACTGAGAGAAGAAATTCCTCCTCATCTCAGTTTTAAATGGGCAGCCCTTTATTCTAAGATTATGTCCCCTCGTTTTAGTTTCCCCTATGAGTGGAAATACCCTCTCTGCATCACTTTGTCGAGCCCCCTCATTATCTTATAAGTTTCAATAAGATCACCTCTCATTCTTCTGAACTCCAATGAGGATAGGCCCAATCTACTCAACCTATCTTCATAAGTCAACTCCTGATCTCCGGAATCAACCTAGTGAGTCTTCTCTGAACAGCCTCCAATGCAAGTGTATCTTTCCTTAAATACGGAGACCAACACTGTACGCAGTACTCTAGGTGTGGCCTCACCAATACCCTGTTCAGTTGTAGCAGGACTTCTTTGTTTTTATACTTTATCCCCCTTGCAATAAAGGCCAACATTCCATTTGTCTTCCTGATTACTTGCTGTATCTGCGTACTAACTGTTTGTGTTTCATCACAAGGACCCCCAGGTCCCTCTGTACTGCAGCACTTTGAAATTTTTCTCTATTTAAATTATAATTTGCTTTTCTTTTTTTTTCTGCCAAAGTGCATGACTTCACATTTTCCCACATTGTACTCCATCTGCTAAATTTTTGCCCACTCACTTAGCCTGTATATATCCCTTTGCAGATTTTTTGTGTCCTCCTCACAATTTGCTTTCCCACCCATCTGTGTATCATCAGCAAACTTGGCTCCATTACACTCGGTCCCTTCATCCAAGTCATTAATATAGATTGTAAATAGTTGAGGACCCAGCACCGATCCCTACAGCATCCCACTAGTTACTGTTTGCCAACCGGAAAATGACCCATTTATCTGTTAGCATCTGCATAGCATTCTTATCAGTGTGGACATACTTATGTGTATATTTTTCCAATCTGTGAATGACTCGGGCAGCAGAATGATTATGGGATTGGACTAACAGCTCAGAGTTTATGAGCTTAAATCGCACCAATAGCACGCATTTAAACTGATAAATCTGATCATTTGTCTGCTGGCACCAGAAACAATGGGCCATGAAAAATGCTGGATATCATAAGCGCCCAACTGGTTCATTAATATCTTTCAGGGATCGGAACCTGCCACCCTTTCTGTAAAGCATGCACTTCCATGTTCCGCCACCAGGGAGCGCATCCCCTGAAGTCCAAAGGGATCCCAGCATCCCTCGGGAGCACGGTATGTAAGCCGGCCCCTAAGGCATGTTACTCACTCTGGAGTGTCTTAATAAAGACTGAGGTCACTGTTATTTTAACCTCCCTGTATGCAGTCTCATCTGTGTTAGGAACACAATAACTGGCGACGAGTATACGACTCCAACGCAAAGAAGCAGCAAACTGTGGGCATCCTGGAGCAATTCTCGGAGGGTGAGGATTGGGAAGCCTATGTCGAATGGCTAGACCAGTACTTTGTAGCCAACGAGCTGGATGGAGAAGGAAGTGCTGCAAAAAGGAGAGCGATCCTCCTCACAGTCTGCGGGGCACTGACCTATAGCCACATGAAGAACCTTCTGGCTCCGGTGAAACCCACAGATAAGTCATATGAGGAGCTGTGTGCACTGGTTCGGGAGCATCTTAACCCGAGGGAGAGCGTGCTGATGGCGAGGTATCAGTTCTACACATGCCAGCGATCTGAAAGTCAGGAGGTGGCGAGCTACGTCGCCGAGCTAAGGCAACTTTCAGGACAATGTGAGTTTAATGGCTACCTGGAGCAGATGCTCAGAGACATTTTTGTACTGGGCATTGGCCACGAGACCATCCTACGAAAACTTTTGACTGTAGAGACACCGACTCTTAGTAAGGCCATTGCGATAGCACAGGTGTTTATGTCCACCAGTGATAACACCAAACAAATCTCTCAGCACATAGGTGCCAGCAATGTTCATAAATTAACTGAACTGTGTTTGCGAGCAGAAATGTACAGGGCAGAAACCACGAGTCTGCAACTGCCAGCAGGCCTCAGGTGACCCAGATGACTCAGAGTCCGCAACAAAGGATGAATGCAAGGCAATTCAAACTTTGTTGGCGTTGTAGAGGCTTCCATTCAGCCTATTCATGCCACTTCAAAGGGTATGTTTGCAAGAGCTGTGGAACAATGGGGCACCTCCAATGAGCTTGCAGATGAGCTGCAAGCTCTGCAAAACCTGATAAGCACCACGTGGCAGAGGAAGATCGGTCCATGGTGGATCAAAGCAATTTCACACCTCAGAGAGAGGAGGCAGATACTGAAGTACAAGGGGTGCACACATTTTCGACGAAATGTCCACCTATAATGCTAAATGTAAAATTGAATGGCTTACCCGTAGCCATGGAACTGGACACTGACGCTAGCCAATCCATCATGAGTAAAAAGATGTTTGAGAGACTGTGGTGCAACAAGGCACTCAGACCAGCCCTGAGCCCCATCCACACAAAACTGAGAACGTACGCCAAAGAGCTCATCACTATCCTGGGCAGCGCCATGGTCAAGGTTACCTACGAGGGCATGATGCATGAACTGCCACTCTGGATTGTCCCGGGTGATGGCCCCACACTGTTTGGAAGGAGCTGGCTGGGCAAAATCCGCTGGAAATGAGATGACATCCGAGCGCTATCACATGTTGATGGGGCCTCATGTAACCAGGTTCTGAACAAATTTCCTTCCCTTTTTGAGCCAGGCATTGGAAACACTTCCGGGGCAAAGATGCGGATCCACTTGGTCCCAGAGGCACGACCCATTCACCACAAGGCGTGAGCGGTACCTCACATGATGAGGGAGAGAGTGGAAATCAAGCTGGACAGGCTGCAACAGGAGGGCATCATCTCCCCAGTGGAATTCAGCGAGTGGGCCAGCCCGATTGTTCCAGTACTCAAAAGTGATGGCACAGTCAGGATTTGTGGCGATTGTAAAGTAACTATTAATCGTTTCTCGTTACAGGACCAATACCCGCTACCTAAGGCAGACGACCATTTACAACCCTGGCAGGGGGCAAGACGGTCACCAAGCTCGACCTGACTTCGGCCTACATGACGCAGGAGCTGGAGGAGTCTTCGAAGGGCTTCACCTGCATCAACACGCATAAGGGACTGTTCATCTACAACAGATGCCCGTTTGGCATTCAGTCGGCTGCAGCGATCTTCCAGAGAAACATGGAAAGCCTACTCAAGTCGGTATCATGCATGGTGGCTTTTCAGGATGACATATTGGTCACGGGTCGGGACACCGCCGAGCACCTACAAAACCTGGAGGAGGTCCTCCAGCAACTGGATCGCGTAGGACTGCGGCTGAAGAGGTCGAAATGCGTCTTCATGGCAACAGCAGTGGAGTTTTTGGGGAGAAAGATCGCGGCGGATGGCATTCGGCCCACAGACACCAAGACAGAGGCTATCAGGAACGCGCCCAGGCCAAAGAACGTCATGGAGTTGCAGTCGTTCCTGGGACTCCTCAACTATTTTGGAAACTTCCTACTGGGGTTAAGCACCCTCTTAGAGCCCCTACATGTTTTATTGCATAAAGATGAGAACTTTGGGGAAACATATGGGGAAAAAAAACAAGTAATTGCTTTTGAGAAAGCCAGAAACATTTCATGCTCCAAGAAAATGCTTGTATTGTATAACCCGTGTAAAAGACTTGTGCTAGCATGTGATGCATCGTCGTATGGAGTCGGGTGTATATTACAACAAGCTAATGTTGCGGGGAAGTTGCAACCTGTCGCCTATACCTCCAGGAGCTTGTCTAAGGCCGAGAGGGCCTACAGCATGATTGAGAAAGAGGCATTAGCGTGTGTGTTCGGGGTAAAGAAAATGCAACAGTACCTGTTTGGCCTCAAGTTTGAGCTGGAAACCGATCACAAGCCCCTCATATCCCTGTTCACTGAAAACAAGGGGATAAATACGAATGCCTCAGCCCGCATACAAAGGTGGGCACTCGCACTATCAGCGTATAACTATACTATCCGCCACAGGCCAGGCACCGAGAACTGTGCGGATGCTCTCAGTCGGCTACCATTGTCCACCACTGGAGTGGAAATGGCGCAGCCTGCAAACTTGTTGATGGTGGCACAGCCCGCAGACTTGTTGATGGTCATGGAAGCATTTGAAAATGATAAATCACCTGTCACGGCCCGCAAGATTAGGACTTGGACCAGCCAAGATCCTCTGCTGTCCCTAGTAAAAAAACTGTGTACTGCATGGGAGCTGGGCCAGCATCCCCATTGAAATGCAAGAGCTAATCAAGCCGTTCCAGCGGTGAAAGGACGAGCTGTCCATTTAGGCAGACTGCCTGTTGTGGGGTAACCGTGTAGTGCTACCTAAAAAGGGCAGGGAGATGTTCATCTCGAATCTCCACAACACACACCCGGGTATAGTAATGATGAAAGCGATAGCCAGATCCCACGTGTGGTGGCCCGGTATCGACTCTGACTTGGAGTCCTGTGTACGGCAATGCAGCGTGTGTGCTCAGTTGAGCAACGCGCCCAGAGAGGCACCACTAAGTTTGTGGTCCTGGCCCTCCAGACCATGGTCAAGGATCCATGTCGACTATGCGGGCCCGTTTCTCGGTAAAATGTTCCTGATGGTGGTGGATGCTTTTTCAAAATGGATTGAATATGAAATAATGTCGGGAAGCACCGCCACCGCCACCATTGAAAGCCTGAGGGCCATGTTCGCCACACACGGCCTGCCTGACATACTGGTCAGTGACAATGGGCCATGTTTCACCAGTGCTGAATTTAAAGAATCCATGACCCACATTGGGATCAAACATGTCACCTCGGCCCCGTTTAAACCAGCCTCCAATGGGCAGGCAGAGCGGGCAGTACAAACAATCAAATAGAGCCTTAAATGAGTCACAGAAGGCTCACTCAAAACCCGATCCCGAGTACCGCTCTGCTACTGCACGAGACCCCACTCGCTCAAAGGCTGAGCTACTCATGAAAAGGACACTTAAAACCAGACTCTCGCTGGTTCACCCCAAACCTGTATGATCAGGTGGAGAGCAGGCGGCAGCAGCAAAATGTAAACGATGGTCGCGCCACTGTGTCACGGGAAATTGATCTGAATGACCCTGTGTATATGCTAAACTATGGACATGGTCCCAAGTGGATCGCGGGCACGGTGATAGCTGTAGAAGGGAGTAGGGTGTTTGTGGTCAAACTAGACAATGGACAAATTTGCAGAAAGCACCTGGACCAAACGTGGCTGTGGTTCACAGACTGCCCTGAATAACCCACAGCAGACACCACCTTTTTCGAGCTCACAACACACACCCAAAGGATCAACGACACCACCCCGGACCAGGAAATTGAACCCATCACGCCCAACAGCCCAGTAAGGCCAAGCTCACCCAGCAGCCCTGCAGGGCCAACAACACGCCAGCCCAGCGAGGGCACAGTCAACACATCAGAACAGACATTTGTACTGAGGCGGTCCACCAGGGAAAGAAAGGCTCCCGACCGCCTCACCTTGTAAATAGTTTTCACTTTGACTTTGGGGGGGAGTGATGTTGTGTATCTGTAAATCATGCACTCCCATGTTCCGCCACCAGGGAGCGCATCCCCTGAAGTCCCAAGGGATCCCAGCAAGAGGTCACTGTTACTTTAACCTCCCTGTGTGCAGTCTCATCTGTGTTAGGAACACAATACTTTGCTGTTCTGGTCTACACATGACTCTGGTTCTATGATATGTGGCTGACACTTAATGCAATCTGAAGTAGACTAACAAATGCTTCAAGAAGAAGGCAGTTAAAAGTAGTTAAGGTAGTTAAAATGGCATACGGAATGCTTTCCTTTATTCACCGAGGCATAGTCTACAAGGGCAAGGAGGTTATGCTAGAACTGTATACAACATTACTTTGGCCACAGCCAATGTACTGCCATTTATCCCTCAATCAACATAACAAGAAGATCTGGTTATTATCACATGGCTTTTTGTGGGAGCTTGCTGTGTGCAAATTGGCTGCTGCACTTCCCACGTTACAACAGTGACTACTCTCCAAAAGTACTTCATTGGCTGTAAAGCGCTGTGATGCCCAGTAGTCATGAAAGGCTCTATATAAATGCAAGTCTTTCTTTCTGTAAATCTCTGTGCATGTACTGTAAGCCCAATGGAAGAGCTTTTGAGCAGCCTACACAGTACCTTGGTGATTACTGCACGGTCGCGCGCATCCATGCAGCTTAGAGAGAGCATTGGTCACTGCAAGATGTGCAGCTCTGTTCACCACATTACAGGAAGGATGTGATTGCTTTAGAAAGGGTGCAGAGGAAATTTACAAGGATGTTGCCAGGACTGGAAAACTTTAGTTTTGAGGAAAGATTGGATAGGCTGGGGTTATTTTCCTTGGAACAGAGTGGGCTGAGGGGAGATTTAATTGAGGTGCATAAAATTATGAGGAACCTAGATAGAGAGGATAGGAAGGACCTGTTTCACTTCGCAGATGGGTCAATAACCAGGGGGCATAGATTTAAAGTAATTGGTAGAAGGATTAGAGGGGAGATGAGGAAACATGTCTTCACCCAGAGGGTGGTGGGGGGCGAGGGTCTGGAACTCACTGCCTGAAAGGGTGGTAGAGGCAGAAACCCTCATCACATTTAAAAAGTACTTGGATATGCACTTAAAGATCCGTAACCTACAGGGCTACGGACCCAGAGCTGGAAAGTGGGATCAGGCTGGGTAGCTCTTTTCCGAGCAGCACAGACACGATGGGCTGAATGGCCTCCTTCTGTGTCGTGATTGTCTATGATTCTCGGAAGGCCCATCACCACATTCTAGTTATAACTGTAGCCTTGCTAGCATCATCCATATCCTGAGAACGATTTGTTTTTTTCAATGGATATTTGCGGAGAAAAACTGGACATTCATCTCTGCAGATGGGGTCAAATATTTAACTTTAGCTTTCACTCCTCTCCCGTCCCTCCCCTAATAAATACCACGGCCTCACGATGTCCCCAAGTGCTTTGCAGCCATTTTTGTTAAAGTAAAAGAAAAAAAAGTCACTCTTCATTTGTCCTGGCCAATATTTATCCCTCAATCAAAATTACAAAAACAAATTATCTAATAATAATAATAATAACTTTTATTTATATAGCGCCTTTAACGTAGTAAAACGACCCAAGGTGCTTCACAGCAGTGTTCCAGACAAACAGATAAATTTGACACCGAGCCACAGAAGAAATTAAGGCAGATGATCAAAAGCTTGTTTAAAGAGGTAGGTTTTAACTAGCGTTGTAAAGGAGGAAAGAGAGGTAGAGAGGCGGAGAGGTTTAGGGAGGGAGTTCCAGAGCTGGGGGCCCAAACAGCTGAAGGCACAGCCACCGATGGTTGAGCAGTTATAATGAGGGATGTTCAAGAGGTCAGAATTTGAGGAGCGCAGATATCTTGTGGGGTTGTGAGGCTGAAAAAGATTTCTGAGATAGGGAGGGGCGAGGGCCATGGAGGGATTTGTAAACAAGGATGAGAATTTTGAGGCATTGTTTGACTGGGAGCCAATGAAGGTGAGAAAACACAGGGGTGATGGGTGATCTTGACTTGGTGCGGGTTAACACATGGGTAATAATAATAATAATCTGGTCATTATCACATTGCTGTTTGTAGGAGCTTGCTGGGCGTAAGTTGGCTGCCGTGTTTCCCACATTACAACAATGACTACACTTCGAAAAGTACTTCATTGGCTGTAAAGTGCTTTGAGACATCCGGCGGTCATGAAAGGCGCAATATAAATCAAATCTTTCCTTCTTTCTTTCTTTCTTTCTTTCTTATACATACCACGGACCCATAACTGTTATATCACAGGCCGAATATAAGAAGAGGCAGAAAATCTCTCGGCTGTTCGAGAGATTCGTTTACTCGCTGACTGAGCTAGCACAACCTAAGGATGGTGACACGGGTATCTCCCTGTTGGGTTGTGCTCAGATGCAGGAGTAATGCCAGCATTGTATCCCGTGTAACTATAATGTTGCATTCCTTTTAATTATATCACATGAAAGTAGTGCCTCTGGGCCCCAGCAGCACTTCCACAGATCCTCGTTTGGTTTTAAGATAAGGAAATATTCATTATAAGCTGTCTGATGGCAAATAGTGTAATTATTTTATTTTCTGTGATAAGGTGAGGAATAACTGCTCTGGCAGCCCAAACTTCATTTCCAGAAACAGATACAAGTGCTTTGACATTCTAAATGCCAAGATTCACTGTTAAGAAAAGAAAAATAAAGACGCATTTATATAGCGCCTTTCACGACCACCGGACGTCCCAAAGCACTTTACAGCCAATGAAGTACTTTTGGAATGTAGTCACTGTTGTAGGAAACGTGGCAGCCATTTTGCACACAGCAAGCTCCCTCAAACAGCAATGTGATAATGACCAGATAATCTGTTTTTCAGGGATGTTGATTGAAGGATAAATATTGGCCAGGACGCCCGGGAGAACTCCCCTGCTCTTCTTCGAAATAGCGCCAATGGGATCTTTTACATCCAGCTGAGAGGGCAGATGGGGCCTCGGTTTAACGTCTCATCTGAAAGTCGGCACCTCCGACAGTGCGGCACTCCCTCCGCACTGCACTGGGAGTGTCAGCCTGGATTGTTGTGTTCAAGTCTCTGGAGTGGGACCTGAACCCTCAGCCTTCTGACTCAGGCAAGGGTGCTACCAACTGAGCCACAGCTGTCACCACCCTCCACAACATTCTCCGCATTCTCTAGAAACAGTGTTACTCACTAACTATTTGCTAAGGGTTACAATTCCCTCATGATCATCTTACCAGAGGCCACTCTTTGCAATTCTGCATGGAGTGATGGAATGTGAAACTATGCCTGTGATTCCTTACAGAGTGAGCTCCTGATTTCAAACATCTTGCGGTGACCAATGCTCTCTCTAAGCTGCATGGATGCGCGCGACCGTGCAGTAATCTGCAAGGTACTGTGTCGGCTTCCCAAAAGCTTTTCCATTGGGCTTACAGTGCATGCACAGAAATTTACAGAAAGAAAGACTTGCATTTATATAGCGCCTTTCACGACCACTGGGCATCTCAGCGCTTCACAGCCAATCCCCACTACGCCTTGTACCTTTCGCATCATGTAACCTAATGGTTCTGCGACCAATGTGTACAACAATGGGGACAGGGGACAACCCTGTCTCACTGACCTCTGTATTGCAAAATACTTGGATAAAAAAAAACATTACATTTAACACAGCTAAATGTGTTTGAATAAAAAAATCCTTATCCACTCAATGAAATTTTTCCCAAAACCAAATGTTTCCAAAACCATCAATAAAAACTCATGAGAGACTCTATCAAAGGCTTTCTCTTGATCCATCTTTAGTGCATAAGCTTCTCTCCCACTCTCTTCCATGAATTCTATCACATCTCGATTGAGACCACAGAGTCAGCGATGTCCCGGCCTATGACTCCATAGGACTGAGAGGGCGAAACTATCTGCGTCATCAGCTCCTTCATACGATTTGCCATAACCCTGGCCAAGATCTTATAATCCACATTTAATAATGTGATGGGCCTCCAGATCCCTTCTATCCCCTTTATTTTTATAAGCTAAGCTTATGATACTTTTCCTCATAGATGGGGCCAGGCTTCCTTCAGTTTTAATTTCCTTAAAAACCTCTAAGACCAATGGACTTAAAATCTCAAAAAATTCTTTATAAATTTCTGCACTTAGCCTATCGGACCCTGGGCTTTCTCCCCCCACCCCCCACCCCGCTTCATGCCACTTATTGCTACTTTTATTTCCGCTAATCCTACGTCTTTGTCACACATGCTTCTCTCATCCTCCTTTAAACCCTCTCCAATAAAAGCACTAACCATCGCAATCGCCAATTTGGAAATGTCTTCTTTTGTATATAGCTTTGTATAAAATAGCTGCCTCCATAATCTCCCCACTTTCATTAATGATCCTTTCCCCAACCTTCAACTCTCCAATTAACGATAACCTTTGTCGCAACTCGAGAAAATATCTAGTGCATCTTTCTCCCTCCAATGCATCTTTAGCCTTTGCATGGAGAATGGACCCCTTTCATTTTTCAGCTTGCAATAATTCTCAACTCTTCCTTTAAAACCTTCCACTTAGTCTCTGCTCCCTTATCCCCTCTGTCAACTGCTTTACAGATATCTGTAAACCTTCTGTTTATATTCTCTTCTTGACGCCGGTTAGCTGTTGCTCTCTCTCTTTCCCATGACGTACTGAAAAAACTTTTACCTCATTTGAAATTGTTCCACCAAACACTTTTTTTTTTCAAGAATATAGGTTCCTTCCGAGCATGCTCTATTATATATAAAATCTCTCCTTTAAAAGCAATTTCTTTCAGGTACTGATTGTTTAAAATCCACATCCCCTGGACCGATTCTAACTCTGCTGTTCCTAATTTTAAGAACCAAAGCCGAGTGGTCACTAAAAAATACTTTTTTATAATAAATCTCCATCACCTCAGAACTTAACCTTTCCTGCATTAACACAAAATCTATTCGGCTCAGTTTTAAAACATCACGAACACAAACTCTTCTGGAGAACGCCCTTTTTATGGGGTTCTGATCCCTCCGTAATTCTCTCAAATTTAAATTTGTCATCATTTTTACAATCATCTCTCTGGAGTTATCATCCTTAAAAGTCATCTGGGCTGAAATGTCCATCCGAGATAAAAATACATTAAAATCCCCCACTATACAAGCCTCTGCCACTTCTGTGAATAACCACCGAAAAAACTCACAACGCTTGCAATGGTCATTCAGTGTATAGATATTAAAGAGATCGCAATTCAATTCATCCATTTGCACCTTTAGCTGTAGAAATCTCCCCTCAGTGTCCTTGTCCACCAATGCAACGTTCTCTTTTATGGACGAACTCACTAAAACAGCCACCCCTCTACGGTTATTATTTGCGCAACTTGCAAACACTTCGCCCTTCCAAACCTTCCGAACTCTTTCTAGGATATCCTCATCCCAAAAGGTTTCTTGCAGACACAACAGGTCCATGCCTTTAAAACACTGCAACAACTGCTGCAATTTCTTCTCCCCCCTCAGTCCGTTCACATTAATCGTGACCATTGCTCCTAATAAAAGAAGTGTGCCTGATAATCCCCCCCTCATCATTTAATCTCTGACCCTTCCCTCCTCTCATGCTCCTTCCCAACCTTCTGGGCAACTGTTGCTTTCTCCTGCAGCCTCCGGCTCTTTTTCACCTCCTGTTTCAACTTTCCCTGCAGTTTCAGCCTCTTCCTTACATTAAATTTAAGCCATCGAACTGCCCCTTCTCCCTCCTCCTGCCCCTTACTAACCTTTCCCTTTCTACATGATGCCCCCCCCCATCCCCAATTCCATGTCTCCATCCTCCTCTGACTCCTCACTCCTGAGCTCTTCTGTAATCTCCCGTCCCTGTTCTCCATCAGATACAGAATCTCCCTTAGAGAGTCCTCCTGCTAACATGGTTTCTCCAACAGTGCCATTCCCTTTGGCCTCACCTCCACCGCTGACCCCTTGCTTCCTGTTTCTTCTCTCTCTGGGACAATGGTACGTCTCCACCCATCTTCCTCCCTTTTGGTGTCTTTGTCTCCCCGCTCCCGTCCTGCTGCCCCTTTAAGGCTCCTGCCTCTTGCACCCTCTCCTGGTCTTGCCCCCTCCTGCTCCCCAAGATGTACAACTCCACGTCTCTCTTTGGAGTACTTACACTTACCCCGCACCTGCCTCTGCTCCCCCCACAGACACCTGAAGGCGAGCCATACTGTGGCTCGACTCTGTCCCTGACCCGTGATGTCCTCCACTGACTTTGTCCTTTTCCACCGTACTTGGTGTGTTTTCCATCATACCCATCCTGTTTTCTGCTCCACAATTTTCTGCCTCTACTTGAGCTCTTTCCTCATTCCGTTCGGCGGCTGTGTCCTCTGTCTGCTCCGCTCTTCTGGCCACCCCACTCACACCTCCTGCTCCTTCTCCCATCTCCTCGTCACTCAAGGAACTTCCTTCTGCCTCGCACTCACAGCCTTTGTGACAAACCGCACAGCTCTCTGCCTTGCAGTTCCGAGCGATGTGTCCAAACTTGCCACAGTTATAACAGTACAGGTCTGGACAGCTTCTGACTAAATGGTCGTGTCCAAGACAGTAATAGCAAACCTTCACCTGGTTATCATGCAGAACCCGGAAGTACTGCACTCCTTCCATTGTCTCGAATTTCATGCTGTAGGGTAATGACTTCACCCCCTCGGGGAACTGCACTTTTACATAACGGGTTCCATCGGCTACCCGCGTTCCAGGATAGTATCTCCTCTTTATTACTGAGCAAAGTTTAATGTCCCACGACTCCAACTTTTTTATCAGCACATCGTCCTTAACATAAACCGGCAGGTTTAAGAATGGAACTACTAACTCTTCGGAATACAGCAAAGATACATCCAAGTACTTCTCACCAACCTTCAGGCCCAGTAAAAGTCTTTCCACCTCCTCTCGCCCACTGACCGTCACCTCAAATCCAATATTCGGCTTTGGTCGGCAAACAATGCAACTTCCCTCACCGCAGTCCTCATGTACGGCCTGGATAATATCCCAAGCTCACATCTCCTTATCCAGGCAGTGAACCACCATCGTGTTTTCTTTTCCAAACCTCCTGGGGCCCCAGCCCAAATCTTTGGGCCTTTTATTCTCCCATCTCTAGACATTCTCTCCCCTGATTAACTTCACACTGGGAGCATTGCCCTCCAAGGGGCCAGCACTCCAGGCCCCTCAGCAGCTATCTGGCTGACAGGCATGTTGGGCGGAATGGCCTTCTTGTGTGCTGTACGATTCCATGATTCTTAGCTGCTGATGACATAATGGTGTGGTGGCTGGTGTGCAACGGCCACCACACGTTAAAAAAATCCACGCACAGGCATCTTCCACCCTTCAGGATGTAGTTCAGGATCCAGAATATTAGGTCCTTCGTTGAAACATCTGTGAACTCATCCCTTTTTCGCGTGGAAGCAAGTCATCCTCGCTTTGAGGAACTGCCTATGATGATGATGACATAATGGTGTAACTATTCTACAGCTGTCACCCTCCTGAGCAGGCTCGCACTGCACCTTGAAGGGGTATACTCCACGCTGCTGCTTTGAAGGCCCCGATCTGCCACAGATGGTCCTTTCATTCCCAGGCCACCATGCGACGTGATCGGGGCCCAGGAGAGGCGTGAGTTACGGGGGGGTCAGAAGAGGTGAGGGCCCAGGGGCAGTGTGATATGTGTGCGCACTAGGTCTGTGCAACAGAGCAGGTCTCCAGTCGTCTCGGTTAACCCTTGCCACTGGATCAAGACCTCGCTCTGTCCACCCTTCAACATGTAGTTCGGGATATGGAATATTAGGCCCTTCATTGAAACAACTGTGAACTCATCCTTTTTTGGTGTGGAAGCAAGTCATCCTCGATACGAGGGACCACCTATGATGATGTTTATGGGCCAAAAAGGCCCCAAAATTTGAAAAAATAAACAACCCAAAAACCCACCAGCAACTTTTCACAAACTCACTCCAACTCCTGCAGTAATCAGCAGCACCTGCTCACACCTAGCCCCTCCCACCCAGAGAATGCTACCCACTGAGCCACAGCTGACACTTGACGTTACATGACAGATAACGCACCAGGAAAGGCCTGGCCTCTGTTGACCCACTCTCCCACTTTTCCCACCTGAGGAATGGTCCCAATCCTCTCCCTGGACCCCATGACCTGCCCTTGTACCAGTGGGCGGGGGCCCCCATACCCTGGGATCTTAACCAGCCCGAAACCGGCCAGCCCCCTCCTTCCGCCCGTTTCGAGCCGATAGCTGGCCGTCGAGACGCAAATGAGGTCCACGAGGTAAAATAGACCGGAGCCTCAGACTGATGACATTGGACGGGTTTGACGCTAATCCCACCTACCTGAACCCCTCAACTGAGGGGAGAATTGTTACCCACACCGCACAGTAGCAATGGGGCAGGTGCTCAGTTAAGGTATTTTAACCCCAGGCCAGTTGTTTCAAATCTTTATAGAAATGTAGAAACATAGAAAATAGGAGCAGTAGTTGGCCATTTGGCACTTTGAGTCTGCACCGCCATTCAATATGATCATGGCTGATCCTCTATCTCAACACCATATTCCCTCTTTTTCCCCATACCCCTTGATGCCTTTTGTTTCTAGAAATCTCTCTATCTTCCTCTTAAATATATTCAGTGACTTGGCCTCTACAGTCTTCTGTGGTAGAGAATTCCACAGGCTCACCACCCTCTGAGTGAAAACATTTCTCCTCATCTCAGTCCTAAATTTCCTACCCTGTATCCTGAGACTGTGACCCGTTATTCTAGACTTCCCAGCCAGGGGAAACATCCTCCCCACATCCAGTCTATCCAACCCAGTCAGAATTTTATACATTTCAATGAGATCCCCTCTCATTCTTCTAAACTCTAGTGAATACAGGCCTCGTCAACCCAATCTTTCCTCATACGACAGTCCTGCCATCCCAGGAATCAGTCTGGTGAACCTTCGCTACACTCCCTCTATGGCAAGTGTATCCATTCTTAGGTAAGGAGACCAAAACTGCACACAATACTCCAGGTGCGGTATTCACTGAGTATTATCTGTGTAGGCTTTTTGTGGTAAGTACCTCAGCCAAACAATCACCACCTCTTTCACCAGCTATGTACTGCTGACAGAAGTGTCAGAGTAGATTTTCTATTACTCCTTACTCATTACCATTCAATAAACCCAGCTAAGAACAGCATAATGCAGTTTTACGCCTACTTTCCAAGTATCAGCCGTGGCTCAGTTGGTAGCGCTCTTGCCTTAGAGTCTGAAGGTCATGGGTTCATAGCCCCACACTAGTGACCTGAACATAAGATCTAGGCTGACTCTTCCAGTGCAGTACTGAGGGAGTGTTGCACTGTTGGAAGTGCCATCCTTAGGATGAGACATTATCATAGAATCCTAGAAAGTTACAGCAGCCATTTCAGCCCATTGTGTCTGAGCCGGCCAACAAAGAGCAATCCAGCCTAGTCCCACTTTCCAGCTCTTGGTCCATAGCCTTGTCGGCCAAAGCCCATCTGCTATCTCAGGTGGATGTAAAAGCACTAATTGTAGACGAGCAGGGGAGTTATCCCGAATACAAAAGCAAAATACTACGGATGCTGGCATCTGAAATAAAAACAGAAAATGCTGGAAACTTCTGCGGGTCAGGCGGCATCTGTGGAGACAGAGTTAATGTTTCAGGTCGATGATCCTTCCTCAGAACTCCCTGGAGTTATCCCTGGTGTGTTGGCCAATATTTATCCCTCAACCAACATGGTTTAAAAAAAAAAACAGATTATTTGGCTGTTATCACATTGCTGTTCATGGGAGCTTGCTGTGCGCAAAATGGCTGTCGTGTTTGCTTTACAACAAGGACTACATTTCAAAAAATGTACTTAATTTGCTGTGACGTGCTTTGCAATGTGCTGAGGTTGTGAAAGGCACTATATAAATGAAAATTCTTTCTTTCTTTGTCATGTAATGAAAACCCAACTCTTACAGGTGGGATAGTGCGTTTAGTTCCCAGACACGTGTTGTCATTGAAGATGAGTACATATACATTTTGCAGTGTTAGGTTAATGGGAACAGTTGGATAAAGGGCACATTTTTTTTCTTGTCACGGGGCTGTTCTCATTAAGAGGCTTCCACTATAGAGGTTGTCCTGTACTTGCTGGTGCTTGTCATTGACAATTGCAGCTTGATTTATGAGACCCAACCAGACAACCTTATTAGTTCTCATGGAAGATTTACAGCTTAAACCCAATGTTATTATGTCTCCTTAACATAACTGCAATGCATACTATTGATTTAAAAAATATTCAACTATGATAAATTTGGACTGCCTCTCAGAGTAAGAGAGACGTTTATGATAAAGCAGTTATTATTGAAAGGTTGTGACTGTTTCAAGAATAGAAAACCTGCTTGCGGTGAATATTTCTGTGTTGCAACATGTTGCTGCTCAGCAATGAATCTCTGCGACCCTTCTGAGGAATGGTGTTGAAAGACGCAAAGAATTGAACCCCCATTTGGATTGTTAATTTGATGGTGGTTGATAGATACCCCGACTGATTCAATAATGTTGTGGGTTGCGGATGCAGAATCTGCCTGGCAATTGATATTATGGTGCAGGAAAGGCCATTTAAGAACATAAGAAATAGGAGCAGGAATAGGCCATTTGGTGGATGTTTGAGGCCGGATTTTCGGTTCTGCTCATTTCGGGGCGGTAATGGTGGCGGGACGGTAAGGTTTGCGCCCGGGAACAGTTTGCGCCTCAGTCAGGCTTTTGACAAGGTCCCACACAAGAGATTAGTGTGCTAAGTTAAGGCACATGGTATTGAGGGTAATGTATTGACGTGGATAGAGAACTGGTTGGCAGACAGGAAGCAAAGAGTGGGAATAAACAGGTCCTTTTCAGAATGGCAGGCAGTGACTAATAGGGTACTGCAGGATTCAGTGCTGGGACCCCAGTTTTCACAATAAACATTAATGATTTAGACAAAGGAATTGAACGTAATTCCAAGTTTGCAGATGACACTAAGCTGGGTGGCAGTGTGAGCTGCGAGGAGGATGCTAGGAGGCTGCAGGGGGGACTTGGACAGGTTAGGTGAATGGGCAAATGCATGGTAGATGCAGTATAATGTCAATAAGTGTGAGGTTATCCACTTTGGTTGCAAAAACAGGAAGGCAGATTATTATCTGAATGGTGACAGATTAGTAAAGGGGGAGGTGCAACGAAACCTGGGTGTCATACTACATCAGTCATTGAAGGTAGGCATGCAGGTACAGCAGGCAGTAAAGAAGGCAAATGGCATGTTGGCCTTCATAGCGAGGGGATTTGAGTAAAGGAGCAGTTGTACAGGGCCTTGGTGAGACCACACCTTGAGTATTGTGTGCAGTTTTGGTCTCTAATCAGAGGAAAGACATTCTTGCTATTGAGGGAGTGCAGCGAATGTTCACCAGACTGATTCCTGGGATGGCAGGACTAGCATATGAAGAAAGACTGGATCGACTAGGCTTAGATTCAGTGGAATTTCGATGAATGAGAAGGGATCTCATAGAAACATATAAAATTCTGATGGGATTGGACAGGTTAGATGCAGGAAGAATGTTCCTGATGTTGGGGAAGTCCAGAACCAGGGGTCACAGTCTAAGGATAAAGGGTAAGTCATTTATGACCGAGATGAGGAGAAACTTCTTCACTCGGAGAATTGTGAACCTGTGGAATTCTCTACCACAGAAAGTTGTTGAGGTCAGTTAGTTAGATATATTCAAAAGGGATCATGGCCCTTATGACTAAAAGGATCAAGGGCTATGGAGAGAAATCGGTAATGGGGTACTGAAGTTGCATGATCAGCCATGATCATATTGAATGGTGGTGCAGGCTTGAAGGGCTGAATGGCCTGCTCCTGCACCTACTTTCTATGTTTCTATGTTTCAGCAAAATTCATTTGCTGGGCCCTATGTGGGGCGGAGCGCTAAGGGAGGCGTTACACATCTCTCTTTGGGCGGCAGGGCGGCTGAGCTAAACAGTCGGCCTCAGAAAGCTGTAAGAGAGGCCTAGGTGGTGATGGGGCTGGAGGGGTGGGGGGAGGGGGGAACCACCCAAAGATTTCCCAGTAAATAACTCACGCCACCACAACATAAATAGAAAGCTAAAAAAATCAATCACACTTACCTGAGGTCGACATTACTTCCCTGACTGCAGCCGCTACAGGTCAGTCAGCCCGCTTTCACAGGCGGTCCCACCAGGGCTCTCTACGGGGCGCTACGGATTGGGCAACAGCCAAAAATCGAGCTGATGTCGCAACTGGGGGCTTTGCACACCGGCTCGCCTCTCCCGGGCGGTAATGCCCCGCACCCCAACGATACCGGCACCGAACGTCCCAGCGGGGCACTGGAAATTGGCCCGCCGCCCAGAAGTGCTTACCGCCGCCATTGCCGGCCCTCTGGGGCGCAAACAGGGGTGGCAGAACACCGAAAATCCGGCCCTTAATTAAGAAATTGATAATTTTATTGCCTTACTGTGACTCTGTTGTGTCACGAGTGGACATACGGTGTGTCATAAACCACATGCATCATCACGAACCCACGTAATGCATGCGTGTCGGATGGGCAGCTGCATCAGAATGTGTCGTAGTTAAGATCCAGGTCGTAAGGACAACCGGACCAGGTTCAAGGCAAGCTAAGTTGTATAATTATTCGATCTGTGGGGATGGAGAGAACACAAAATAGAGCACAGAACAACCAAACAATAAAATCTAGAGCCCGTTACAGGGGAGATGAATGGAGGGATAGAATCAAGGAACGGAAAACAGAGTACTGGTGTTTCCAACATCTTGTGAGTAACATTAAAGTTTATGTAATACAATAGGCTACAATACCCTTCGAGGGTGTCATCCGGGTATGAGCGTGATCTCAGCTGAATGCAATGCTTGCTGTTACATCAGCTGGGTGGTCTCGCTCATATTTACAAGTTTCAGAAACTACCATTATTTCCACAAAGAATTCATATTGCTTTCAAGTGAACCACAAGTCAACCTTACACTAACATTCTCTTTCGCAATGAACTCTTAAAAACATAAGAGAGCCCAAAGTGAGAAACAGGTCATTCAGCCCATCAAGCATAGTCTGACTAGGGTCCCCATATGATCATTCTATCATAGTTTCGCCCCACCATCATCTCTTGATCTCTGACAGTCAGTAACTTCTGCGTGAAGTGGTTGTCTTATAACCCTGATTTATAGTTAACATAAGAACATAAGAAATAGGAGCAGGAGTAGGCCATTTGGCCCCTTGAGCTAGCTCCGCAATTTAATAAGATCATGGCTGATCTGATCTTGACCTCAACTCCACTTCCCTGCCCATCGCCCATCACCTTCGGCTCCCCTGTAGTTCAAAATTCTGTCTATCTCCACCTTAAATATATTGAATGACCCAGCCTCCACAGATCTCTGGGGCAGAGAATTCCAAAGATTCACAACCAACTGAGAGAAGAAATTCCTCCTCATCTCCATTTTAAATGGGTGACCCCTTATTCTGAAACTCTGCCCCCGAGTTCTAGATTCCCCCATGAGGGGAAACATCCTCTCTGCATCTACCCTGTCAAACTCCCTCAGAACCTTATATGGTTCAATAAGATCACCTCTCATTCTTTTAAACTCCGCATGTAGGCCCAACCTGCTCAACCTTTCTTCACAACCCTCATCTCAGGAATCAACTTCGTGAACCTTCTCTGAACTGCCTCCAATGCAAGTACAGTAAACTCTCGTTTACCCTGATTGTTTGGGGATTCGGCAATTCCGGGTAAACGAATTTTCCAGTAGGGCGAGTTTACATTTTAAAGTTAATATTTGAAGGTGATAGAATCATCCACAAAATATTTTATATATCGTATCGTATAGATCTTGATCCACTCTTTCCAATGAGCTAGTCAGAAATTAAAACCTTTTTGAAATTAAAAATAAATGTCTAATAAATGAAACAAAATACTTAATTCATGTTATTTTATTATTTTATTCTGTTAAATTTACTACTTCTGCCAATGTTTCTCCTGCTGCAGATACTCCTTTTTCTGCGTTGACATTTGAGATTGATTTTTACAATAGCGATCTTATATCTGCTTGTTTAAATGAATTCATTTTCTTCTTAATTAAAATGTTGTGGATGATATGAGTTTGCAGAACCTCCTGAGAAGTAAAATGAGAATTCTCCTCAAAAAAAACAACGACATATTTCATTGCTTCTTCAGCACATGTCCAAGTCTTTTTTTGTTTTTCTTCAATTTTGCTGTCTGAATCGCTCATCTCTTCGTCAGATTTGTCTTTATTGGTGGCTATGCCGATAAGTTCCTCGTCAGTGTAAGTTTGTGTTACATCTGTTTCGATGTCAACATCTATCCACTTAGCAATGTCATCTTCTGCTAGGGATTTAAGTGCGTTTGTTTCGTGTGCACTGCTAACAATCTCCACCATTTCTTTTACAGCCTGTTTTTTATTAGCCCGTACACGAAAACCTTCGAATTCTTCGTCATCAGAGGCACTGTCTTCAAATATGACATTGGGCCACAACTTGCGCCAACACCCCTTCAATATAGCATTTTTTTTAATTTCCCTCCATGCCAGCGAACATGCATAGATGGCATCTTTAATATTGTATGCTCTCTGGAAATCAGAGATTGATTGATCGCTATTAATTAATTTGTGCTTGAAGTTATTCCCATAGTGGCACTTGAAGTTTTGTATGATACCCTGATCCATAGGTTGAATGAGCGAGGTCACATTGGAGGGCAGATAGCATGCATAGATGTTGCCACAACTAGACACTAATTTTGACACATGCGGGTGTGCTCTGCAATTGTCCAGAAGCAGCACACACTTTCTATTAGGTTTGCCTATTTTCTTCATGTTTTCTCGAACTTGGAGGACGAATTCTATTGAAAACCATTCCATGAATATGTCCTTGTCCATCCATGCACTTTTCTGAGCTTTATAGCTAACTGGTAAATGAGCAATTCCTTTTAAAGCACGTGGGTTCCTTGATTTGCCAATCGCTAAAAGTGAAAGTCTATGTTCTCCAGAGGCATTGGCACAATTCAAGGTTGTTAACCTCTCCTTATTCATTTTAAAGCCTACAGCTTCCTTCTCCCCTGCTGCAGCCAACGTAGCAGTTGGCAAACACCTCCATAGTAAGCCAGTCTCATCGGCGTTGTATATTTGATCTGCAGTCAGTTTCTTTTCCTGCACCATTTCAGCAAATATTCTTGAATAATTCTGTGCGGCCTCATTGTCTACTGACTTTTCTCCGCCCCTCACATCCAGCTGGCGAATGCTGTGATGACGCTTAAAATGTGTGAGCCAGCCCTCTGAGAAAATGCACTCTTCAGTTAAATTCATTGTCATCTTGAAGTCCTTGGCCTTTGCTGTAATCATTGGCCCTGAAATTGCCACACCTTCAGACCGTTTCAAAGAAAACCATTCATAAAGCACTTGGTCTAGTTTGTCAATCTTCAGCTTTCGCAAATTCTTGCGGGATGTTGCCTTCACGGAAGATTCAGAAGCAGCGGTGAAACTTTCTAAATCTTTCTTTTGCTTCTTGATATCATAAATTGTTGAGGATCCAACTTCATATTCCTCCATCAAAGTACGCACACTTCTGCCAGCTTCAGACTTCTTTATAATTTCTAATTTCTGCTGAAAGCTCAACACTTTTCATTTCCTAATGCTGTATTTTCTTTTAGTGCTGTCAGAAGGCATTTTAAATTGTTTGATTCCAGGGTGTTTTGAACAAGTACATTCGACAGACTGATGCGTTGCAATGAACTGCTTTCAATGTGTGCGACAGTTGAAATGGGAGCAAGTAATCCACGTCTGCGTCAATTTATGTGTAATTTAGCAACCTGTCCACGTTTGCGATAGTTGAAGTGAGCGAGATATTCACGTGTGTAACAGTTAAATTGCCGAATCTCGCAATATTTTAAATTCCGTTACGGCGGGTTTTCCATTACATTCGTATCCGGGTAAACGCGAGTTTACTGTATATCCTTCCTTAAATAAGGAGACCAAAACTGTACGCAATACTCTAGGTGTGGTCTCACCTATGCCCTATACAGTTGTAGCAAGACTGCCCTACTTTTATACTCCATCCCCCTTGTAATAAAGGCCAACATTCCATTTGCCTTCCTAATTACTTGCTGTACCTGAATGCTAACTTTTTGTGTTTCATGTACAAGGACCCCCAGGTCTCTCTGTACCATAGCATTAGAGAATATCTAACTGGCTGCTTGGCCATCTACTGAATTTCATTTTATCCTATTACCTATTGTCTAATCTTAAAGGCAGATTGATAGCAATGCCACTGAAACCTCCCCTTCCTCCAGATTAATTATGTATCTGCCAAAGGAGGAACCCCATCGATTTCAGATGGAACTTGGAACTGATAGTAATCAAAGTTCTCAGAAGAGAGAAAACTTGGGCCCAAGTTTCCCCAGGAGTTGCTCCTTTTTTTTTGGAGCAACTTGATTTTTCTGGACTATCTTTTTAGTTGCAATCTGGCCATTCAATTTGCGCCAGTGTAAGTGAGTTTTTTTTTTGTTCAGTTTTTTTTTTCAAAAGGGGGCATTCCCAGCCACTTATCCCCGTTTTAGGTGTTTGGCCAGCAAATAGTTGCTCCAAACTAACTTAGGCCAGCGTACGTTGCCACTTCTGTCCGCACAGAAAAACCTTACCTAGAGTTAAGGAATCGGCGCAAGTAACTACATTTAAAGCACCACCAAGCACCAAACAAAGAACAAAAAGTAATAAGCAATTAATTAACGAATAAAATAGAATCAACCCTGCACCTAAAGCACCAAGACCAAAATAATAAGCAATCAATAAATAACATAAAAAAATAAAAGGAACCCTGCACCTAAAGCACCAAAATCAATCAGTAAATAACAAATAAAAACTAGAAGTCCTACCTTAGGGAACGCAGCGGGCCACCGATGAGGGAGCCCATTCGGCCAGGGCTAGGGACGGCATGCTTCGGGCCCCTCCCACACAGCTTGCAGCGCGCGTTTGCAGAAACGGCCTGCCAGGAGCTACTGCACATGCGCGCAGACTCTCGCGCGCATATGCAGAGGTCCCGGCACTGTTTTCAGCGCTGGGACCTGGCTCCGCCCGCAATCCATTGGGTCACGCTGCAGCACGACCGAAGAGAGGCTGGGGAGCGGCCAGAATACCGACGTCTTTTTTCGGTGCGCTTGGAGACGGACAAAAGTGTCGCACCTCGGGCGAGGGCGCCAGCAAAACAGGTTAGGGAAACTCTAGCCCAAGGTCATCACAAGGATAAACACGTGAGGGAGAGAGGAATAGAAGGTTGTGCTGATGGAATGAGGTGACGAGGGGTGGGAGGGGGTTCGTGTGTGGCATAAACATCGGCACAGACCTGTTGGGCCAGATGACCTGTTTCTCTTTTTCTTATTCATTCCTGGGATGTGGGCGTCGCTGGCAAGGCCGGCATTTATTGCCCATCCATAATTGCCCCTTGAGAAGGTGGTGGTGAGCTGCCTTCTTGAGCCGCTGCAGTCCGTGTGGTGAAGGTGCTCCCACAGTGCTGTTCGGGAGGGAGTTCCAGGATTTTGACCCAGCGACGATGAAGGAACAGTCGATATATTTCCAAGTCAGGATGGTGCGTGACTTGGAGGGGAACTTGGAGGTGGTGGTGTTCCCATGCAGCAGCTGCCCTTGTCCTTCTAGGTGGTAGAGGTCGCTGGTTTGGGAGATGCTGCCGAAGAAGCCTTGGTGAGTTGCTGCAGTGCATCTTGTAGATGGTGCACACTGCAGCCACGGTGCGCCGGTGGTGGAGGGAGAGAATGTTGAAGGTGGTGGATAGGATGACAATCAAACGGGCTGCTTTGTCCTTTTTCTGTGCTGTGCATTCTATGTAATTCAATGTAAAGATGGTCTGATCAGTTCCTGGAGATGGATCTGAATGATGCAGCAAGCAGATTGTGCTGAAGATGTGTTCTTATTCTCACTTTCCAACCACAATGGTAGAGGCAGAAACCCTCACCACATTTAAAAAGTACTTGGATGTGCATTTTGAAGTGCCGTAACCAAAGGGCTACGGACCAAGAGCTGGAACGTAGGATAAGGCTGGATAGGTCTTTGTCGGCCAGCACGGACACGATGGGCCGAATGGCCTCCTTCCATGCTGTAAATTTCTATGATTCTATAATTCAGCCCCTGTGTAGACATATCAGCACCACCCCATTAAAAGTCACTTCATTTGGGAAATATAATCAATACAGCATGCATGAATAAGATAATGAGGGGGCTCGACAAGGTGGATGCAGAGAGGATATTTCCACTCATAGGGGAAACTAAAACTAGGGGACATAGTCTTAGAATAAGGAGCCACCCATTTAAGACAGAGATGAGGAGGAATTTCCTCTCTCAGAGGGTTGTAAAACTATGTAATTCTCTGCCCCAGGGAGCTGTGGAGGCTGGGTCATTGAATATATTTAAGGTGCAGAGAGATAGATCTTTGAGCGATAAGGGAATAAAGGGTTATGAGGAGCGGTCCGGGAAGTGGAGTTGATTCCATGATCAGATCAGCCATGATATTGAATAGTGGAGCAGGCTCAAGGGGCCAAATGGACTACTCCTGCTCCTAGTTCTTATGTTATGAACAGAGAGCTGGAAGACTTCCATTTGGATTAAAGTTAACAGTGGAATATCTAAACTATCTTCACCTTAGATAGTGTATTAAGTATAATTGCCATGTCTGGACACAGTGCTGGCATTCATCATAAGGACAAAAGAAAGCATGTGTTGAGAAAATCCCCGTTGACCCATCATGTCTATTATTTTCATAGACTATGAGTCGCCTGTTACAAGTCAATTAATTAACTGGACATTGACTCTTTCTTCCCAAATAGGCAAATTAAGCAAAACTCAAAGATACTTAACCAAACAACAGCTTGCCGTACTATAGCACCTTTAATGTGGAAAGGGGCCCTGTGGCACTTTATTTTGTTTTATTCATTCACGGGATGTGGGCGTCGCTGGCAAGGCCGGCATTTATTGCCCATCCCTAATTGACCTGGAGAAGGTGGTGGTGGGCCACTGCTTTTAACCACAGAGGGCAGTTAAGAGTCAACCACATTGCTGTGGGTCTGGAGTCACATGTAGGCCAGACCCAGTAAGGACGGCAGATTTCCTTCCCTAAAGGACAGTAGTGAACCAGATGGGTTTTTACCACAATCCGGTAGTTTCATGGTCACCATTTTTTATTCTTCATCAGTTGCCATCCTTGACGTGATGCTTCCAACATCTCAGCAGCCCAGGAGACATAGAAACATAGAAAATAGGAGCAGTAGTAGGCCATTTGGCCATTCAAGTCTGCACCACCATTCCCCACCATATGATCATGGCTGATCCTCTATCTCAACACCATATTCCCGCTTTTGCCCATTCCCCTTGATGTGTTTTGTTTCTAGAAATCTATCTATCTCCCTGTTAAATATATTCAGTGACTTGGCCTCCACAGCCTTCTGTGGTAGAGAATTCCACAGGTTCACCACCCTCTGAGTGAAAACATTTCTCCTCATCTCGGTCCTAAATTTCCTACCCTGTATTCTGAGACTGTGACCCCTTGTTCTAGACTTCCCAGCCAGGGGAACCATCCTCCCTGCATCTACTCTATCCAACCCAGTCGGAATTTTACACGTTTCAATGAGATCCCCTCTCATTCTTCTAAACTCTCGTGAATACAGGCCTAATTGATCCAATCTCTCCTTATATGACAGTCCTGCCATCCCAGGAATCAGTCTGGTGAACCTTCGCTGCACTCGCTCTATGGCAAGTATATCCTTTCTCAGGTAAGGAGACCAAAGCTGCGCACAATACTCCAGGTGCGGTCTCACCAAGGCCCTGTATAACTGTAGTAAGACATCCTTGCTGCTGTACTCAAATCCTCTTGCAATGAAGACCAACATACCATTTGCCTTCCTAACTGCTTGCTGCACCTGCATGTTTGCTTTCAATGACTGGTGTACAAGGACACCCAGGTCCCTCTGTACATCGACACTTCCTAAGCTATCACCATTTAAATTATACTTTGTCCTTATGTTTTTCCTACCAAAGTGGATAACTTCACATTTATCCACGTTATACTGCATCTGCCATATGTTTGCCCACTCACTCAACCTATCTAAATCACCTTGCAGCATCTTTGCATCCTCCTCACAACTCACAATCCCACCGAGACATCGAGTGCCACGCAGCATTTGATCGTGTGAGTATGTACTAACCCTTATAACCCTGTCTCCTATTCTGAACTAGATATCAAAAGGTGTTAGTTCCCATTACATTAACCTCTTTAGCTGTGAGCCTAGTTCATGTGTCAACAGCTCTTCTTTTGTTAACTTAATGCTCACAAGCTTCGAGTCTACACTTACAGAGCAGATTAAATATCCTGCTTACATGTACGTTCTTCATTATGAGGCTAAAATTCCCATTCTTTCAAACAAAAATCACAGGAAATCACATTGTGAAATACAATTTTTTATAAATATGATCTTATATTACTTCTAAAGCACCTCGTGATGCACTTAACCAGTATAAAGGAGTACATTTCCAATTCCGTGAGAAATCGCGAACAGAGGAAATCTTCCTGCTTTCTTTATAATATCGCTGACACCCAGTG
The DNA here is from genome assembly GCF_044704955.1 of Pristiophorus japonicus. NCBI lineage: Eukaryota > Metazoa > Chordata > Chondrichthyes > Pristiophoridae > Pristiophorus > Pristiophorus japonicus. Next base: position 11,212,123 of record NC_091989.1, on the reverse strand, counting down.
AGCAGAGGAAATCTTCTCCCTAGGTCGAATATTACTGTTATCACATCAATACAGTTATCACATTATACAGGTAATCTAGAGTTTGATCATTACAACCAACCTGACGTCTCCCAGTCGAATCTGCTCTCGTTGGAAATCACTTGTTGGCCTCTAAAGGAACAAAATAAAAACTTCATTTAAAAAAAACTTGAGTGAATCAACTAAAACAAATGTCCTTTCAGATAAAGCAAGTACTCTGATGGCATCAACAGTTTTTGCTTTTGTTTAATATTTTGAAGCTTAGCTGAAAGGCAAAAGGACAAAGAAATAAAGACTTGCATTTATATAGCACCTTTCATGATCTCCGGACGTCCCAAATCATTTTACAGCTAATGAAATACTTTTTGGAGTGTAATCGCTGTTGTAATGTAGGAAAAGCGGCAGCCAATTTACGCGCTGCAAGCTACCACAAACAGCAATGTGATAGAAACATAGAAACATAAAAAAGGAGGGAGAGAGAAAACAAGGAATTATAGACCGGTCAGCCTGAAATCGGTAGTGGGTAAATTGATGGAATCAATTATTAAGGATGTCATAGCAGTGCATTTGGAAAGAGGTGACATGATAGGTCCAAGTCAGCATGGATTTGTGAAAGGGAAATCATGCTTGACAAATCTTCTGGAATTTTTTGAGGATGTTTCCAGTAGAGTAGACAAGGGAGAACCAGTTGATGTGGTATATTTGAGGTTAATGTGCAAAGTTAAAGCACATGGGATTGGGGGTAGTGTGCTGACATGGATTGAGAACTGGTTGTCAGACAGGAAGCAAAGAGTAGGAGTAAATGGGGACTTTTCAGAATGGCAGGCAGTGATTAGTGGGGTACTGCAAGGTTCTGTGCTGGGGCCCCAGCTGTTTACACTGTACATTAATGATTTAGACGAGGGGATTAAATGTAGTATCTCCAAATTTGCGGATGACACTAAGTTGGGTGGCAGTGTGAGCTGCGAGGAGGATGCTATGAGGCTGCAGAGCGACTTGGATAGGTTAGGTGAGTGGGCAAATGCATGGCAGATGAAGTATAATGTGAATAAATGTGAGGCTATCCACTTTGGTGGTAAAAACAGAGAGACAGACTATTATCTGAATGGTGACAGATTAGGAAAAGGGGAGGTGCAACGAGACCTGGGTGTCATGGTACATCAGTCATTGAAGGTTGGCATTCAGGTACAGCAGGCAGTTAAGAAAGCAAATGGCATGTTGGCCTTCATAGCGAGGGGATTTGAGTACAGGGGCAGAGAGGTGTTGCTACAGTTGTACAGGGCCTTGGTGAGGCCACACCTGGAATATTGTGTACAGTTTTGAGGAAGGACATTCTTGGTATTGAGGGAGTGCAGCGAAGGTTCACCAGACTGATTCCCGGGATGGCGGGACTGACCTATCAAGAAAGACTGGATCAACTGGGCTTGTATTCACTGGAGTTCAGAAGAATGAGAGAGGACCTCATAGAAACGTTTAAAATTCTAACGAGGTTAGACAGGTTAGATGCAGGAAGAATGTTCCCAATGTTGGGGAAGTCCAGAACCAGGGGACACAGTCTAAGGATAAGGGGTAAGCCATTTAGAACCGAGATGAGGAGAAACTTCTTCACCCAGAGAGTGGTGAACCTGTGGAATTCTCTACCACAGAAAGTTGTTGAGGCCAATTCACTAAATATATTCAAAAAGGAGTTAGATGAAGTCCTTACTACTAGGGAGATCAAGGGGTATGGCGAGAAAGCAGGAAGGGGGTACTGAAGTTGCATGTTCAGCCATGAACTCATTGAATGGCAGTGCAGGCTGGAAGGGCCAAATGGCCTACTCCTGCACCTATTTTCTATGTTTCTATGTTTCTAGGCCCTTTGAACCTGCACCACCATTCAATATGATCATGGCTGATCATGCAACTTCAGTACCCCATTCCTGCTTTTTCTCCATACCCCTTGATCCCTTTAGCCATAAGGCTAAATCTAACTCCCTTTTGAATATATCTAATGAACTGGCCTCAACGACTTTCTGTGGTAGTGAATTCCACAGGTTCACAATTCTCTGAGTGAAGAAGTTTCTCCTCATCTCGGTCCTAAATGGCTTACCCATTTTTTTTAGACTGTGACCCCTGGTTCTGGACTTCCCCAACATTGGGAACATTCTTCCTGTATCTAACCTGTCCAATCCCGTCAGAATTTTATTGCTTTCTTTGCGATCCCCTCTCATTCTTCTAGATTCCAGTGAATATAAGCCTAGTTGATCCAGTCTTTCTTCATATGTCAGTCCTGCCATCCCAGGAATCAGTCTGATGAACCTTCACTGCACTCCCTCAATAGCAAGAATGTCCTTCCTCAGATTAGGAGACCAAAACTGAACACAATATTCAAGATGTGGCCTCACCAAGGCCCTGTAGAACTGCATTAAGACCTCCCTGCTCCTATACTCAAATCCTCTCGCTATGAAGGCCAACATGCCATTTGCCTTCTTCACCGCCTGCTGTACCTGCATGCCAACTTTCAATGACTGTTGTACCATGACATCAGATAATCTGATTTTTTGTTAGTGGTGTTGATTGAGCGATAAATATTGACCAGGACATCGGGGATAACACCCCTGCTCTTCTTCGAAATAGTGCCATGGGATCATTTACGTCCACCTGAGAGAGAGCAGGCCGGGCCTCGGTTTAACATTTCATCTGAAAGATGGCACCTTCGACAGTGCAGTGCTCCCTTTGCAGTAATGCAGGTGAAAGAGATATGTTTTAAGGGGCGTCTTGAAGGAGGAAAGAGAGGTAGAGAGGCGGAGAGGTTTAGACAGGGAGTTCCAGAGCTTGGGGCCCAGGCAACAGAAGGCACGGCCACCAATGATTGAGCAATTATAATCAGGGATGCTCAGGAGGGCAGAATTAGAGGAGCGCAGACATCTCGGGGGGTTGTGGGGCTGGAGGAGATTACAGAGATAGGGAGGGGCGAGGCCATGGAGGGGTTTGAAAATAAGGATGAGAATTTTGTAATCGAGGCTTTGCTTAACCGGGAGCCAATGTAGGTCAGCGAGCACAGGGGTGATGGGTGAGCGGGACTTGGTGTGAGTTAAGACACGGGCAGCCAAGTTTTGGATCACCTCTACATCGGATAGAACGTGGGTGGCTAGCCAAGAGTGCTTTGGGATAGTCAAGTCTAGAGGTAAGCAAGGCATGGATGAGGGCTTCAGTGGTAAATCTAATGGTGGGTGACACCAAGCTTAGGTGTTAAAAGCTGGAAGAGTCTATAAGGAAGGGTAGACTGAGGAAAGACCGAGGGAGGTTAGGAGTTCCATAGTTTTATGAATGAACTGAAGTGGGAGTGCTGCAATGAGTCTTGATTTCAACTCTCGTTCCAATGACGTTGTGAATGTATTAAAAAAAATACATCTTTACAATGTCACTACACATAATAACCAAAGCAGCTCTGTCCAATGAGGAGGCAAAGGACAGGAAGAGTGTATACCACAGTGTAGGAGAAACAAGGAGAGGAAAGCACTGAGGTGCACTGACCATAGTGGTACACATGAACACCACATATTACAGTTTGACATGATTTTTGTTCCACTCATGGTGTCAGATTTGCTACTTGTGCTACTCCTGGGTATTTGAGCACCGTCTCATTCTATTGTATCAAGTGCAAAGCTTTGCAATCTGATGTTTTATTGTGTTTGTTTTAGACGAAGGTTGCGAGGAGCCCAGAGTACGTTGTACTTTTTAATAAGGTTGAACTTGGTCCGGAAGTTGAAAAGTTAAATCTAATTGGGCCCCGCCAGGCCATAACTGGCCTTTAATCGGTCTGGTTTGTACGCCTCTCGAAAAGAGACGGATTTCTCTGTTTGTCAAGAAATCCGAGCTCTCTATCTGATGAATAGATTGGAGTCGAGCCATGTTTCCAGCCACAGTGTTGACTCAGCGGCTGAACAATTTCCACGGTTCCGACCTGGCTTGGGGTTTGACAAGCTGGGCCCGATTCAGGTCAAAGTGACCCCATGCCTGTCACCCCCTGGTTTCGAGTGAGGGTGCTCTGCAACCCTCAGCAACGCACTTCCCAAACGGGTCACCTGCAGTTACAGGAGCTGGTGAGCCAAAGCACCCCAACAGGTGAGACACCTCTCTCTCGCGTCTTCTGAAGAAAATGGAGTACTCTTATCGTGCGTGCCTGGGTCAGACAGTGTGGGCACGGTGAGGAGGGGGAGAATGAGGAAGGGAGGAGAAAACTCTGATGGCCCTCAAAGCGTTAATATATTCCCCCCCCCCCCCCCCACCCCCACCACTGCAACATTTTTTTTAGGAAAAGCAAACTACACAATGGGATTTCTCATCGAGTCTGCAAATTCAATTAAATTTAATTTCCTGAAAAGTGAAAGTGTATACAGGGTTTTGCCGTAGGCTACAAGCATACCATTCACTCATGAAGGCTTGCTGCAGAAACTCCAGGAAAAGAGCTAGCCTCTCCATCAAACTGCTTGCTCCTGAACTGTTGCAAGGATCCACATATCATTTAATGAACTGACTCCAAAGTGTCATGAATGCAGTAATATTATCCTTCATACAAACACAATCTGTTTTTTAAATGTTTTTGCTTCTCGTTGAAGAATGCTCAGATTCAGCGGTCAGTGTTAAATGGAGGCTATTGATTAGAAAGCACCTCTTTGACATTTAGAACCCGTCACTTTCATAATACATTATATTCTGTGCCTCAGCTACTTCACATGCCAGCTGTGATTAATTTTCTTTTTCACACATTATGTCATTGTGATCATTGGCGATAGTAGTTTGATTTATGAGGCCTGGCTAGACAATCTTATCACCTCCCGGAGAAGATATACAGTTCGAACTCCAAATGTTATTAAATATATGACTGCAATGCTTATTTGGTTCTTTTTTTGAAAATGCATTGTGAAGACTTCAAGATGAGCAGGGGGACATTGAAAATGTAAAGTCATTGCCCAAAGATTGAGCCTTTTTTTAAATTGAAAAAATGCTATCTGCATTATGCAGATTAAGAATGGAAAGCGCTGTCGAACATCAGCCCCCAAAAAATGTAGCAACAGCTGAAATGACTGAAGAAAGCAATATTTAAAATGGGAAACCGCATCTTAACCATGCAAAATAAAATGCACCCTGAATAGCTTAATTATCCGATTATAATCACAGGAACGCACCCAGTAAAAAGGCAGCCTTTATTCTTAAATTGGTTTGAATTAGAGAAATATCAATGCTAAATTGTGTTGTTCTAAGGGTGCCAATGTCCCTATGGTGTTTATGTCCATAGGGTGCCTCTTTCCCTAGGGTGCCTATGTCCCTAAGGTGCCTATATACCTAGAGTGCCTATGTTCCTAAGGTGCCTATATCCCTCGGGTGCCTATGTCCATAAGGTACCTATATACCCAGGGTACCTATGTCCCTGAGGTGCCCATATACCAAGGGTGCCAATGTCCCTAAGGTGCCTATATCCCTAGGGTACATATATCCCTAAGGTGCCCATACAGCCAGAGTGCCAATGTACCTAAGGTGCTTATATACCTATGGTGCCTATGTCCCTAAGGTGCCTATATACCCAGAATGCCAATATCCCTAAGGTGCCTATATACCTCGGGTGCTAATGTTCCTCAGGTGCCTATTATACCCAGGGTACCTATGTCCCTAAGGTGCCTATATACCCAAGGTGCTATATTCTTAGTGTGCCAATGTCTCTAGGGTGCCTATACTACTAGTTAGAGGTAGAATTAGAGCCAATATAGTTAGAGTGTCCCTGGGGTAACTATATCCTTAGCATGCCAAAGTTTCTAGGGTACCAAAATCCCTAGGCTGCCTATGTTCCTCGGGTCCCTATCTCCCCAATTTGAAAATCTTGCTCAAGTTCCACCATCCTAGTTATTAAATTCACTTTACTCTGGGGCAAACACTCAGCATGGATTTTCACAATGGTCATTTTTTCATTCTTGGAACTGAAGATTTAAAAAGTTCAAGCTGAAAGAATCATTGCAATAACATTAACAAACCATGTGTCATGTCGGTGTCATCTCCTAATTACAGAGCTAGCTCAGAATCTTATTGGATGCTGTATCACATGATGGTGCCTCGTTAATGAAAGGGCTTAGCAGTCAAAGAATGTACACTGCTAGCTCACTTGGTCAATGCATTGCCTAGTTCTCATCCTTGTTTACAAATCCCTCCATAGTCTTGCCCCTCCCTATGGGCCCAATTTTCCCCAACCCCTTTTTTCGGCGCACTTACCTTAAATGCGCCGACTTTGCGCGCTGGAAACGGTGCCGAAAAAAAGTGGCCTCATCCTGCCCGCTCTGCCGAGTCTCCGGTGTCCCAGCGTGGTGTAGATAGTGAAGTGGGGGGCAGAGCAACAGGTCAGCTCAGAAAGCAGTGCCGGCAGCTGCGCGCATGCACAGTGAAGTCTGCGCGTATGCACAGTGAAGTCTGCGCGTATGCACAGTGAAGTCTGTGCGTATGCACAGTGAAGTCTGCGCGCATGCTCCTGCCCTTCCAGCATGTTCTGCGGGCTGTGAGCAGGACCTGATGCTTGCAGCCTTTATCCCAGGCTGAAGGGACACCCCGATCTTCGTTGCACCTTATCCCCGGCCAAGTGGCCTCCCGCACCGGCCGGCCAGCCTGCTGACTTCCCGGGCCGAGGTAGGACTTCAGTTTTATTTTTTATTTATTGATGATTGTGCTTTGTTTCGTGAGGAGAGTTTTGATTGGAGGTGGGGGGGGGGGGGGGTGGGGGGGTGGTGGAGGAGGAGGAGAGTTTTGGGAGAGGGGGAGGAGAAAGAGTGTTTTGATGGGGCGGGGTTGGGGGACTTTAAAAAAAACTTGATTCTGGCATAAAGGTAAGACTTCTATTTTTTTTGTTATTGATTGATTGCTTATTACTTTTTGTGGTTTGTTTAGTGCTCTGTAAGTCTTGGTGCTTTAAATGTACAAACCTGCGCCGATTTCTTAACTGCCCACAATGTTTTCCAGAGCTGGCCACACACGCTGACCTAAGTGGATTTGGAGTAAGTTTTTGCTGGCCAAAGTGACATAAATGGCCAAAACTCGTGTAAGTGTCTGGGAATGCCCCCTTTTGAAAAAAAATTGAACTAAAAAAAAATCGTACCTAACTGACTTACTCTGGAGCCAATTTTTGGGGGAAAATGACATTTTTTAACACGCCAGAAAAAACAACTTACTCTAAAAAAAAATTGATGCAAGTCATGGCCAAAATTGAGCCCAAAGTCTGTAATCTCCTCCAGCCCCACAACCCCCCGAGATATCTGCGCTGCTCTGACTCTGCCCTCCCGAACATCTCTGATTATAATCACTCAACCATTGGTGGCCGTGCCTTCTGTTGCCTGGGCCCTAACTTTTGGAACTCCCTCCCTAAATCTCTCTGCCTCTCTACCTCTCTTTCCTCCTTTAAGATGCTCCTTAAAACCTCCCTCTTTGACCAAGCTTTATCGTCTTATGTGGCTCGGTGTCAATTCTTTTTTTGTCATAACACACCTGTGAAGCGTCTTGGGGTGTTTTACTATGTTAAAGGCGCTGTATAAATGCAAGTTGTTGTTGTAGTGTGGTGTTGGGCGTACGAAGCAGGAAAGTCCAAGGTTGGATCCCTGGTCTATGTTGAGTAGACTGACCTCAGCTGGGATCAGCACTATAATTGGTGTCAAACAATTAGATACGAAGTTGCGGAAAGAGCAGGGAAGTGTACCGGCATGGTGGGCTGAATGGCCTCCGTCTGTGCTGACATTTCTATGGTGCTGTAAAATCAACCACTGTTCTTCCTACTGATTGCAATTTAGGACTCACCTTGGAAAATGTACATATGGACAATAAAAAAGAAAGACTTGGATTTATAAAGCACCTTTTGGCAGCCAATTTGCACACAAGCAAGCTCCCACAAACACCAATGTGATAATGACCAGATCATCTGTTTTTTTGTTATGTTGATCAGCCAGGACACTGGGGAAAACTCCCTTGCTCTTTTTCAAAATAGAGCCATGGGATCTTTTACATCTAATCAAGTGACCAGACATGGGCCTCGGTTTAACATCTTATCTGAAAGACAGCACAGCACTCAAGTGTCAGGTAGCTTGGAATGGGACTTGAACCCACAACCTTCTGACTCAGATGCAAGTGTGCTACCCACTGAGCCACGGCTGACATTGGATGAGAGCTAGAATTGGGCATGGCAGCAATGTCGCACAGCAGGCCAGCACTCACACCTGAAAGTTTTGCAAAGGTTCTTCAGCAGGTGATTGGGAAAAACCTTTGGAGTTAGGGCTAAGAATGTCCATCTATGCCATTTCTCTGGGTGTTCAACCATTTTCCCCAACAATGTTATGGCAAAAGATTGGAAGAATCTCGCAGAGAATCGGGGCCCAGCTGTCTAGATATTGCACATGAAGAATTGCCGCTTTGATAATCTACCAGAGAGCAGTCATTGACTGTCGAACCTTGTCCCAGCATAAATCTGCAGCCTCAGCAGTGGAGGAGAGAAGCATGGCGAAGATAAAGAAGCAATTAGGATCTGGTGCAAAGCAAATACTTTCAGATTTGGTTCTTTTTATTTTGCAATTGATTGCATATTGACTTTACTGTTATTCGTAGTCTGGTGTGATTCGTATTCTTTGATGCAGCTTCCAAATAGAAAAGATTTCCTCCTCCAAATCTGCACTTATTCTAACTGGCCTCCATCTAGAGAGGTGCTTTAAATCCAGGAATTAGAGTTCAGTCAAAGCGTCCTCTCCAATCCGCCTTGCAACTGTTCCTACAGGCTGCTTGGTACCCTGTCAATTCACCTCAAAATATAAGATTCTGAGGGGGATTGACAGGGTAGATGTTGAGAGGTTGTTTCTCCTGGCTGCGAAGTCTAGAACCAGGGGGCACAGACTCAGATTAAGGGGTTGGACATTTAAGACTGAGATGCGGAGGAATTTTTTTCACTCAGAGGGTTGTGAATCTTTCAAATTCTCTACCCTGTGGGGGCTCAGTCATTGAGTAAATTCAAGACTGAGATAAATCGATTTTTGGACTCTCAGGGACTCAAGGGATATGGAGGTCAGATGGGAAAGTGAAGTTGAGATCCACGATCAGCCAGGAGCTTATTGAATGGCGTAGAATGGCTCGAGAGGCCGTATAGCCTACTTCTGCTCTTAATTCTTATGTTCTTGTAATAGTGGCAGACTTCAGAAGGACATAGGCAGACTGGTGAAATGGGCAGACACATGGCAGATGCAATATAATGTGGACCAAGTGTGAAGTGATGCACTTTGAGGTGGGGAGCATTAGCATTCTTTTTCTGATAAGATTTCAAAAGTTAGCAGAATGTGGGGCTTTGAAACACGTGGTTCATTAGTGGGTCATTAATTGTACAGAAAAGCAGGCTTACTTATATTTCATTAAAAGTGGAATTTCAGTCTTTGGTAAGAGATGATGAAGGCAATGTTGGATGCTGGTCCAACCGACACCTATCCACTAGTAAAATTAGTAGCAGAGGAGTGGGTAATGAGAGAATAGTCCATGGTTTATAGAGGAGAGACCATAAAAGAGACAGAAAATAGTTTACGGAAGAGAACAACAAACACAATTGTAAAAGCGAAGAGGAAATGATGAACTCATATGAAGTTTTACTATGGCCTCAATTTGAGTATGGTGGCAATCAGTGGCTCAGTGGGCTGCACCCTTACTTTTCAGCCAGAGCAGTGTGGGTTCAATTCCCACTTCAGGAACATTGAGCACAAAAATGTAAATTGAAACGTGCCGAGGGAGTGCTGCACTGTTGAAGGTGCTGTCTTTTGGTAAACCAAGGCCCCATCTGCTGTCCAAGGTGGACGTGAAAGACTCCATGGCACTATTTCGGAGCAGGTGAGTTATCCATGGTGTCCTGGGCCAATATTTATTCACTGGGTAGATCTTGACTTGAGATCATGGAATAGCGTTATCTGTGGTTCAGTGGGTAGCACTCTCGCCTCTGAGTCAGAAGGTTGTGGGCTCAAGTCCAGGAACTTGAGCACATAAATCTGGGCTAACATTCCAGCGCAGTACTGAGGGAGCACTGCACTGTCGGAGGTGCCATCTTTTGGATGAGACATTATACCAAGGCCCCGTTTGCTCTCACAGGTGGACGTTAAAGATCCGATGGTGCTATTTTGAAGAAGAGCAGGGTAGTTATCCCCGGTGTCCTGGAGCCAATATTTATCCCTCAACCAACATCACTAAAACAGAGTATCTGGCCATTATCACATTGCAGTTTGTGGGAGCTTGCTGTGCGCAAATTGGCTGCTGTGTTTCCTACATTACAACAGTGACTACACTTCAAAAGTACTTAATTGGCTGTAAAGCGCTTTGGGACATAGAAACCGAAAATAGATGCAGGAGCAGGCCATTCGGCCCTTCGAGCCTGCACCACCATTCAATATGATCATGGCTTATCATGCAACTTCAGTAACCCACTCCTGCTTTATCTCATACCCCCTGATCCCTTCAGCTGTTAGGGCCACATCTAACTCCCTTTTGAATATATCCAACGAACTGGACTCAACAACTTTCTGTGGTAGAGAATTCCATAGGTTCATAATTCTTTGGGTGAAAAAGTTTCTCATCTCGGTCCTAAATGGCTTACCCCTTATCCTTAGACTGTGACCCCTGGTTCTGGACTTCTCCAACAACGGAAATATTCTTCCTGCATCTAACCTGCCCAATCCTGTCAGAATTTTATGTTTCGATGAGATTCCCTCTCACTCTTCTAAATTCCAGTGAATATAAGCCTGTTCGATCCAGTCTTTCTTCATATGTCAGTCTTGCCATCCCGGGAAACAGTCTGGTGAACGTTCGCTGCACTCCCTCAATAGCAAGAATGTCCTTCCTCAGATTAGGAGACAAAAACTGCATGCAATACTCAAGGTGTGCACACAACATCCGGCGGTTGTGAAAGTCGCTATATAAATGCAAGTCTTTCTCTTTTTTTCTTTTGGTATTGGGCTTCACACTGCAGGAAGGCACTAGCAAGGGTACAATACAGATTCACTGGTACATTGTCTGCCATGGGGAAGTTCAAATATGAAGAGAGACTAGAAAAATTAGTTGCCGTTTTTCGTTAGAACAATGCTGATTATGGGGTAATATGATAGAAGTATTTAAAATTATGAAGTTATGGGATAGGGTAGATGGAAGCAGACTGTTTCCAGCAATTGAGGAGTTTAGAATGAAGAGCCATAGATACAAGATTAGCTGTATGAGATTTGGAAGCGAGGGCAGGAGAGATATTTTTACACAGAGAGTTATGAGCAACATTGCCTTGCAGCTGTGAAGTTGTGTGGCCGGGCATCTGTCTGCCGGACCCGTACAGTCCAGGACTGGCCCTTCCATTGTTAAATTTCGCGCATGCGCAGAACTTTGGATGTGCCGTGCAGTCCATTAAAAGGACCGAGCGCCACATTTAAAATCAGCGGCAATATTGGTTGTGAGGCTGTGGAATTCACTTCCCGGGTTAGTGACTGAGGCAGAAACTATACACATTCAAGATTAGCTTGGAGAGGTGGATGAAGGACAGGGGGATAAAGGGATAGGGGTACAGGACGGGTGATTCGCAGTAACCGGAGGGTAAATACTGTCATGGATCGGTTGGGCCGAATGGCCTGCTTCCACGTTGTAACTTGTATGGATCTATGTATTTAATAGCTGTTATTGTGGATTTTTCATTCACAGGTCATCATGTCATCAGTAACTGGTTCTCTGGGGTGCTGGTCATTTTGTGGCGATTTTCCACACAAGAAATAGCTCCGAGAGTAGGATGACCATACTTTCTCAACCGAGTCCGGGGACACACAGGGTGGGAGCACTGCAATGTAGCCAGGACAGAAAATGTAGGTTGCGCGGATGAGCAAGACACATTTTTTAGCAGCCTATACTTTAACAGTTGCACATACACGCTACACATGCAAAACCAATGTGTATATAATTACCGCGGATGTGACGTCACACTATTGAAGCGCATTCAGACACCTGAGCCCTCCCCCCAGTGACTGAGGTCACACCTGACCCCTCCCCCGTGACTGAGGTCACACCTGACCCCACCCCCCCAGTGACTGAGGTCAGACCTAACCCCACCCCCAGTGACTGAGGTCACACCTGACCCCACCCCCCCAGTGACTGATGTCACACCTGACCCCACCCCCCCAGTGACTGATGTCACATCTGAACCCTCCCCCCAGTGACTGAGGTCACACCTGATCCCTCCCCCCAGTGACTGAGGTCACACCTGACCCCACCCCCCCAGTGACTGATGTCACATCTGAACCCTCCCCCCAGTGACTGAGGTCACACCTGACCCCACCCCCCCAGTGACTGAGGTCACACCTGACCCCACCCCCCCCAGTGACTGATGTCACATCTGAACCCTCCCCCCAGTGACTGAGGTCACACCTGACCCCTCCCCCCAGTGACTGAGGTCACACCTGATCCCTCCCCCCAGTGACTGAGGTCACACCTGATCCCACCCCCCCAGTGACTCAGGTCACACCTGATCCCACCCCCCAGTGACTGAGGTCACACCTGACCCCTCCCCCCAGTGACTGAGGTCACACCTGATCCCTCCCCCCAGTGACTGAGGTCACACCTGACCCCTCCCCTCAGTGACTGAGGTCACACCTGATCCCACCCCCCAGTGACTGAGGTCACACCTGATCCCACCCCCCAGTGACTGAGGTCACACCTGACCCCTCCCCCCAGTGACTGAGGTCACACCTCACCCCTCCCCCCAGTGACTGAGGTCACACCTGATCCCTCCCCCCAGTGACTGAGGTCACACCTGACCCCTCCCCCCAGTGACTGAGGTCACACCTGATCCCTCCCCCCAGTGACTGAGATCACACCTGATCCATCCCCCCAGTGACTGAGGTCACACCTGATCCCTCCCCCCAGTGACTGAGGTCACACCTGATCCCTCCCCCAAGTGACTGAGGTCATAGAAACATAGAAACGTAAAAACATAGAAAATAGGCCCTTCGAGCCTGCACCGCCATTCAATAAGGTCATGGCTGATAATGCAACTTCAGTACCTCACTCCCGCCTTCTCTCCGTACCCCCTGATCCCCTGAGCCGTAAGGGCCACATCTAACTCCCTCTTGAATATATTCAACAATCTGGACTCAACAACTTTCTGTGGTAGAGAATTCCACAGGTTCACCACTCTCTGGGTGAAGAAGCTTCTCCTCATCTCGGTCCTATATGGCTTACCCCTTATCCTTAGACTGTGACCCCAGGTTCTGGACTTCCTCAACATCGGGAACATTCTTCCCACATCTAACCTGTCCAGTCCCGTCAGAATTTTATATGTTTCAATGAGATCCCCTCTCATTCTTCTAAATTCCAGTGAGTATAAGCCTAGCTGATCCAGTCTTTCTTCACATGTCAGTCCTGCCATCCCAGGAATCAGTCTGGTGAACCTTCGCTGCACTTTCTCAATAGCAAGAATGTCCTTCCTCAGATTAGGAGATCAAAACTGCACACAATACTCAAGGTGTGGTCTCACCAAGGCCCTGTATAACTGCAGTAAGATCTCCCTGCTCCTATACTCAAATCCTCTCGCAATGATGGCCAGAATGCCATTTGCTTTCTTTACTGCCTGCTGTACCTGCATGCCTACCTTCAGAGACTGATGTATCATGACATTCAGGTCTCGTTGCACCTCCCCTTTGTCTAATCTGTCACCATTCAGATAATAATCTGCCTTCTTGTTTTTGCCACCAAAGTGGATAACCTCACATTTATCCACATTATACTGCATCCGCCAAGCATTTACCCATTCATCTAACCTGTCCAAGTCACCCTGCAGCCTCCTAGCATCCTCCTCACAGCTCACGCTGCCACCCAGCTTAGTGTCATCTGCAAACTTGGAGATATTACATTCAATTCCTTCGTCCAAACCATTAATGTATATTGTAAATAGCTGGGGCCCCAGCACTGAACCTTGCGGTACCCCACTAGTCACCGCCTGCCATTCTGAAAAGGACCCGTTTATTCCGACTCTCTGCTTCCTGTCTGCCAACCAGTTCTCTATCAACGTCAATACATTACCCCCAATACCATGTGCCTTAATTTTGCACACTAATCTCTTGTGTGGGACCTTGTCAAAAGCCTTTTGAAAGTCCAAATACACCACATCCACTGGTTCTCCCTTGTCCACTCTACTAGTTATATCCTCAAAAACTTCTAGAAGATTTGTCAAGCATGATTTCCCTTTCATAAATTCATGCTGACTTGGACCGATCCTGTCATTGCTTTCACAATGCACTGCTATTATATCTTTAATAATTGATTCCCGCATTTTCCCCACCACCGATGCCAGGCTAACCAGTCTATAAGTCTATAATTCCCTGTTTTCTCTCTCCCTGTTTTTTTTTTAAAAAGTGCGGTTACATTAGCTACCCTCCAATCCATAGAAACTGATCCAGAGTCGATAGAATGTTGGAAAATGACCAGCACTATTTCTAGGGCTGCTTCCTTAAGTACTCTGGGATGCAGACTATCAGGCCCTGGAGATTTATTTACCTTCAGTCCCATCAGTTTCCCTAACTAATTCCTGACACCATTTCCTGACTAATAAGGATTTCCCTCAGTTCCTCCTTCTTGCTAGACCCTCGGTCCCCTAATATTTTCGGGACGTTATTTGTGTCTTCCTTAATGAAGACAGAACCAAAGCATTTGTTCAATTGGTCTGCCATTTCCTTGTTCCCCATTATGAATTCACCTCATTCTGACTGCAAGGGACCTACATTAGTCTTCACTAATCTTTTTCTCTTCACATATCTATAGAAGCTTTTGCAGTCAGTTTTTATGTTCCCTGCAAGTTTACTCTCATACTCTATTTTCCCCCTCCTAATTAAATCCTTAGTCCTCCTCTGCTGAATTCTAAATTTCTCCCAGTCCTCAGGTTTGCTGCTTTTTCTTGCCAATTTTTATGTCTCTTCCTTGGATTTAACAC
The DNA here is from genome assembly GCF_044704955.1 of Pristiophorus japonicus. NCBI lineage: Eukaryota > Metazoa > Chordata > Chondrichthyes > Pristiophoridae > Pristiophorus > Pristiophorus japonicus. Next base: position 11,197,116 of record NC_091989.1, on the reverse strand, counting down.
TATCGCTAATTTCCCTTGTTAGCCACGGTTGGGCCACCTTTCCTGTTTTATTTTTACACCAGACAGGGATGTACAATTGTTGTAGTTCTTCCATGTGATCTTTAAATGTCTGCCATTGCACCTGAGGTCACACCTGATCCCTCCCCCCAGTGACTGAGGTCACACCTGATCCCTCCCCCCAGTGACTGAGGTCACACCTGACCCCTCCCCCCAGTGACTGAGGTCACACCTGATCCCTCCCCCCAGTGACTGAGGTCACACCTGACCCCTCCCCCCAGTGACTGAGGTCACACCTGACCCCGACCCCAGTGACTGAGGTCACACCTGACTCCTCCCCCCAGTGACTGAGGTCACACCTGACCCTGACCCCAGTGACTGAGGTCACACCTGACCCCTCCCCCCAGTGGCTGAGGTCACACCTGACCCCTCCCCCCAGTGACTGAGGTCACACCTGACCCTGACCCCAGTGACTGAGGTCAAACCTGACCCCTGACCCCAATGACTGAGGTCACACCTGACCCTGACCCCAGTGACTGAGGTCACACCTGACCCCGCACAATGCTGAGGATTAGCCCGCCCCCCCTTCCCCCGGTAAACATGACTAGCCCCTCCCCCACAGCCTCTACCCCCCCCCCCCGTTCCGGTTGCCGTGCACTTCCAGCACCGACAATCCAGCAGCACGAGCCCACCCGGAAACTCAGTAACAACAACTGGCAATGCGCAGAAAGGCCACTCAGTTGCACATGCGCAGTGAGTCACCCTGGCCATTGTACAAGTTGTTGTCTAAATATCATCATCATCATCATAGGCAGTCCCTCGGAATCGAGGAAGACTTGCTTCCACTCTAAAAATGAGTCCTTAGGTGACTGTACAGTCCAATACGGGAATTACAGTCTCTGTCGCAGGTGGGACAGATAGTCGTTGAGGGAAAGGGTGTGTGGGGAGTCTGGTTTGTCGCATGCTCCTTCCGCTGCCTGCGCTTGGTTTCTGCATGCTCTCGGCGACGAGACTCGAGGTGCTCAGCGCCCTCCCAGATGCACTTCCTCCACTTAGGGTGGTCTTTGGCCAGGGACTCCCAGGTGTTGGTGGAGATGTTGCATTTTATCAGGGAGGCTTTGAGGGTGTCCTTGAAACGTTTCCTCTGCCCACCTGGGGCTTGTTTGTCGTGTCGGAGTTCTGAATAGAGCGCTTGCTTTGGGAGTCTTGTGTCAGGCATGCGAACAATGTGGCCCGCCCAACGGAGCTGGTCGAGTGTGGTCAGTGCTTCAATGCTGGGGATGTTGGTCTGATCGAGGACGCTAATGTTGGTGCATCTGTCCTCCTAGGGGATTTGTAGGATCTTGCGGAGACATCGTTGGTGGTATTTCTCGAGCGACTTGAGGTGTCTACTGTACATGGTCCATGTCTCTGAGCCATACAGGAGGGCGGGTATCACTACAGCTCTGTAGACCATGAGCTTGGTGGCAGTTTTGAGGGCCTGGTCTTCAAACACTCTTTTCCTCAGGCGGCCTAAATATAGCCTTAGAGCAACAAACTGACACCAGGGGGGTACACTCAGTACAGTTTGGGGACGAGTTTTGTGAACCAGGTACATTGTTTGCCCGGGGACACAGTCCTTCATCCGGGGACTGTCCCTGGAGAACGGGGACGTACGGATACCCTCGCCTAGAAGGCATGCACTGACGCTGACGGTGTAAATTCGAGGTTAGCTGCAAAAAGAGTGACGAGGGACAATTATGAGCTGATTTTCAGAAATAAGCAGTCGGGGAAAACATTAGAAAGCTTCCTTCAAATGAACTGGGGTGGAAATGTACAGTTTGCTTTGACAAGTATAAGCCTCAAAATTATAGTGTGCGAATATTAGCGCGCAAATATTTACCAAATATCTGACATGTATTGACAGATATGTTAATCCGCTTAAAATAAAGGGCTTTATGCCTCAGTAGCCCAGAGACGAGTCCCAGATGAATGTGTTAAGCGCCCAGTCACTGCTATTGCACACTCGACTATTGTTTCCTGTTGTTTTAAATGACTTTCTCTGAGAAGATTAGGCCTCAGTATACATAAGGATTTGTTTAGATTAGGTGAAGGAAGTGAAAAATATGAAATGAAAAGTGTGAGTTGAGCAGACATTTGAGTTGAAATTACTGATGCAAGTTCCGCAGCTTAAAACACCGTTTCAATTTTGGCTCCCTGTCTCCCCGTCAGTCACACTAGTCTACTCAAGGGGGAGGTCAAAGTGCATATTGTGCCATGGATGTTGAAATTAAATATCGAATAAAAGAATCATGGAATACTACAGCACAGAAGGAGGCCATTCGGCCCATCGAGTCCGCGCCGGCTCTTTCGAAGAGCGATCCAGTCAGTCCCCCTCCCCCGCTCTTTCCCCATATCCCGGCAATAGTTTCTCCTTCGAGTATTTATCCAATTCACTTTGGAAGGCTACTGTTGAACCTGTATCCATCAGGCAGCACATTCCAAATCCTAACCACTCGTTGCGTTAAAAAAACGTTTCCCCATATTTGCGAATAAATTCTCAACTGATGAAATGTTTGAAGGATTTGATGCTGAATTATTTTCCTGTGTGTAATTTTTGTTTGTTTTTCTCCCGTGTTAGTTATACATCACGTTAAACAGGGATTGCAGAGGCTGGGACCGGAAATATTGTTTGTAAACTGCTGTTCAAAAAGTGCACAAATTGATTCATCCTCGGAATCGCTCCTGTTCCCGTCATTCCAGCTGAGAATGGGACTTCAATACCGGGTATAATTTCCTCGGGCTGGGTCCTGTGTTGGTTTGTGTGAAATGTATGTGTGCACGATTTTAACTGAATCACTGAACCCTTTAAGACCACTAGGCTGGAATAGCACACAGGGAAATGTATGCAGACATGTTAACTGGTTCTCTACAAAAATTTTTTTTTAAAGTGACAGGAAATTAAAGTGCACTTGGGGAATAGTAAGATGGGGTGGGTTAGAAAGGAAAGTGAGTCTCTTTCAATCCGCACAAGCTGTTCCCGGACTCTCACATCTGTAACGTTAATATATGTGAGGTTATCCACTTTGGAGGTAAAAACAGGAGACAGACTATTATCTGAATGGTGACAGATTAGGAAAAGGGGAGGTGCAATGAGACCTGGGTGTCATGGTACATCAGTCATTGAAGGTTGGCATGCAGGTACAGCAGGCAGTTAAGAAAGCAAATGGCATGTTGGCCTTCATAGCGAGGGGATTTGAGTACAGGGGCAGGGAGGTGTTGCTACAGTTGTATAGGGCCTTGGTGAGGCCACACCTGGAGTATTGTGTACAATTTTGGTCTCCTAACTTGAGGAAGGACATTCTTGCTATTGAGGGAGTGCAGCAAAGGTTCACCAGACTGATTCCCGGGATGGCGGGACTGACATATCAAGAAAGACTGGATCAACTGGGCTTGTATTCACTGGAGTTCAGAAGAATGAGAGGGGATTTCATAGAAACGTTTAAAATTCTGACGGGTTTAGACAGGTTAGATGCAGGAAGAATTGTTCCCAATGTTGGGGAAGTCCAGAACCAGGGGTCACAGTCTAAGGATAAGGGGTAAGCCATTTAGGACCGAGATGAGGAGAAACTTCTTCACCCAGAGAGTGGTGAACCTGTGGAATTCTCTACCACCGAAAGTTGTTGAGGCCAATTCACTAAATATATTCAAAAAAGGAGTTAGATGTAGTCCTTACTACTAGGGGGATCAAGGGGTATGGCGAGAAAGCAGGAATGGGGTCCTGGAGTTGCATGTTCAGCCATGAACTCATTGAATGGCAGGCTCGAAGGGCCGAATGGCCTACTCCTGCACCTATTTTCTATGTTTCTATATCGGTCAGCATTTCAACAATATCGGCATTCTGATATTTCAACATGTGCAGAAAGATATTTTTGGTCGAACTTAATAAAGATATGACAAGGCTTCAATCAGATATTTCATACACCAGAGCTATTCCTGAGCAGTTTGAAAATCTTTCAAACTTTTTTATGTGGAAACAATCTCGCATTGTTCCAGGGCTACTGTAGCTTTGCTGCACTAAAATAGAAGATACAATTGTAGTGCCTTAAATTGGCATTGTACAAATACTTAACTGAATGGGTTAGTGTGTTGATTAAAATAGGAATTTCATCCAAACAGTATAACAATATTTGCACAATGTAATTTCAAGGGCATGATGTCAATTTTTAAGTGCTGTCATTGAGTACGCAGTACAGGTCTCTCTGGGTCACCATGCCTTATGACAGAAAGGCTCAGCCACCTATCTTTGCTGAGAGTTTGAGGGTAGGAAGTGTGTATTTAGATCTGTTCTAAAATTAAACTGGCCACCCAAAGGCTAAGGCTCGTCCACAACAGAGAACATTCATACTTTGATCTGCAAAAGTACAAAGCATTAAGAGCCCCCATATACTGGAGTACTACGTGCAGTTTTGGTCTCCGTATTTAAGGAAGGATCATCATCATCATCATAGGCGGTCCCTCGAACGAGGATGACTTGCTTCCACAAGAGTTCACAGATGTTTCAATGAAGGACCCGATGTTCCAGCCCTGAACTCCAATTGAGGGGGTGGAAGATGCCTGTGGGTGGATTTTTTTTAATATGTGGTGACCGTTGCACACCAGAACCACAAGGGCTCGACAGAGCTCGGTCTTGGTCCAGTGGCAAGGATAAGGTCTTGGTCCAGTGGCAAGGATAAACCAGGACGTCCGGAGACCTGCTCTGCTGCACGGACCTAGTGTGCACACATATCGCAGTGTGGGCTGGCCCGAGCTGCCCCTGGGCCCTCCGCTCTTCTGGGCCCTGTACCCTCATTCGCCGCACCTCCACCACAAACATTTATACTTGCATTGAAGGCTGTTCAGAGAAGGTTCACTAGGTTGAAACATAGAAACATATAAACTTAGAAAATAGGTGCAGGAGTAGGCCATTCGGCCCTTCAAGCCTGCACTGCCATTCAATGAGTTCATGGTTGAACATGCAACTTCAGTACCCGATTCCTGATTTCTCACCATACCCCTTGATCCCCCTAGTAGTAAGGACTACATCTAACTCCTTTTTAAATATATTTAGTGAATTGGCCTCAACAACTTTCTGTGGTAGAGAATTCCACAGGTTCACCACTCTCTGGGTGAAGAAGTTTCTCCTCATCTCGGTCCTAAATGACTTACCTCTTATCCTTAGACTGTGACCCCTGGTTCTGGACTTCCCCAACATTGGGAACATTCTTCCTGCATCTAACCTGTCTAAATCCGTCAGAATTTTAAACGTTTCTATGAGATCCTCTCTCATTCTTCTGATCTCCAGTGAATACAAGCCCAGTTGATCCAGTCTTTCTTGATATGTCAGTCCCGCCATCCCGGGAATCAGTCTGGTGAACCTTTGCTACACTCCCTCAATAGCAAGAATGTCCTTCATCAAGTTAGGAGACCAAAACTGTACACAATACTCCATGTGTGGCCTCACCAAGGCCCTGTTCAACTGTAGCAACACCTCCTTGCCCCTGTACTCAAATCCCCTCGCTATGAAGGCCAACATGCCATTTGCTTTCTTAACCGCCTGTTGTACCTGCATGCCAACCTTCAATGACTGATGTACCATGACACCCAGGTCTCGTTGCACCTCCCCTTTTCCTAATCTGTCACCATTCAGATAATAGTCTGTCTCTCTGTTTTTACCACCAAAGTGGATAAACTCACATTTATCCACATTATACTTCATCTGCCATGCATTTGCCCACTCACCTAACCTATCCAAATCACTCTGCAGCCTCATAGCATCCTCCTCGCAGCTCACACTGCCACCCAACTTAGTGTCATCCGCAAATTTGGAGATACTACATTTAATCCCCTCGTCTAAATCATTAATGTACAATGTAAACAGCTGGGGCCCCAGCACAGAACCTTGCGGTACCCCACTAGTCACTGCCTGCCATTCTGAAAAGTATCCATTTACTCCTACTCTTTGCTTCCTGTCTGACAACCAGTTCTCAATCCATGTCAGTACACTACCCCCAATCCCATGTGCTTTAACTTTGCACATTAATCTCTTGTGTGGGACCTTGTCGAAAGCCTTCTGAAAGTCCAAATATACGACATCAACTGGTTCTCCCTTGTCCACTCTACTGGAAACATCCTCAAAAAATTCCAGAAGATTTGTCAAGCATGATTTCCCTTTCACAAATCCATGCTGACTTGGACCTATCATGTCACCTCTTTCCAAATACGCTGCAATGACATCCTTAATAATTGATTCCATCATTTTACCCACTACTGATGTCAGGCTGACCGGTCTATAATTCCCTGTTGTCTTTTTTAAAAAGTGGGATTACATTGGCTACCCTCCACTCCGTAGGAACTGATCCAGAGTCTATGGAATGTTGGAAAATGACTGTCAATGCATCCGTTATTTCCAAGGCCACCTCCTTAAGCCTTCAATCCCATCAATTTCCCCAACACAATTTCCCGACTAATAAGGATTTCCCTCAGTTCCTCGTTCTTACTCGACCCTCTGACCCCTTTTATATCCAGAAGGTTGTTTGTGTCCTCCTTAGTGAATACCGAACCAAAGTACTTGTTCAATTGTTCTGCCATTTCTTTGTTCCCCGTTATGACTTCCTCTGATTCTGACTGCAGGGGACCTACGTTTGTCTTTACTAACCTTTTTCTTTTTACATATCTATAGAAACTTTTGCAGTCCGTCTTAATGTTCCCTGCAAACTTCCTCTCGTACTCTATTTTCCCTGCCCTAATCAAACCCTTTGTCCTCCTCTGCTGAGTTCTAAATTTCTCCCAGTCCATGGGTTCGCTGCTATTTCTGGCCAATTTGTATGCCACTTCCTTGGCTTTAATACTATCCCTGATTTCCCTTGATAGCCACGGTTGAGCCACCTTCCCTTTTTTATTTTTATGCCAGACATGGATGTACAATTGTTGTATTTCATCCATGCGGTCTCTAAATATCTGCCATTACCCATCCACAGTCAACCCGTTAAGTATCATTCACCAATCTATCCTAGCCAATTCACGCTTCATACCTTCAAAGTTACCCTTCTTTAAATTCTGGACCATGGTCTCTGAATTAACTGTTTCATTCTCCATCCTAATGTAGAATTCCACCATATTATGGTCACTCTTCCCCAAGGGGCCTCGCACAATGAGATTGCTAATTAATCCTCTCTCATTACACAACACCCAATCTAAGATGGCCTACCCCCTAGTTGGTTCCTCGACATATTGCTCTGGAAAACCATCCCTTATGCACTCCAGGAAATCCTCCTCCACTGTATTGCTTCCAGTTTGGTTAGCCCAATCTATATGCATATTAAAGTATATTAGATAACTGCTGCACCTTTATTGCATGCACCCCTAATTTTCTGTGTGATGCCCTCCCCATCATCATTACTACTGTTTGGAGGTCTGTACACAACTACCACTAACATTTTTTGCCCTTTGATGTTCTGCAGCTCTACCCATATAGATTCCACATCATCCAAGCTAATGTCCTTCCTAATTATTGCATTAATCTCCTCTTTAACCAGCAATGCTACCCCACCTCCTTTTCCTTTTATTCTATCCTTCCTGAATGTTGAATACCCATGGATGTTGAGTTCCCAGCCCTGATCATCCTGGAGCCACGTCTCTGTAATCCCAATCACATCATATCCGTTAACATCTATTTGCACAGTTAATTCATCTACTTTATTACGGATACTCCTTGCATTAAGACACAAAGACTTCAGGCTTGTTTTTTTAACACCCTTTGTCCTTTTAGAATTATGATGTAGTGTGGCCCTTTTTGTTTCTTGCCTTTGTTTACTTGGCCTTCCACTATTGCTTTTTACCTTTCTACCATCTGTTTCTGACTCCATATTACTTCACCCTATCTCACTGCATAGGTTTCCATCCCCCTGCCATATTAGTTTAAACACTCCAGAACTGCATTAGCAAATGTTACCCCTAAGACATCAGTTCCAGTCCTGCCCAAGTGCAGACCGTCCCTTTTGTATAGGTCCCACTTCCCCCAGAACTGGTTCCAATGTCCCAGGAATTTGAATCCCTCCCTCTTGCACCCCTGCTCAAGCCACGTATTTATTCTAACTATCCTGCTCCGTCTACTCTGATTAGCATGTGGCACTGGTTGCAATCCAGAGGTTACTACCTTTGAGGTCCTACTTTTTAATTTAACTCCTAGCTCCCTAAATTCAGCTTGTAGGACCTCTTCCCGGATTCTGGAGATGAAGGGTTTGACTTATGAAGATAGGTTGAGCAGGTTGGGCTTATACTCATTGGAGTTCCGAAGAATGAGAGGTGATCTGATTGAAACATATAAGATAATGAGGGGGCTCGACAAGGTGGACGCAGAGAGGATATTTATTATTTTGATGGAGTTCGATGAAGAGGGGTGGGAGGAGGCTCACGTGGAGCATAAACACCGGCATAGACCCATTGGGCTGAATGGCCTGTTTCTGTGCTGTACATTTCTGTGTAATTCTATGAAAATAATTGTGTAACATCCTCTTTTAAATGGTCAATTGTCATATCTTGCATATCCAAAACTAGAGCTGACAGATTTGACACGGAATAATTAAAGCTCCTTTTGTGCTATAAATGCTATATATTTGTCAAACATATTAAAACTGAATAGCTCCATCACTGTAGATTGCTGAATGCAGCAGGCTGGAATTTCTCAGATGTAACAATAGTCATTTTTCTTTTGCAATGTTTAATACAGAAGGCCCTATTGAAGAATAGAATTATTTGAGCTCTGTAATAATATTAATTAGTTCTCTTTGAGGTAGAGCTCGGGTCATTGATAGGGCTCGGGCATTCCCGTCACACATATAGTCCTTGCAATCAGAAAGAAGAAAGAAAGAAAGACTTGGATTTTTATAGCGCCTTTCACAACCACCGGACATCCCAAAGCGCTTTACAGCCAATAAAGTCACTGTTGTAACGTAGGAAACGCGGCAGCCAATTTGCGCACAAGCAAGCTCCCACAAACAGCAATGTGATAATGACCAGATTATCTGTTTTAAGTGATGTTGATTGAGGGATAAATATTGGCCAGGACACCGGGGATAATTTCCCTGCTTTTCTTTGAAATAGTGCCACGGGATCTTTTACATCCACTTGAGAAAGCAGACGGAGCTTCGGTTTAACGTCTCATCTGAAAGATGGCACCTCCGACAGTGCAGCACTTGTTCAGCACTGCACTGGAGTGTCAGCCTAGATTTTTTTTCGTGAATCCACAAACTTCTGACCCAGAGGCGAGTATGCTACCCACTGAGCCACAGTTGACACTGCCTGAATTTCCTGCTCACAAGAACACCAATAAATATCAGGGGAGTCATTAGGAGAATCAGCTTTAATTATTAACAAAATACAATACACCAGCAGGATATTCAGATCAGACGCTGTCTCATTTCAGTTTAATGCTTCTAGCTGTGGATGCATTTGAAAGACATAACTGTTGTGTTCATACTCTGTTTGTTTGTTGCAAAAACTCTCACTGGACAGGTATTAGGACCCTGCGGGAGCTATTCACAATTGCTGTAAACATGCTGGTTCATACTGGTTTGGGACACCATTTTGGGAGTTGCTATAAAGGACACAATTAGTTACATTTCTCCTGTTTCAGTTAGTCTGTTTATTTATTGGCGACGAGGATGAATCAAATTAACCTCACCCTCACCCCCACCCACCTTTCCTCATCACCAGGGACACTCCAATTCCGTGGCCGAGATGGATAAAAAGATTTTCTACATACATCACGGCGAGTGGGTTAGACGGCGACAACGTAACACTATCTCGCCGCCGTGCAATACTTATCCACTGCCTCAGCATCGAAGGCCAATGTATCTTTGGCCAAATCAAAGACACGGAGTCCTACGACAAAACGGTAAGCACCTGAGAGAAATATTTTGGGCCAAAGAAAAATATCATGATGGAGACATACAATTTTGAACAAAGGGGGCAAGGGAACGGTGAAACAATCAAACAGTACATAATTTCATTAACTGAACTGGCCGCTACATGTAACTTTGGAGCACTAACAGAGGAAATGATCAGGAATCAAATTATTACGAAAACATTCGGGAGCGCGTGCTAATGGAGGATGACAAATTGTCTTTGGACAAAGCAACTAATTTGGCCATCCAAATCGAATCAGCGATTTCCGATTCAAAAGTGATCAGATCCCCTGCTCCCCCTGTGCAGCAGACTGCAGCTACAGCCCATGTGCAAGGCGTTCGTCCAAAGCGGAAATCACAGCAGCGACCCAGGGCTAGTAATAAGCCACCCACTGCGGATCGCAGGCCTAACTTCCATTGCTTTAGCTGTGGGGACAAATCAGATTCAGTAAAGTGTCATAACTGCCCTGCACGTGGGAAGAAATGCTCTGCATGTGGTAACATGAACTATTTTGCTCGTGTCTGTCGCTAATCAGAGCATATTCAACATGTGGACAATCCCGATAGTGATAAACACAGTATGGTTTACACCGTTAGTGACATTTCGCACATTGGTTCGGGCAAATTCAAGGACTGTGAGGTAAACATTGACGGCACGCCCATCTACCTCCTCATTGACCTTGGAGCCAAAGTCTCCATATTGAGCGAGGCTGTGTACAAAACCCACTTCACGCACTGTCAACTGCAGCCCGCATCTTCCATTCTACATGCGTCCTCCGACTCCAAAATTGAGGTACTTGGGGTTATATCTGTCCCGATATACAAGGACATAACATTGGAGAACTTTTCCTTTCATGTCATGGGGTAATATATTAGCATGGATAGAGGATTAGTTAACTAACAGAAAACAGAGAGTCGGGATAAATGGGTCATTTCCTGGTTGACAAACAGTAACTAGTGGGGTGTCACAGGGATCGGTGCTGGGTCCTCAACTATTTACAATCTATATCAATGACTTGGCTGAAGGGATCGAGTGTAATGTAGCCAAGTTTGCTGATGATACAAAGCTGGGTGGGAAAGCAAATTGTGAGGAGGACACAAAAAATCTGCAAAGGGATATAGACAGGCTAAGTGAGTGGGCAAAGATTTGGCAGATGGAGTATAATGTGGGAAAATGTGAGGTTATCCACTTTGGCAGAAATAATAGAAAAGCAAATTATAATTTAAAAGGAGAAAAATTGCAAAGTGCTGCAGTACAGAGGGACCGGGGGTGGGGGGTTCTTGTGCATGAAACACAAAAAGTTAGTATGCAGGTAAAGCAAGTAATCAGGAAGGCAAATGGAATGTTGGCCGTTATTGCAAGGGATAGAGTATAAAAGCTACAACTGTACAGGGTATTGGTGAGGCCACACCTGGAGTACTGCGTACAGTTTTGGTCTCCGTATTCAAGGAAGGATACATTGGAGGCTGTTCAGAGAAAGTTCACCAGATTGATTCCGGAGATGAGGGGATTGACTTATGAAGATAGGTTGAGTAGGTTGGGCCTATACACATTGGAGTTCAGAAGAATGAGAGGTGATCTTATTGAAACATAAAATAATGAGGGGGCTCGACAGGTGAATGCAGAGAGGATATTTCCACTCATAGGGGAAACTAAAACTAAGGGAAGTAGTATTAGAATAAGGGGCTGCCGACTTAAAACTGAGATGAGGAGAAATTTCTTCTCTCAGAGGGTTGTAAATCCTCACAGGAGGTAATGTTTGGATCCTGGCCCACCCACAGCACGTATCGCACAGTCGCGTACAACCTGCACACAATTCTCCAGCTTAAAAGATTGGAAAAGCACGCAATGTTCTTGAATTTCTGATTTGCCCTCCCAGCCGGCAGGGGAATGCATGGCTGTACAGTTAGAGTTAATGTGCGTCTCAGCAACAACCACAAAGTGCTTCTGCCGCAGTGAGTTACATTTAAGTGCAGTGACTGTAACATAGACAAATATGGCACGGTGAGATCTCGCAAACAATGGAGCCGCAGTTTCAGAATAAGGGGTCGCCCATTTAAAAGGGAAATGAGGAGGAATTTCTTCTCTCAGAGGGTTGTAAATCTGTGGAATTCTCTACTCCAGAGAGCTGTGGAGGCTGGATCTTTGAATATATTTAAGGTGGAGATAGACAGATTTCTGAACGATAGGGGAGTCCAGGGTTATGGGGAGCTGGTGGAGAAGTGGAGTTGAGGCCAAGATCAGATCAGCCACGATCTTATTTAATGGCGGAGTGGACTCGAGGGGCCAAATAGCCTACTCCTGCTCCTATTTCTTTTGTTCTTATGTCGCGAAGGGTCGAAGCCTTTTTGACCTTTTTGACAAGCTTGGGTTCAAAGTTTACGACCCAACGGGCACACCTGTGTGCACGGTAGACTTTGAGAAGCTGTATCCCTCAATCTACACAGTCCCCGCATTGACCCTTCCGTCAAACCGGCTACGCAGCAACTTCGCCGTCTCACATTCGCGGTTCGTGACCAAGTATCCGCAGAATTAACGCGACTCGAGTCTCCGAATAATTGAGACCATTGACTCCTCACCCTGGAGCTCGAACTTAGTCATTACTTGGCGTAAAAATGGGGAGATCTGCCTATGCATCGACCTGAAAGAGGTCAACAAGGCCATAATCCACGACAAGTACCCTCTTCTTATCATCGACGAACTGTCTTCAGAATTCCACGGCTCAATAGTTTTAACGAAACTCGATGATATGCGCCACAGTTATCTACAAATACCCCTAGCAGAGGACAGCAAACTGCTCACGGCATTCACCACACATGATGGTCTGTATCAGTATCAATGCATGCCCTACGGACTATCTTCTGCACCAAGTGCATTTCAGAAGATTGTCACTACTATGCTATCAGGCAGAGAGGGAGCCCTCAATCTGTTTGACGATATCGTCGTCCATGGACGGACAATGGAAGAACATGACCAGCGACTTCACGCAGTTATGGCTAGACTTGCTACCCATAACATTACACTTAATGCCAATAAGTGTACATTTGCTGCTGGAGAACTAAACTTTCTGGGCTACAGAATCACAGCACAAGGGTCATTGACATGATCCAGTGAATGCAGGAGGCTACCAACGTCAAAGAACTTCCATAGTTCCTCGGCACTTGCAATTTCTATCTGAAGTTTGTCCCGCACTACACGCACATTGCCGAACCACTTCGCAAGTTGCTGCACAAGGACATCCCTTGGGAATGGACAGATTCCCAGGCTCAGGCATTCACCACGCTTAAGGAGAAAATCACATCCCCTCCTATCCTCACGCACTTTGATCCAAATACCACTACGTCCGTCACCATGGTTACATCAGGCACCTCCATGGGTGCTGTGCTCTCGCAACGGATTGATGGCCTGGAACATCCAGTCACCTTCGCCTCTCGCACGCTCTCGTCTGCAGAACGTAAATACTCTACAGGGGAACGCAAAGCACTCACTTGCATTTACGCATGTGAACGCTGGTGTATCTACCTCTATGGCAGGAAATTTTACTTCTGTACGGATCACCAAGCACTATCTACACTACTCGCTACAACTAGATCTGGGCACAGACCCCTACGAATCAGCCGATGTTCAGATCGCTTTCATCAGTATAACTTTGATGTACAGTACATCGCTGGCAATCGCAACCATGTAGCTGACATGCTCAGCCGCTCGACACCTGTTTCGGACTCTGGTGCTGACTTGTCACAGATGACGACACATACGTCACGTCGATCATCGCTCAGTCCATCAGAAATCTTGTCTCCTGCGACGAACTCAAAACCGAATCACAGAGTGATGCTACGCTCCAGCACGTGTGCCAATTCCTCCAGACTGCGTGGCCTAAGCAAATTCCAGACTTTGTGATGAATTTTCCATTTGGAACGATGGCTGCTTAGCTCGTGGTGATAGAGCAGTAATTCCCAAGTCGCTTCAACAGCATTTTCTCTCATTGGCACACGATGGACAGCCTGGCATTGTCCGCATGAAGCAGAGATGTTGCGATTCAGTATGGTGGCCTGGAATTGACATTCGCATCGAGGAATTTGTCTCACACTGCGAAGCACGCAGTCTGAGCGAAAAGGCCACAAACAGCCGACCAGTGCCACTAAAGCCCATTCCATGGCCACAAAGACCATAGTAACAACTTCAGCTGGATATCTTCGGTCCAATTGAAGCAGCTCCACAGCACCAGCGTTTCCTTGTTGTAGTACATGACCTGCATTCCAAATGGCCAGAAATCGCTACAAGTTCAGTGACCTCATCAACGATCGTCACTATTCTGCAGCGTATGTTCACGAGATGGGGCCTCCCAGAGGTCATAATCACTGACAATGGATCACAGTTTGTGTCCGACCAGTTCGCGGATTTCCTCATTGTCATGCTATCGAGCATTGCCTTACTGCTCGGTACAATCCTCAAAGCAACGGAGGTGTTGAGCATTTTAACCGCGTCATCAAAGAGGGTTTGAAAGCTAACCTCGCAGCAGGCCAAACATTCGACGAAGTGGTTCAAACCATTCTCCGCACATACCGTTCGACAAAGCACTCGCTAACGGGGAAGACACCTACTGAGCTCATGATTGGGCAGAATCTTCGCTGGCTACTGGACATTCTCAAACCCCCAGCCAAACCTAGCGAGAAGATAACCACACTCGTATCCCAGATTTCGGAACGCCAATGAAAGCGAAGTCATACACTGACACAAACCGACATACTCAAAAGCCCCAACTGAAGAACGGAGATTGGATCAGAGTTAAGCGCCCAAACCGTAGTCGTAAGCTCGCATCTTCACTTTCGCCTCCAAAACAGATCGGGCGAAAGTTCAGCCCTCACACCTACAAGCTCAATGATGGAACTCGATGGAACGCTCGTAGACTGATCCCAACTCACAGGCCAACAGACCAGAAGGATGGAACAGAGGCAGTGTTCTGTTTCCCAACTGATAACCTTGATCAAACACCGCAAGCTCCACGCCGGTCTATCAGAACACGGCCTGGCTATCTCAAGGACTTTGTCTGTTCATAGACTGTGTTTTCAGAAGGGGGAAATATGTTGAGTTCATATCCTATTTGTTTGTTGAATGAACTTTCATCGGACAGGCATTAGGACCCTGCGGGAGCTATTCACAGTTGCAGTAAACATGCTGGTTGTGGGACACCATTTTGGAAGTTGCTATAAAGGATACAGTTAGTTTCATTTCTCCTGTTTCAGTTAATCTGTTTATTTACATGCACAACAATAACTTTTTGGAAAAAACAGTAAAAAGAAATAATCATTATTAAAAAATAAAAAGAAGAATGAGAGGTGATCTCATTGAAACAATATAAGATTCTGAGCGTGATTGACAGGGTAGATGCTGAGATGATGTTTCCTCTGGCTGGAGTGTCTAGAACTAGGGGGCACAGTCTCAGGATAAGAGTAGGCCATTTAAGACAGAGTTGAGGAATATCTTCACTTAGAGGGTTGTGAATCTTTGGAATTCTTTTGTTGAGTGTATTCAAGGCTGAGGTAGACTGATTTTTGGACTCTAGGGGAATCAAGGGATATGAGGATCGGGTGGGAAAGTGGAGTTGAGGTCAAAGATCAGCCATGATCTTATAGAATGGCGGAGCAGGCTCGAGAGGCCGTATGGCCTACTCCTGCTCCTAATTCTTATGCTCTTCTGTTTTTAAATGGAAGGAAAATGAATGTCGGCTTTCACTTACCTGATTGTATTCGGGAATCCAGCGTGCTATGAGAATTTAATCGCAGTGCAGTGTTACAAATGCCTGGCCAATCTGTTGGGCCTCCATAGTGAACACACACCATAACAAAGCTGCTTTCATGTGCAAGGGGGAGACGATATTAAACAGTCATCTGCCTGCGAGCTGTGTGGTCAGCAGGCAGTCTCGTGTATTTTAAACAAATGATCAGTTATTATTATGAAAGAAAAACAGCGCAGGAGCCGGGGAAGTCTGACATGTTCACCGCTGTGTACTGGCTTGCTCTGTATTGTATCTGCTTCAGCCTCCTGTACTATGTCATGTCTGTTCGATGTTCTTGGGCCAAGACACAAACTCCACCCCCACCCACCCCCCCCCCCCGCTCCGCCCCCCTCCGCCCTCTCTCGCTCGCCAACAACTATAAACATGCTTTCAAGTCTCGGCTTGGGATATCCTGTATAAATATCTGATCCCTAAATATGTAAAGACACATAAACAAAATGTAGGACTATTGGAAGAAGTAAAAAGGAAATGGTCAACGTGACTTAATCGAGGCTGGGTTATGACTGATTTCGAATGGTTTACAATTGTATTTTTTAAATTACATTTAAATCACAGGGCGAGTAAAAACATGTAACCAATTAGTAACAGAAAATATATATTTTTTCCCACTATTATAGATTTTGCATCTACTACATGTCTATCACAGTCCAGGCATCACACTTGTTACAAATGGCAAGCAATCTCAAAAATAAAAGAAAGACAGAAAGACTTGGATTATATAGCGTCTTTGACAAACTCAGGATTTCCCAAAGTGCTTTGCAGCCAATGAAGTGCTTTTTGGAGTGTAGTCACTGTTGCAATGTAGGAAACACAGCAGCCAATGTGCGCACAGCAAGCTCCCACAAACAGCAATGTGATAATGGCCAGATCATCTGTTTTTTGTTATGTTGATTGAGGGATAAGTATTGGCCAGAACACCAGAGAGAACTCCCCTGTTCTTCTTCAAAATAGTGTCATGGGATCTTTTACATCCATGTGAGAGAGCAGACGGGGACCTCGGTTTAATGTCTCATCCGAAAGACGGCACCTCCGGCAGTGCAACACTCCCTCAGCACTGCACTGGAGTGTCAGCCTAGATTTTGTGCTCAAGACTCTGGAGTGGGACTTGAACCCACAACCTTCTGACTCAGAGGACAGTGGTACTAACTGAGCCAAAACTAGAAAGAGGGGCCTTGCAATCTGGAGCTTGAATTTTACAAGCAAACTACTGACCGCAAACTATCCTCAGTTATTTACAAGCAGCTATAGTTACCTGGATTGCATTGGGTGTTCTTCAGCAGCGACCTGTAAGGGATAGACCATATTTATAGCTAGACATCACCGCCGACCGTCAGGATCAGCACTATCTATGAGCAATGCCACGGGAGATTTGCTCGCACCTGTGGATGATTATTTTTATGGCTCTGTGTAAGAGAAAATAAAGGGCCGAGAAATAGGATTTCCACCCAAAACCGGTAGCATGTCGGAGAATCACATTTAAATTCACGGCACAGAAGGAGGCCATTCAGCCCTTCGTGTCCGTGCCGGCCGAAAAAGAGGTACCCAGCCTAATCCCACCTTCTAGCTCTTGGTCCGTAGCCCTTCAAATGTGCAAGCTTTTGGGAACATGACTGGGAAATGAACTGCAAATGCTTTTGTATTGCTTTTAGCTATTAGCTTTATATTATCCCTATAAGATCTCACTCTAGTCTTTGAAGGCAATAAAACAACACATTGGACTTGGCTTTATATTTGAAATACAAAGCACATTTACTTTACAGAAGCTGAACAAGCGAATAAGTAATGTTCATATAGCCTAACTGTACATTTACAGCAGACTTCCTTCTACCTAACTCCTTGAGTGAACAACATGTTTTATTTATTCGTTCACGGGATGTGGGCGTCGCTGCCAAGGCCGGCATTTATTGCCCATCCCTAATTGCCCTTGAAGAAGATGGTAGTGATCCGCCTTCTTGAACCGCTGCAGTCCGTGTGGTGAAGGTGCTCCCACAGTGCTGTTCGGGAGGGTGTTCCACGATTTTCACCCAGCGACGATGAAGGAACGGCAATATACTCGCAGATGGTACTCACTGCAGCCACAGTATGTCGGTGATGGAGGGAGTGATTGTGGGGGTGATTTTAACTATTGCGGCCTGGCAGAAACCAGGGGGCCACACTGCTGGATTCAGTGCAGGAAGCGCTTCAATGACTTAAGCAGGTTGGGAAAGGTGAGTACAGTAGCACATTCATCTACATCCTGCTGTGTGCATCACCCCAACTCCTCACTCTGTTTCACACTTCAGTCCATACTGGCTTGTATGGATCGCTGGTTAGGCCGCTGAAGACCTGGTACAACTAGGCAGACCTTGCATGGCACAGGCATGCCCATTTGTATCGGAATTTTGCACCAGGGTCCTCTATCCAGCTTTAGGACCCCAATTTGCATATGCAAAGAGCCAAAAGTCTGTGCTGTGGACACCTAAAAGGGTGCCCTCTTTCGATATGACAACCGGCTCACTGGCAGAGAGGTTGCAAGCCAAAACTTGTAGGCCCAGTAACCATTTTACACCCGAAAAATGGGCAAAGATAAGGCAAATGTCTCTCATAAGGACCTTGAAGAATAGGAAAAGCCTATCCTTTTAATTGAATTCTCAAAAAATAAATTACCATGTCCCTTTGCTCCCTTCCTCTCCAGAACCATATTTAATTGGCTTTTATGCCCAGTTATTTGTGTCAGCCGTGGCTCAGTGGGCAGCATTCTTGCCTGTGAATCAGAAGGTTGTGGGTTCAAGTCCCACTCCAAGGACTTGAGAACAATAAGTCTAGGCTGACACTCCAGTGCAGTGCTGAGGGAGTGCTGCACTGTTGGAGGTGCTGTCTCTCGAATGAGACTTTAAACCAAGGCCCTGTCTGCTCTCTCAGGTGGGTGTAAAAGATCCCATGGCACTATTTCAAAGAAGAGCAGGGGAGATATCCCTGATGTTGTGGCCAATATTTATCCCTCAACCAACATAACAAAAACAGATTATCTGATCATTATCACATTGCTGTTTGTGAGAGCTCGCTGTGTACAAATTGGCTGCTGTGTTTCCTGCATTACAACAGTTACTACACTCCAAAAGTACTTCATTGGCTGTAAAGCACTTTGAGATGTCTGGTGGTCATGAAAGGCGCTACATAAATGCAAGACTTTCTTTTTCATGTTGTCTGCTTCAATGCCTCCCACGGTAGCTTATTCTGCAACCCTATTGCCCTTTAGGTGAAAAGGTTGCTCTTGCCTTGTCTGCTTATTCCTAACATCTTTCACCGTAGCGAATGTTGCTTCACAGAGCTGAGGACTGCAGATTTCCTAAAGGTGTCATCCCATCACCTGCCATGCATGGGGCATGGATACATGTTGTAAAATTTTGGCACATGTTCAGCGGCTAAGCAAGAGACCAGAGAAAGTGTGCGTTATGTCCCTGTCTCTCACCCCAACCCATCCCATCCTGTCCCCCAGCCCTGAACATGGCCGCAGCAACACTCCCTAGGATAGATCTTGACTTATATCTTGGGACAGTGTCAGCTGTGGCTCAGTGGGTAGCACTCTCTCACTGCTGAGTCAGAAGCTGGTGGGTTCAAGTCCCTACTCCAGGGGCTTGAGCACATAAATCTGGGCTGGCACTTCAGTGCAGTGCCACGGGAGCCCTGCACTGTCGGAGGTGCCGTCTTTTGGATGAGATATTAAACCCAGGCCCTGTCAGCCCATTCAAGTGGACGTAAAAGGTCCCATGGCACTATTTTGAAGAAGAGCAGGGGAGTTATCCCCGGTGTCCTGGACAATAGTTATCCCTCAACCAACACAACAAAAACAGATTGTCTGGATCATTATCACATTGCTGTTTGTGGGAGCTTGCTGTGCGCAAATGGGTTGCTGTGTTTCCTACATTACAGCAGTGACTACACTCCAAAAGTACTTCATTGGCTGTAAAATGCTTTGAGACGTCCGGTGGTTGTGAAAGGCGCTATATAAATGCAAGTCTTTCTTTCTTTTTGTGCACTAGTGTAAAACCAGCGATAGCGAATAAGGAGCCCTGTTTTACATCGCTCCCGTCCACAACAGTTTAAAAAAAAGTACTTTTGCCATAATTTCATTTTAATCCTTTCCCAAGTGATGTGATTGCCGAAGTCAGCGACTGTTGAGAGAAATCCTGAAATGTTAGACTCTCGGCTAAATCCACAATGACTGTTTTTAGCACCATACTGCTCCATTTCCTCTGGAGCTCCCACAAGCTGCCAGTCTGCTCCTTACAACTGCGTTCATAGATTTGGCTGTTTGCTAAACGCACCAACATTTCAAAGGTCACCATGGCGGAGGGTCCAAATACCACAGGACTGGACTTACGAATGAGGAGATAAGATGGGCAATCAGGAAGAACCTCTTCAATGCAAAACATAACCTAGTTGAGAGAGTGAGCTACAAGGGAAGAAGGTCTTTGAAGCAGACAATATAAATAATGGCAACACGCATTTACATAGTGCCTTTAACGTCCCAAGGTGCTTCACATTAGCCGAAACAAAAATGCGTTCATGAGGTAATTAGATGAGTTTCTGTAGAACGAGATTGAGAGATATATTGTGAAGCTGTATAGATGGGGTCAGATACATCGAAGAGGGACTGGTTTCCTTCTCGCACCAAGTCCCACTCTCCCATCACCCCCTGCGCTCGCTGACCTACATTGGCTCCCGGTTAAGCAACACCTCGATTTCAAAATTCTCATCATTGTCTTCAAATCTCTCCATGGCCTCGCCCCTCCCTATCTCTGTAATCTCCTCCAGCCCCACAACCCTCCGAGATGTCTGCGCTCCTCTAACTCTGTCCTCTTGCGCATCCCTGATTATAATCGCTCCACCATTGGTGGCCGTGCCTTCTGTTGCCTGGGCCCCAAGCTCTGGAACCTGCCTAAACCTCTCTTTCCTCCTTTTAAGATGCTTCTTAAAACCTACATCTTTGACCAAAGCTTTTGGTCATCTGCTCTAATATCTCCTTATGTGGCTCGGTGTCAAATTTCTTGTCTTATAATACTCCTGTGAAGCATCTTGGGACGTATCACTACATTAAAGGCACTATATAAATACAAGTTGTTGTTGTTTCTAAGTTATTTTTTTTTATTATCTAAAAATCCTTATGTTGTTATGTTCAGTAACAAGAAGCAGTCATTGTGGCTTAGAAGTGCCTCTGTCTCAGCACCAGTTCGAAGGCTCGAAAACCAGGGGTATTGCTCCCTTGTAAACCTGATCTGAAATTGTCTAAACACGTTCTGTTGAAAAAAAAAAGGTCTGTGTTCCGAAGATTGATGGCTGAACTCAGATGAATACTTTTCAATCGTGTAATTAAGAGATTCAGTCAGTGTGCAGGCAGAGATTATACAACCCATGGCTGGACAGAGCAGCTTCCGTTTATCTGTGAGGTACACTTCCCTGTTCGTTGTGGGATAAACAATGACAAATTGGTGTTTAGATTTTCACCATAAATGGGAAGTAAATTTACGATAACGGGAGTGTTAATCCATTCAATGATACAGTAAATGAACTGAGCCATTCTAATCTTGTTACCTGTCAGCGTTTTATTCATTCCAAGTTCATTATATGATTTGATATTAGAAAGCCAAAAAAAATAAAACACCTGATAATTTTCACTTCTGGATAAAATTAACAGCATCTGTAATGAATGCGTTTGTGGTCCATGAGAGAACCTGCTGTCTGCGATTCAAAAGCAATTTGTAGTAAATTCATTAAATAGTGGAGAGGCATTTCACACCAATGGGTCCGTTACAAAAATCACACCAATAGCACCACTCACCTCCTTTTTGCCAGTATTGGCAAAGTAAAAAAAGAAAGGCTTGTATTTCCAGAGCGCATTTCATGACCACCGGACGTCTCAAAGCGCTTTACAGCTAATGAAGTACATTTGGAGTGTAGTCACTGTTGTAATGTGGGAAACACGGCAGTCAATTTGCGCACAGCAAGCTCCCACACACAGCAATGTGATAATGACCAGATAATCTGTTTTTGTTATGTTGATTGAGGGATAAATATTGGCCAGGACACCGGGGATAATTCCCCTGCTCATCTTCGAAATAGTGCCACGGGATCTTTTATGTCCACCTGAGAGAGCAGACGGGGCCTCGGTTTAATGTCTCACCTCCAACAGTGCAGCACTCCCTCAGCACTGCACTGGAGTGTCAGCCTAGATTTATGTGCTCAAGTTCCCGGAGTGGGACTTGAACCCACGACCTACAGACTCAGCGGTGAGTGTGCTGCCCACTGAGCTGCGGCTAATATTGTAAACTGCAAACATTTCTGATTCCTTCTGGTGTCAATCATAGAATCATTAAAATTTACATCACGGAAGGAGGCCACTTGGCCCGTTGTGTCCGTGCCAGCCGACAAAGAGCTACCCAGCCTAATCCCACTTTCCAGCATTAGGTCCGTAGCCCTGTAGGTTACGGCACTTCAAGTGCACATCCAAGTACTTTTTAAATGTGGTGAGGGTTTCTGCCTCTACCACCCTTTCAGGTAGTGAGTTCCAGACCCCCACCGCCCTCTGGGTGAAAAAAATTCTTCTCAACTCCCCTCTAAACCTCCTATCAATTACTTTAAATCGATGCCCCCTGGTTATTGACCCCTCTGCTAAGGAAAACAGGTCCTTCCTATCCACTCTATCTCGGCCCCTCATACGTTTATACACCTCAATCAAGTCTTCCCTCAGCCTCCTCTGTTCCAAAGTAAACAACCCCAGCCTATCCAATCTTTCCTCATAGCTAAAGTTTGTGCTGTGGAAATAATTGGCGCAGACAGACATCAAAGAGTTGAAGGGTTAATGTCACCAATGAGTGTTTCTGATTGGTGGGTTAGCTCAAACAGTTCAGGGATTATTTACTGGGTCTCTTTAATTGAAAAACTGAGGCAGAGGACAAAGAGCCATAGTGCACGTCAGGACCAGGATTGAAAAGAATAGGAGAGAAGACGAGGAAATCAAGATGCAGTGGTTATGTGACACCAACCTTGGGTGTTAAAAACATGTCAATTGTGGGGTAGAAGGAAGATGAAGGAATGTAAGATGTTCCACAGTTTAAAAATCTTGTGAAAGAATGAATGCAGGTACAACATCCGCAAATAATAATCATAAGAACATAAGAACATAACAAATAGGAGCAGTAGACCATTCGGTCCCTCGAGCCTGCTCCGCCATTCAATAAGATCATGGCTGATCTTCCACCTCAACTCCACTTCCCCATCCGATCCTCAGATCCCTTGATTCCCTTAATATCCGAATATCTATCGATCTCTGTCTTGAATATACTCAACGACTGAGCCAGATAATCACCTGGCAGAACCTTCTACCCAAGCGCAGAACGTGCTAGCCATGGCTCAGTGAATAGCGCTCTCGCCTCTGAGTCAGAAGGTCGTGGGTTCAAGTTCCACTCCAGGGACTTGAGCACAAAAGCCTAGGCTGACATTCCAGTGCAGTGCTGATGGAGTGCTGCAGTGCCGTCTTTCGGATGAGGCGTTAAAGCGAGGCCCCGTCTGCTCGCTCAGGTGGACGTAAAAGATTCTATGGCACTATTTCTGAGAAGAGCAGGGGAGTTATCCTCGGTGTTCTGGGACCAATATTTATCCATCAATCAACTTCACTAGAACAGATTATCTGGTCATTATCACACTGCTGCTTGTGGGAGCTTGCTCTGCGCAAACTGGCCGCCGCATTTTCTACATTGCAACAATGACTACACTTCAAAAAGTACTTCATAAAGCACTTTGGGGTGACTGGTGGTGGGGAATGGTGCTATATAAATGCAAGTGTTTGTTTCTTTAATAGATTTGTGGACTAAGTTATAAGGAAGTTAATTGAAGCAGACTGTATAAATGGATTCAATAGGCAATTAGATATGTTCCCAGCGAGAGAAAGCATTGAGGGATAAATGGGAAGGCAGGATTGGTAGTTGGGAGGTGATTAATGTCTGAGCAAGGCAAAATGATTTTTTTCCCCCATTCGCTTTTTTCCCATTTCTAAAATTTCCTGTGCAAGCGTAAGAAAGCGTACTCCAGGAATCACTATTTGGATATTAGTATATGGACAGCTAATGCATTCTTATGATCTTTTGTCAGCTAATCTAACGGAGGAGTACTGTTTAAATAGGCCAATGGCTCTGTTCAAATAGCAAAAGAATCTCGAGCAGATATACAAAGTGCCCATACTCTAACGTTACGAAGAGTAATTTCTTGCTTTATATATTAATAGTTTAGTTTATGTGCCTGTCTGGCAGAAAGCACACACAGACAGATTAGAGTTTGAAGAATATAATTTATATATAAAAAGAACATTAATAATGGGTATACATATCTTGTAATTGTTTTTAATGCTTTATTTATGGAAGGAAATGTTACCCTATAATTTGTTAATGGAATATTTAAAAAGGAAACATAGCAAAGATATCAAAAAGATAATGGTAATTCGACCCCAAGCAATACCATGTGCTCCAAAAACGACTTGCCTTATCGTATTAAATAGGTAGGTACAGAACGTTTCTTCAGAACTCTGGGATAATCTCATCTATCTTGATAAACAGCCCACAATTTGCACACAGAACATATTCTGCCTTTTTGCACAGCTATTCATTGATGTAGGTTTTTCTGAGGGGACTTTAAAAAAATAAAGATGTTATCAATTGTCCACAATATCCTCTGCATAGTTCAGCAAATTCTGGAGGATCTTATCAACCAGCACTTTCCCTCAGTACTGCTGCATATGGCCAATCTATTTAATTAAAAAAAAAATCCAGAGAGTTTCATATTGATGTTATTATTTTTAAAAATTGGTTCGCAGTTCCATTTTTCTGCAATGTATATTTAGGTGATGCGTTTTAAGTTTCAAATAATCCTTCTTTTTAAGACTGCAGTTGGACTGCATGTACGAGTCTCACACTGGTACCTGTGGAATGTAATACGTGGCCTATCTTAATTCAGAAAGATGTAAGAACATAAGAAATAAGAGCAGGAATAGGCTGTTTAGCCCCTCGAGCCTGCTCTGCCATTTAATAAGATCAGGGCGATCTGATTATGGAATCAACTCCACTTTCCTGCCCGCTCCCCATAACCCTTTATTCCCTTATCACTCAAAATTCTGTCCATCTCCACCTTAAATATATTCTATAACCCAGTCTCCACAGCTCTCTGGGGCAGAGAATTCCATAGATTTACAACCCTGAGAGAAAAAATTCCTCCTCATCTCAGTTTTAAATGGGCGGCCTCTAATTATGAGCTTATCGCCCAAAAACGGGCGTTATTTCCGGCATGGGTGGTAAAAAAGGGTTTTCAGATCACCGGCTTCTCGCCCATTATCAAAACACCTAGTTTACATTTTTGAAAATGGGCATTACCGTGATCGATATCAAATGGGCAGTAGCGTTCTGCCGTAAAGTGTGGCCGTTCTTAGCAACAGCATGGCAACGCTCGAATCCCGCAATTCAGGAGGTTAAGGGTCACCATGACATGCGCAGAAGAGGACTCAGAGAGAGAGGGAGTTCAGAGGGACTGAAGGCGTGGCTGGGTGTGGTGTGGCTGCTTTGGGAGGAAGGAGGGAGACTTTAGAGCTTCACAGCAAGTAGGCAAACAAAAAGTAGCTGTGAACAGCCAAATATTTGACTGAATTTGCCCTATAATAGAGGGAGAGGAGGAGGCATCACAGCACGCTGTGGAGACTGATGCTGGAGCGAGTCAGTGAGGTGGGAGAGGAGCACATTAGAGTCCGCAAAAGAGCCAGGAGGTTCTCGGATGAGGCAAATGCTTCTCTCCTGCAGGAGGTCGAGTCACGCTGGGATGATTTGACACAGGGATGACGTGGGAAGCCCACCCCAAAGATCTGCCAGAGGATATGGACCGAGATAGCAGAGGTGGTCTCGTCGGCGACCAACGAGGTGCGTGAGGGCAACCAATGCCGCAAACGATGGAACAACCTTGTGGGATCTGCAAGAGTATTACATTGATTTACATTTACTTATGTATTTATATAATTTGATTTGTAACAGTCATGAGTGACTATCAGCAGATGTGAGATCTTGCACTTTTACAAGGAATGTTTGACTCAAAGCCTGCGGTCACGGTGTGCGTCTTTCGGTAAAGAATGATAATAATCATAATAATGATGATTACATCTGTCGGTTATGTATTGTATCAGTGTCTGTGACAGTACCTAGCAATGATCTCATGCAATGATCTCATGCCATGTCTTCCTGTCACCTTTAACAGAAGAAGCTATCGACGATGAGGTCCGTGCAGAGGCGAACGGGTGGGAGGGCCACCAGTCCCCAGCGACATCACAGAGATGGAGGAGCGGGTGCTCACACTCGTGGGGAAGCACCCCCGGACAGCCACAGACGCATCTGCAGACCCTGAAGTGATGCCACGTGAGTAAAGCTTACACCGAGACTCCAGGATGGTATGTTGCCTCCCTGGTGCAAGGGTCAAGGATGTCTCGGAGCGGGTGCAGGACATTCTGAAATGGGAGGGAGAACAGCCAGTTGTCGTGGTGCACATTGGTACCAACGACATAGGTAAAAAAAGGGATGAGGTCCTACGAAACGAATTTAAGGAGCTAGGAGCTAAATTAAAAAGTAGGACCTCAAAAGTAGTAATCTCGGGATTGCTACCAGTGCCACGTGATAGTCAGAGTAGGAATCGCAGGATAGCGCAGATGAATACGTGGCTTGAGCAGTGGTGCAGCAGGAAGGGATTCAAATTCCTGGGGCATTGGGACCGGTTCTGGGGGAGGTGGGACCAGTACAAACCGGACGGTCAACACCTGGGCAGGACCGGAACCAATGTCCTAGGGGGAGTGTTTGCTAGTGCTGTTGGGGAGGATTTAAACTAATATGGCAGGGGGATGGGAACCAATGCAGGGAGACAGAGGGAAACAAAAAGGAGGCAAAAGCAAAAGACAGAAAGGAGATGAGGAAAAGTGGAGGGCGGAGAAACCCAAGGCAAAGAACAAAAAGGGCCACTGTACAGCAAAATTCTAAAAGGACAAAGGGTGTTAAAAAAACAAGTCTGAAGGCTTTGTGTCTTAATGCAAGGAGTATCCGCAATAAGGTGGATGAATTAATTGTGCAAATAGATGTTAATAAATATGATGTGATTGGGATGACGGAGACGTGGCTCCAGGATGATCAGGGCTGGGAACTCAACATTCATGGGTATTCAACATTCAGGAAGGATAGAATAAAAGGAAAAGGAGGTGGGGTAGCATTGTTGGTTAAAGAGGAGATTAATGCAATAGTTAGGAAAGACATTAGCTTGGATGATGTGGAATCTATATGGGTAGAGCTGCAGAACACCAAAGGGCAAAAAACGTTAGTAGGAGTTGTGTACAGACCTCCAAACAGTAATAGGGATGTTGGGGAGGGCATCAAACAGGAAATTAGGGGTGCATGCAATAAAGGTGTAGCAGTTATAATGGGTGACTTTAATATGCACATAGATTGGGCTAGCCAAACTGGAAGCAATACGGTGGAGGAGGATTTCCTGGAGTGCATAAGGGATGGTTTTCTAGACCAATATGTTGAGGAACCAACTAGGGGGGAGGCCATCTTAGACTGGGTGTTGTGTAATGAGAGAGGATTAATTAGCAATCTCATTGTGCGAGGCCCCTTGGAGAAGAGTGACCATAATATGGTGGATTTCTGCATTAGGATGGAGAATGAAACAGTAAATTCAGAGACCATGGTCCAGAACTTAAAGAAGGGTAACTTTGAAGGTATGAGGCGTGAATTGGCTAGGATAGATTGGCGAATGATACTTAGGGGGTTGACTGTGGATGGGCAATGGCAGACATTTAGAGACCGCATGGATGAATTACAACAATTGTACATTCCTGTCTGGCGTAAAAATAAAAAAGGGAAGGTGGCTCAACCGTGGCTATCTGGGGAAATCAGGGATAGTATTAAAGCCAAGAAAGTGGCATACAAATTGGCCAGAAATAGCAGCGAACCTGGGGACTGGGAGAAATTTAGAACTCAGCAGAGGAGGACAAAGGGTTTGATTAGGGCAGGGAAAATGGAGTACGAGAAGAAGCTTGCAGGGAACATTAAGGTGGATTACAAAAGTTTCTATAGGTATGTAAAGAGAAAAAGGTTAGTAAAGACAAATGTAGGTCCTCTGCAGTCAGAATCAGGGGAAGTCATAACGGGGAACAAAGAAATGGCAGACCAATTGAACAAGTATTTTGGTTCGGTATTCACTAAGGAGGATACAAACAACCTTCCGGATATAAAAGGGGTCAGAGGGTCTAGTAAGGAGGGGGAACTGAGGGAAATCTTTATTAGTCGGGAAATTGTGTTGGGAAAATTGATGGGATTGAAGGCCGATAAATCCCCAGGGCCTGATGGACTGCATCCCAGAGTACTTAAGGAGGTGGCCTTGGAAATAGCGGATGCATTGACAGTCATTTTCCAACATTCCATTGACTCTGGATCAGTTCCTATGGAGTGGAGGGTAGCCAATGTAACCCCACTTTTTAAAAAAGGAGGGAGAGAGAAAACAGGGAATTATAGACCGGTCAGTCTGACCTCAGTAGTGGGTAAAATGATGGAATCAATTATTAAGGATGTCATAGCAGTGCATCTGGAAAATGGTGACATGATAGGTCCAAGTCAGCATGGATTTGTGAAAGGGAAATCATGCTTGACAAATCTTCTGGAATTTTTTGAGGATGTTTCCAGTAAAGTGGACAAAGGAGAACCAGTTGATGTGGTATATTTGGACTTTCAGAAGGCTTTCGACAAGGTCCCACACAAGAGATTAATGTGCAAAGTTAAAGCACATGGGATTGGGGGTAGTGTGCTGACGTGGATTGAGAACTGGTTGTCAGACAGGAAGCAAAGAGTAGGAGTAAATGGGGACTTTTCAGAATGGCAGGCAGTGACTAGTGGGGTGCCGCAAGGTTCTGTGCTGGGACCCCAGCTGTTTACACTGTACATTAATGATTTAGACGAGGGGATTAAATGCAGTATCTCCAAATTTGCGGATGACACTAAGTTGGGTGGCAGTGTGAGCTGCGAGGAGGATGCTATTAGGCTGCAGAGTGACTTGGATAGGTTAGGTGAGTGGGCAAATGCATGGCAGATGAAGTATAATGTGGATAAATGTGAGGTTATCCACTTTGGTGGTAAAAACAGAGAGACAGACTATTATCTGAATGGTGACAGATTAGGAAAAGGGAAGGTGCAACGAGACCTGGGTGTCATGGTACATCAGTCATTGAAGGTTAGCATGCAGGTACAGCAGGTGGTTAAGAAAGCAAATGGCATGTTGGCCTTCATAGCGAGGGGATTTGAATACAGGGGCAGGGAGGTGTTGCTACAGTTGTACAGGGCCTTGGTGAGGCCACACATGGAGTATTGTGTACAGTTTTGGTCTCCTAACTTGAGGAAGGACATTCTTGCTATTGAGGGAGTGCAGCGAAGATTCACCAGACTGATTCCCGGGATGGCGGGACTGACCTATCAAGAAAGACTGGATCAACTGGGCTTGTATTCACTGGAGTTCGGAAGAATGAGAGGGGACCTCATAGAAACGTTTAAAATTCTGACGGGTTTAGACAGGTTAGATGCAGGAAGAATGTTCCCAATGTTGGGGAAGTCCAGAACCAGGGGTCACAGTCTGAGGATAAGGGGTAAGCCATTTAGGACCGAGATGAGGAGAAACTTCTTCACCCAGAGAGTGGTGAACCTGTGGAATTCTCTACCACAGTTGAGGCCAATTCACTAAATATATTTAAAAGGGAGTTAGATGAAGTCTTCACTACTCGGCGGATCAAGGATTATGGCGAGAAAGCAGGAATGGAGTACTGAAGTTTCATGTTCAGCCATGAACTCATTGAATGGCGGTGCAGGCTAGAAGGGCTGAATGGCCTGCTCCTGCACCTATTTTCTATGTTTCTATGTTTAATAGATGTCACACCAACTCATATCCGACCAATCATATATGATAGATGATTTCTAAAAGTGTGTTGAAGGTCATGAAATGTGATGTCTGCGATGATTTTGAGAGCAGTAGTGCTTTTGTCGTGCATATGCTGTGTGTAGCGCTGGACTCACCTTGTCACCCTAGCACCCGCTTCTCCTCTAACAACCTCATTTATGTCTTGCAGCTCAGCCAGCAGCGCGGCCCCAGGCAAGGCCATAGAGGCCAGAAGGTGGGGCACGGGGCGAGAGTCGGCGGACGATTCGACTACATCTGGTGCTGAGGAGCTCCGATTGTCGCCCGTCAATCCGCTGGGTCTGTTCTCGACGGATGAGAACGCGGACTTCGAAGAGTTTGCAGGTGACACTAAGCTGGGTGGCGGTTTGAGCTGTGAGGAGGAAGCTAAGAGGCTGCAGGGTGAATTGGACAGGTTAGGTGAGTGAGCAAATGCATGGCAGATGGAGTATAATGTGGATAAATGTGAGGTTATCCACTTTGGTGGCAAAAACAGGAAGACAGAATATTATCTGAATGGTGGCAGATGAGGAAAAGGGGAGGTGCAACGAGACCTGGGTGTCATGGTACATCAGTCATTGCAGTGTGGCATGCAGGTACAGCAGGCGGTGAAGAAGGCAAATGGCATGTTGGCCTTCATAGCTAGAGGATTTGAGTATAGGAGCAGGGAGGTCTTACTGCAGTTGTACAGGGCCTTGGTGAGGCCTCACCTGGAATATTGTGTTCAGTTTTGGTCTCCTAATCTGAGGAAGGACGTTCTTGCTATTGAGGGAGTACAGCGAAGGTTCACAAGATTCATTCCCGGGATGGCAGGACTGACATATCAGGAGAGACTGGATCAACTGCGCTTATATCCACTGGAGTTTAGAAGAATGAGAGGGGATCTCATGGAAACATATAAAATTCTGACGGGATTGGACAGGTTAGAGGCAGGAAGAATGTTCCCGTTTCTGGGGAGTTCCAGAACCAGGGGTCACAGTCTAAGAATAAGGGGTAAGCTATTAAGGACCGAGATGAGGAGAAACTTCTTCACTCAGAGTGGTTAACCTGTGGAATTATCTACCGCAGAAAGTTGTTGAGGCCATTTCGTTAGATATATTCAAAAGGGAGTTCGATATGGCCCTTACGGCTAAAGAGATCAAGGGGTATGGAGAGAAAGCAGGAAAGGGGTACTGAGGTTGCATGATCAGACATGAGGTTACTGAATGGCGGTGCAGGCTCGAAGGGCCGAATGGCCTGCTCCTGCACCTAATTTCTATGTTTCTCTGTTTCTAACCTGCATCGCCATGCTTCAGAACCCATTCCACCCCAAGCCCATCTATTGGGTCTCCGGTCATTCCCGCCTCCACTCTGGAGGTGCCGGCCCCAAGCATCTCTCCACAGGGCACCCCATTTGTCCCCAGGATGGCGCCGACCCCGCGGAGGCCTCGTGGACCGCGACAGGTCTGTTCCACGTGCGCGGCATGACAATGGAGAGATGGTTCAGTTGTCCAGGAGGAGACATTGGTGACCAGCTCATCGAAGCTTTGGGGGGCATATCCCAACACCTGGCCACCATGACCGAGTACATTCCGCGCATGGCGGAGTCCTTGGATGCCACAGCCCTCCCACTGGTCCCAGAGCACGGCACTCCTAGGTTCTGCACCACCACTGCGAACGGCAGATGCAAGCAAGGACCAAGATCCTGCTTCTGCATCAGAGAATCTTGCCCCCTCGGCACCCCCCCCCCCGCTCCCGTACCTGTGCAACAAACACATCTGCCTTCATCCCCCCCAATGAGGCACCGCCTGAGGAGCGCCTCGGCCAGGTGCCGTGGGGCGAGGAGGGGAACGGATAGAGATAGGGAGAAGAGGGGGCAAACGAAAGTGAGCTGCATGTGAGCAGGTGATGGCGGTGTTATAGCTCCATCTGGGTGTATGCAATTTGTTGCAATGTATGGGGGCTGGGGACCACGCTCCTGCTTTGCCTTTGTATTCTGTGTTGCTGGACATGTTGACCATGAGATTTATGTCAATGGTGGAAAAAGTGGGGTGTGGGCGGGGGTTGGGTGTTATTGGCTGTGATACTTATGATTTCAGACCAGTATTAAACTTTTGTTCTTGAACATAACCTTGTTGCGCATTGTCTCAGACAGCTGGACCGTTACACACTGGTGATTCCTTACCGTGAAAGGGTTAAATACAACTTAACATCAATTGACATAAACTTTAACTGGACCGAGGTGATGGGCACCATTGATGTCTGAGCCGCACACACTCAGCAGTGTGTCAGCGTTGTCACTCACATCAGCGCTCTTTCAGGCAAATCTTTCCGATATCAGCTCCTCACGTAAGAGTGGGATTTAACAAATGCCAACCACACCGCTGGCGTCTGTCCCGGTTAGTTCCGCCTTTTTGTGGGCGGTTTTTTGAGCGGGCGATATTCTGGGCGATACGTGTGCGAGGTGGTAAAATTGACGGTGGGCGATCTCCATGGCCGCTTGTTTGGGTAAATATGCTCTTTACGACAAAAAACAGCTGCCGGGCGTTATTTTGAATCTCGGCGTTAAGTGCGTGTGGAAAGTAACGCTGGGCGATATGATGGGCTTTGAAATCGCCCATTCTGCTGATTCCACACAAAGAAAGTGGGCGGGCAGTAATATTTTCTCTTGGCGTTAAGCACTTGGGGAAAGTAACGCTTGACGATAATCCCCTAAAAAAGCCCATCGGTTTCCATTTTGTGGCAAAATGGGCGATATCTGGGCGCTTTACGTCATTTCAGCGGTTAAATGGGCGTTAAATGGGTGTTAAGCAGGCAAAAAAGTGAAGGTTTTAGCCCTATATGTTTTAGTTTCTCCTATGAGTGGAAATATCCTCTCTGCATCCACCTTGTCGAGCCCCTCATTATCTTATATGTTTCGATAAGATCACCTCTCATTCTTCTGAACTCCAATGTGTATAGGCCCAACCTACTCAACCTATCCTCATAATTCAACCCCCTCATCTCCAGAATCAACCGAGTGAACCTTCTCTGAACAGCCTCCAATGCAAGTATATCCTTCCTTAAATACGGAGACCAAAACTGTACGCAGTACTCCAGGTGTGGCCTCACCAATACCATGTACAGTTATAGCAGGACTTCTCTGCTTTTATTCTCTATCCCCCTTGCAATAAAGGCCAACATTCCATTGGCCTTCCTGATTACTTGCTGTACCTGCACACTAACTGTTTGCAGACCCTGCAGCTCACTCCTTATAAGAACATAAGAACATAAGAATTAGGAACAGGAGTAGGCCATCTAGCCCCTCGAGCCTGCTCCGTCATTCAACAAGATCATGGCTGATCTAGCCGTGAACTCAGCTCCACTTACCCGCCTGCTCCCCATAACCCTTAATTCCCTTATTGGTTAAAAATCTATCGATCTGTGACTTGAATACATTCAATGAGCTAGCCTCAACTGCTTCCTTGGGCAGAGAATTCCACAGATTCACAACCCTCTGGGAGAAGAAATTCCTTCTCAACTCAGTTTTAAATTGGCTCCCCCGTATTTTGAGGCTGTGCCCCCTAGTTCTATTCTCCCCGACCAGTGGAAACAACCTCTCTGCCTCTATCTTGTCTATCCCTTTCATTATTTTAAATGTTTCTAAAAGATCACCCCTCATCCTTCTGAACTCCAACGAGTAAAGACCCAGTCTACTCAATCTATCATCATAAGGTAACCCCCTCATCTCCGGAATCAGCCAAGTGAATCGTCTCTGTACCACCTCCAAAGCTAGTATATCCTTCCTTAAGTAAGGTGACCAAAACTGCACGCAGTACTCCAGGTGCGGCCTCACCAATACCCTGTACAGTTGCAGCAGGACCTCCCTGCTTTTGTACTCCATCCCTCTCGCAATGAAGGCCAACATTCCATTCGCCTTCCTGATTACCTGCTGCACCTGCAAACTAACTTTTTGGGATTCATGCACAAGGACCCCCAGGTCCCTCTGCACCGCAGCATGTTGTAATTTCTCCCCATTCAAATAATATTCCCTTTTACTGTTTTTTTTCCCAAGGTGGATGACCTCACACTTTCCGACATTGTATTCCATCTGCCAAACCTTAGCCCATTCGCTTAACCTATCCAAATCTCTTTGCAGCCTCTCTGTGTCCTCGACACAACCCGCTTTCCCACTAATCATTGTGTCATCTGCAAATTTTGTTACACTACACTCTGTCCCCTCTTCCAGGTCATCTATGTATATTGTAAACAGTTGTGGTCCCAGCACCGATCCCTGTGGCACACCACTGACCACCGATTTGCAACTCGAAAAGGACCCATTTATCCCGACTCTCTGCTTTCTGTTAGCCAGCCAATTCTCTCCTTGAAGCACCTAATTGTTTCCTAAATGATTCCATCTCGCCTCCATTACTCTCTGAGGGAGTCCATTCAATGGGGTAGATCCTGACTTTGGCCAGCAGTGTAAAATGAGTGCTGGTAAATCGGGAGGCCGTTTTACATCTCTCTCAATTTTTATCTCCACAGAAGTCAGCGGAACTAAAAATGGGGAGCGATGTAGAGCAGGCTGCCGACCCTCTATAGCCTGTTTTACACTATCGTACAAAGTCGAGATCTATACTCCACGGGATGGAAATTCGATCTTCTGCCACCCCTCTTAACGCCTCGGAGGGGTGGCAATG
This sequence comes from Pristiophorus japonicus, assembly GCF_044704955.1. Classification (NCBI taxonomy): domain Eukaryota; kingdom Metazoa; phylum Chordata; class Chondrichthyes; family Pristiophoridae; genus Pristiophorus; species Pristiophorus japonicus. Next base: position 11,162,739 of record NC_091989.1, on the reverse strand, counting down.
GCGGCGGAAATCACTTGCGCCCGGGCGGCCAGCTTCCAGCGCCCTGCCGGGACATTCGGTGCCGGTATCGACAGGGCGCGGAGCATTACCGCCCGGGAGAGGCGAGCCGGTGTGCAACGCCCGTAGTTGCGACACTGGCTCGATTTTTGGCTGCTGCCCGAGCCGTAGCGCTCTGTAGCGCCCCCTGCTGGAATGCCTGTGAAAGCGGGCGGCCCAAGCTCTCGCAGCCACAGTCAGGTAAGTAATGTCCACCTCAGGTCAGCGTAAATGTTTTTTCTTTTATTTTTTTGCGATTTATGTTGTGGTGGCGTGAGTTTTGCATTGGGAATGTTTTTGGTATTTTTTGTCAGGTTTTTTTTTTCCTCCCCAGGCCTCTGTTATGGCGCTCCAAGGCCAGCTGTTTAGCTCAAGGTTTTCGCAGGCTCAGCCGGTCTAGCGCCCTAAGAGAGGGGTGTAACGCCTCCCTTACCTCTCCTCCCCACACTCGGGGCCCAGCTACCCAATTTTGCTGATCGAGGCGCAAACATGTTCCAGGCAGTATCGGGGCCACCCTGCTGCCATTAATGCCACATGTGTTGATCAATCTTTGTGTGAAGAGCTTCCTGATATCATTCATAAATCATTAACAAACTTGGAGGGAAAAGTTGATTATCGACGATTTTGTGGCATTAACATCAAATGAGCGCTAATTCTAACGCCGAGTGATAATCCTTTAGCGCCCCAGTAGCACTTAATAATGGCGCTAATCTATTCAATTTCTCGCCCTTGGTTTTAAAATTAATTTTCCAAAGGTTTTACAGAGGACCAACCCAGGCAGGGGTTATGGAAGTTGAAACCATTCAGTCTCCATTGTCTAGATTTTCTGACCAAAGTTATTTCACCTCCGACGGTAACCATCATTCGTGTTAATGTCAGTATTAAAATTATGGCGACCAGAAAACTTGGGATCATGTTGTTAATTTTTACCTTTGATGTGGTCCTCCACTGGAACATCTCTGTCCTTAACCCCAAAGCAACTTCAGCTTGACAAACCAAGCGTAATCATGTGACATTGGTTTGCCCACTATTTTAATGAAGGTGCTCATCTGTTTATTTAAATCATCATCATAGGCAGTCCTTCGGAATCGTGGAAGACTTGCTTCCACTCCTGAAGTGAGTTTTTGGTGGCTGAACAGTCCAATACGAGAGCCACAGACTCTGTCACAGGTGGGACAGATAGTCGTTGAGGGAAGGGGTGGGTGGGACTGGTTTGCCGCACGCTCCTTCCGCTGCCTGCGCCTGATCTCTGCATGCTCTCGGCGTTGAGACTCGAGGTGCTCAGCGCCCTCTCGGATACACTTCCTCCACTTAGGGCGGTCTTGGGCCAGGGACTCCCAATAGCAAACAGAGGAATGCAATACAGAATTGGATACAGCCAGCGTAGATGCTGAGAGGTTGTTTCGCCTGGCTGGAGTATCTGGAACTAGGGGGCACAGTCTCAGGATAAGGGGCCAGCCTTTTAAGTCAGAGATGAGGAGGAATTTCTTCACTCAGAGGGTTGTGAATCTTTGGAATTCTCTGCCCCAGAGGGCTGTGGATGCTGAATCTCTGAGTATATTAAAGGCTGAGATAGATAGATTTTTGTAGACGAGTGGAATAAAGGGATATGGAGATCAGGCGGGAACGTATAGTTGAGATCAATGATCTTATTGAATGGTGGAGCAGGCTCGAGGGGTCCTAGGGCCTACTCCTGCTCCTATTTCTTATGTTCTTATGTTCTTACAGTAATTTCTATGCTTTAATCGCCAAAGAATAACAAATGTAATTGATTCTATCTTTTCCGCAATCTCTCACACCACCCAGAACAGAAGCATGTCAGTGGACAGGATGCCGGCACATAAGTAAATAACACTTGCATTGATGTAGCCCCTTACCCTTTGACGTATTGCAAACTACTTCAGATAATAACCTTATGTTTGGGGTGCAGCAACTGTTGGTGTGTAGATAAACATTTCAAAGTTTAATACTCAGCCAGCTCTCTGCCAATCTGATAAGACTGTTTTGGACTTAGTTCTAGATTAGCCATTTTCCTTGAGCAATTCCACCAACCCATTTCGGAACTGAGAAGACAAATAAATATATCTGCATAGCCTATAGTTTCCAAAAAGTTTTGAATTTGCTCTCCTTCAAGCGCAGGCGGCGTCCATTGGTTCTACTGTTCTGATCGGGGTGAAATAGCTGGTCGACATTATCTAATCGGAAAAACAGCAATCATCTCGCCTCTCAGCTCTCTCTTTTCCAGTGAGAACAAAGTTACATAATCGCTCCTCATCATCCAATCCCTCCATCCCCTCAGTTGTTCTGATTGTTCTCTTCTGTGTCCTTTCGATCGCTTCGATCTGTACTCTGGCGACCAGAACTGTATACAGTGTTCTAAGTGTGATCGCACCGATTATTTATAATCCTCATCATCATAGGCAGTCCCTCGGAATCGAGGAAGATTTGCTTCCACTCTTAAATTGAGTCCTTCAGTGGCTGAACAGTCCAATATGAGAACCACAGTCCCTGCCACAGGTGAGACAGACAGTCGTTGAGGGAGAGGGTGGGTGGGGAGTCTGGTTTGCTGCACGCTCCTTCCGCTGCCTGCGCTTGATTTCTGCATGCTGTTGGCGACGAGACTCGAGGTGCTCAGCGCCCTCCCGGATGCCCTTCCTCCACTTCGGACGGTATTTGGCCATGGACTCCCAGGTGTCGGTGGGGATGTTGCACTTATTTATAATGTGGCAGGATTGTCTCACTATTTCGGGCAAAATGATTGACCTTTTAATGCATCCCAACGTCGGATTTGCTGATCTGGTGTTGGTTTCTATTACGTTGTTGATAACACTCCGGCTTTGTGTGACTTAGTTCCAGCATGGTGGCACATGAGTATTGCCCTTAATGTGAAGACTACTTGCCAGCAGATATGACACTTGCCATCGCTGGAGTTAATTAACGTGCTTCTGAGGAATGAAAATAACCGCAAGTCAAACCAAAACAAAAAGCCCATTATCGTTTTCATTTTTGTGGCATCTTCCTTAAAAGGAGTCAACACCTGATATTATATTACTGAAAGCTTTCACGGAGAATGAGATTAATGTTGCAGGTGCAAGAAAGCTTTACAATAATAGACTGAGTCACAGAGAGGAGTTTCTGTTGATGCAGGATTCGAGCAGTTTGCAGTCACCTCAGCCTGAACTTTGTGTAATCACTGCCACTTCCTCATTATGAATTGCTGTTTCACATTAGGACATGTGTCAACTTGGCTCAGTTGATAGCATTCAGAATCAAAAAGTTATGAGTTCAAGTCCCACTACAGGTCTGAGAAGAATGCGAGGTGATCTCATTGAAACATGAGATTCTGAAGGGGGATTGACAGGGTAGATGCGGAGAGGTTGTTTCCCCTGGCTGGGGAGTCTAGAACCAGGGGGCATAGTCTCAGGATAAGGGGTCGGCCATTTAAGATTGAGATGAGGAGGAATTTCTTCGCTCAGAGGGTGGTGAATCTTTGGAATTCTCTAGTCCAAAGGGCTGTGGATGCTGAATCATTGAATATATTCAAGGCTGAGATCGATAGATTTTTGGACTCTTGGGGAATCAAGGGGTGTGGAAATTGGGCGAGAAATTTTCCCACCTACAGGCTGAGAGTTTAGTGCACTACTGGGGGGAGTGTGCATCATTGGAGGCCCTGTCATTCAGAATGAGAGGCTAAGCCATTTATCTGTTCCGGTGGCTCAAGTGGACGTTAAAGATCCCATGGCACTCTTCGAAGAAGAGCAGGGGAGTTCTTCTGGAATTCTATCCAGTTTCCTCTTTCAAACAACACCAACGAAAAACATTCAACTCATCGCTCTTCGTGGGATCTTGCTGTGTCCAGAAATAACTGCTGCATTTGACCATGTAACAACTATAACAACACTTCAAGGTAATTCATTGTATGTGAAGTGCTTGAAGACATTTCTGAGTGATGTAACAAGACGCTAGTCTTTTTGTTCCTTTAAGAAGAAGCAGTGAAAGCCTTCCAGCACCTCTGGACTCCAACCCCTCCATTTGTCAATCTTACTTTTGACAAGGTCCCACACAAGAGATTGGTGTGCAAAATTAAGGCACATGGGATTGGGGGTAATGTATTGACATGGATAGAGAACTGGTTGGCAGACAGGCAGCAAAGAGTGGGAATAAACGGGTCCTTTTCAGAATGGCAGGCAGTGACTAGTGGGGTACGGCAAGTTTCAGTGCTGGGATCCCAGCTATTTACAATATATATTAATAATTTAGACAAAGGAATTGAATGTAAAATTTCCAAGTTTGTAGATGACACTAAGCTGGATGGCGGTGTGAGCTGTGAGGAGGATGCTAGGAAGCTGCAGGGTGAGTTGGACAGGTTAGGTGAGTGGGCAAATGCATGGCAGATGCAGTATAATGTGGATAAGTGTGAGGTTATCCACTTTGGTGGCAAAAACAGGAAGGCAGATTATTATCTGAATGGTGACAGATTAGTAAAAGGGGAGGTGCAACGAGACCTGGGTGTCATGGTACATAGGTCATTGAAAGAAGGCATAGAAACATAGAAAGTAAATAGGTGTAGAAGTAGGCCATTTGGCTCTTCGAGCCTGCACCACCATTCAATAAGATCATGGCTGATCATTAACCTCAGTACCCCTTTCTTGCTTTCTCTCCATACCTCTTGATCCCCTTAACCGTAAGAGCCATATCTAACTCCCTCTTGAATATATCCAATGAACTGGCATCAACAACTCTCTGTGGTAGAGAATTCCACAGGTTAACAACTCTCTGAGTGAAGAAGTTTCTCCTCATCTCATTCCTAAATGGTTTACCCCTTATCCTTAGACTGTGTCCCCTGGTTCTGGACTTCCCCAATTTTTTGGGAACATTCTTCCTGCATCTAATCTGTCCAGTCCCGTCAGAATTTTATATGTTTCGATGAGATCCCCTCTCATCCTTCTAAACTCCAGTGAATACAGGCCCAGTCCTCATATGTCAGTCCTGCCATCCCGGGAATCAGTCTGGTGAACCTTTGCTGCACTCCCTCAATAGCGTGCAGGTACAGCAGGCAGTTAAGAAAGCAAATGACATGTTGGCCTTCATAGCGAGAGGAATTGAGTATAGGAGCAGGGAGGTCTTGCTGCAGTTGTACAGGACCTTGGTGAGACCACACCTTGAGTATTGTGTGCAGTTTTGGTCTCCTAATCTGAGGAAGGACATTCTTGCTATTGAGGGAGGTTCACCAGACTGATTCCTGGGATGGCAGGACTGACATATGAAGAAAGACTGGATCGACTAGGCTTATATTCATTGGAATTTAGAAGAATGAGAGGGGATCTCATAGAAACATATAAAATTCTGACGGGATTGGACAGGTTAGATGCAGGAAGAATATTCCCGATGTTGAGGAAGTCCAGAACCAGGGGTCACAGTCTAAGGATAAGGGGTAAGCCATATCGGACCGAGATGAGGAGAAACTTTTTCACTCAGAGAATTGTGAACCTGTAGAATTCTCTACCACAAAAGGTTGTTGAGGCTAGTTCATTAGATATATTCAAGAGGGATTTAAATGTGGCCCTTACGGCTAAAGGGATCAGGGGGTATGGAGAGAAGGCAGGAGGGGCACTGAAGTTGTATGGTCAGCCATGATCATATTGAATGGTGGTGCAGGCTCAAAGAGCCGAATGGCCTACTCCTGCATCTATTTTCTATGTTTCTTTGTTTCTATTACTCCTCCAACCTTTGACCTGTTGGCTTTTCGAGCTCCAAATGCTAGAATGTATGTATGTTCTCATTTTCCTCACCAAGTCCCGTTCACACATCACCATTTGTGCTCGCCGACCTACAATGGCTCACGCTCCAGCAATGCCACTATTTTAAGATTCTCATCCTTGTTTTCAAATCCCTCCACAGCTTTGCCCCTCCCTATCTCTGTCACCTCCTCCAGCCCCGCAACCCCCCGAGGTCTCTGCGCTCCTCCAATTCCGGCTGCTTGCACATCCTCGATTTTAATCACTTCCCAACTGGTGGGTGCCTTCAGCTGCCTGCGTCCTAAGCTCAGGAATTCCCTCGCTATCGGTTTCTGCCTCTCTACCTCTCCCTCTTCCTTTAAGTCATTCTTTTAAGCCCACCTCCTTGACCAAGCCTTTGGTCGCCAGACCTAATATCTCTTTATGGGGCTCGGTGTCAAATTTTGTCTGATAATTCTCCTGTGAAGCACCTTGGGACTATGTTAAAGGCACTTTATAAATGCAAGTTGTTGTTGTTTATTGAAATCAAGACTGATCGCACTGTTCATAAGAACATAATAGGAGCAGGAGTCAGCCATTTGGACCCTCGAGCCTGCTTTGCCATTTAATAAGATCATGGCTGATCTGATCTTGGGCTCAGCTCCACTTCCCTGCCCGCTCCCCATAACCTTTCACTTGCTTATCGTTCGGAAACCTGTCTATCGCCACCTTAAATAAATTCAATGACCCAGGCTCCACAGCTCTCTGGGGCAGAGAATTCCACAGATTTACGACCCTCTGAGAAAAGAAATTCCTCCTCATCTCAGTTCTAAATCGGTGACCCCTTATTCTGAAACTATGCCCCCTAGTTCTATATTTCCCCACGAGTGAAAACATCCTCTCCGCATCTAACTTGTCGAGGCCCCTCAGAATCTTATATGTTTCAATAAGATCACCTCTCATTCTTCTAAACCCCAATGAGTATAAGCCCAACCTGCTCAACCTTTCTTCATAAGACAACCCCTTTATCTCAGGAATCAACCTAGTGAACCTTCTCTGAACTGTCTCCAATGCAAGTATATCCCTCCTTAAATAAGGAGACCAAAACTGTACCCAGTATTCTAGGTGTGGCCTCACTAATACCCTGTACCATTGTAGCAGGACTTCACTGCTTTTATACTCCAGCCTCCTTGCAACAATGGCCAACATTCCATTTGCCTTCCTGATTTCTTGCTGTATCTGTATACTAATTTTTTGTGTTTCATGCACAAGGACCCACAGGTTCCTCTGTACTGTAGTATTTTGTAATCTCTCTCCATTTAAATAATAATTTGCTTTAAATTTTTCCTGCCAAAGTGGATAACCTCACAGTTTCCCACATTATACTCCATCTGTCAAATTTCTGCCGACTCACTTAGCCTGTCTATATCCCTTTACCGATTCTTTGTGTCCTCCTCACAACTTGCTTTCCCACCCATCTTTGTATCATCAGCAAACTTTGCTACAGTACACTCGGTCCCTTCATCCAAGTCGTTAATATAGATTGTAAATAGTTGAGGCCCCAGCATTGATCCCTGTGGCACCCCACCAGTTACTGTTTGCCAACCGGAAAATGACCCATTTATTCCAACTCTTTGTTTTCTGTTCGTTAGCCAATCCTCTATCCATGCCAATATATTACCCCCATCCCCATGAGCTCTTATCTTCTACAGTAACCTTTTATGTGGCACCTTATCAAATGCCTTCTGGAAATCCAAATACACAACATCCACTGGTTCCCCCTTATCCACCCTGCTAGTTACATCCTCAAAGAACTCCAGCAAATTTGTCAAACATGATTTCCCTTTCATAAAACCATTCCTCCTCGAACTAAGTATTTGCCTGGTCCTTAAAACTGTGAAAGTCCCCCACTCCAAGTGTTCTGTTCCTCTTACACATGACAGACCTTTAAAACCCAAAATTGGTGCCATCTAATCACTACTTCTTGATTTGCTTTGTCTTTTCTTCGATGTTAATCTTGATGATGTTCTGCACTGCAAGACTTGGCCCTCCACCTAGACTTCTCAATTCAAAACATAAAAATCTAGGTCCGAGTCAGGGTTATTCAGCCCTCATCATCATCATAAGCAGTCCTTAGGTGACTGAACAGTCCAATATGAGAACCACAGTCCCTGTCACAGGTGGGACAGATAGTCATTGAGGGAAAGGGTGGGGTGGGACAGGTTTGCCGCACGCTCTTTCTGCTGCCTGCGCTTGATTTCTGCATGCTCTTGGCGATGAGACTTGAGGTGTTCAGCCCCCTCCCCAATGCACTTCCTCCACTTAGGGCAATCTTTGGCCAGGGACTCCCAGGTGTCAGTGGGGATGCTGCACTTTTTCAGGAAGGCTTTGAGGGTGGTCCCTGTGACGTTTCCTCTGCCCACCTTTGGCTCATTTGCCATGAAGAAGCTCCGAGAGCGCTTGTTTGGGAGTCTTGTGTCTGGCATGCGAACAATGTGGCCTGCCCAGCGGAGCTGATCAAGTGTGGTCAGTGCTTCGATGCTGGGCTGGTCAAGGATGCTAATGCTGGTGCGTCTGTAGGATCTTGCCATCCAGCCCATCCAGGTCCTGTATCATGATCTAATCTGCATGCATTATGTCACAGAGAACAAACTTCTCCTGAGATTCAATAATGCTCTTGAGAAATGTCATTGCAGCACAAGCGGGCAAATTCAGCTCCCAAGCTAACAACGCCGACTCGCTATTGAAAACAGCAATCGTGTCAGAAACACCCCGAGTTCCACCATTCGACACATTGCAAATTCAGAGAGCCTGGTTGAGAACCCAACATGAAGAGAATTTAGATTTTAGATGGTAAATAAACAGTAAAACGAGACTTCTACTAAATGAGGGGGAAAAACAGCACATTATGCAGACGTGTGATCATAGAATCACTCATACTTTGTATGGCTACATGAAGGTAACAAGCATGTATATCTTTCACTGTTAACTTCTGTGGACACCTGGTACTATTTAGGTAGTGGATGAAATTAAGTGTAGAACCGATTTTCTCATCATTTTCTATGCATTTATCAGATATATTTACTTCAAGTGAGTCCATGCAAAGTAAGCTGTGTTTGAAAAAAAGTAATGTATTCAACAAAAAAAAAATACTGGTTTTATGTTTCCAAAGATATAACAGTTCAAAACAGCTTACGGCATGACATTTACGCTGGCTAAATCTCACAGACAGATGAACAATTAACAGATTAGCGTTTGCAAAGATGAAATGGAGGCCAGGACTGTGTAATGTAAAAGCAGAATGATCCTTATCGTTATACACTTATCTTTGCATTTAGAGCCGGCTAATGCGGAAAGGAAAGGGGAAGTTTGGGCTCTCGGAAAAATATTAGATTTTAACAGATATATGTGTGTGTGTGTGTGTCTGTGTATATATATATATATCTTAAAAATAGAATATATTATAGATGTGTGTGTGTATGTATATATATATATATATATAAATATGTGTGTGAATATATAATCTTAAAAATAGATTATATATATGTGTGTGTATCATCTTAAAAATAATATATATTATATATCTATGTGTGTGTATGTATATATATATCTTAAAAATAGAATATATTATATGTGTGTGTGTATATACCTTAAAAATAGAATATATTATATATATATGTGTGTGTGTATATACATATATATCTTAAAAATAGAATATATTATATATGTGTGTGTGTGTATCATCTTAAAAATAGAATATATTATATATATGTGTGTATATATATGTATAAATATGTGTGTGTATATACAATCTTAAAAATAGGATATATATATATATGTGTGTATGTGTGTGTATATATATAAATATGTGTGTGTGTATCTTAAGAATAGCCTACATATTATACACATGTATGTCTATATATGTATAAATATGTATGTGTGGATATATATTTTAAACATAGCCTAAATATGATGTATATATGTGTGGATGCATATCTTTAAAATAGGATATATTATATTTATATATATGTTTTTATATATATATATATTATGTATGTATAAATATGTATGCATGTATATCTATCTTAAAATAGTATATTTTATATATGTGTGTGTATATGTGAATGTGTATAGGTATATATAGAGCATGTGTTAAAATAAACATAATTATAGACGAGGCAGATGGAAAATGCTATTAAAATATGAAGTATTTTTTCATTTGGTGAGAGGCATTAAATTTCACAAGTCATTCTGCAAATTAAATGAACCAGTCATTTTCACAAGCTGGAGAAGTGCCACGTAAAGCCCTGTGCCAGCAGGTACGTTGTGTATTTTGTAGGATTAATACAAAGGTTGGGTTTCACTGCAGTCGCTCCTGGATTCCTTTCTTTAAACAGAAGAAAACTCAGTGAAGGATGCCACAGAATTGCCACCAGATCAACCAATAAGCAGCAATGGAGTCATTCAAGTCTGGATTTTAAGGGCCTGTGGGGGGTGGGAGGAAGGGAAAAGGGTTGGACACTGTTGAGGTCTTGAGAAACAAATGAGCTAGAGTGGGCAATATGAATCTCGACTTCAATAGATTATTGATGCATAGAAACATAGAAAATAGGTGCAGGAGCAGGCCATTTGGCCCTTCGAGCCTGCACCACTATTCAATAAGATCATGGCTGATTATTCACCTCAGTACCCCTTTCCTGCTTTCTCTCCATACCCCTTGACCCCTTTAGCCGTAAGGGCCATATCTAACTCCCTCTTGAATATATCCAATGAACTGGCATCAACAACTCTCTGCGGCAGGGAATTCCACAGGTTAACAACTCTCTGAGTGAAGAAGTTTCTCCTCATCTCAGTTCTAAATGGCTTAGCCCTTATCCATAGACTGTGTCCCCTGGTTCTGGACTTTCCCAACATCGGGAACATTCTTCCTGCATCTAACCTGTCCAGTCCCGTCAGAATTTTATATGTTTCTATGACATCCTTTCTCATCCTTCTAAACTCCAATGAATAAAGGCCCAGTCGATCCAGTGTCTCCTCATACGTCAGTCCAGCCATTCCGAGAATCAGTCTGGTGAACCTTCGCTGCACTCCCTCAACAACAAGAACGTTCTTCCTCAGATTAGGAGACCAAACTGAACACAATATTCCAGGTGAGGCTTCACCACGGCCATGTACAACTGCAGTAAGACTTCCCTGCTCCTACACTCAAATCCCCTAGCCATGAAGGCCAACATATCATTTGCCTTCTTCAGCGCCTGCTGTACCTGCATGCCAACTTTCAATGACTGATGTACCATGACACCCAGGTCTCGTTGCATCTCCCCTTTTCCTAATCTGCCACCATTCAAATAATATTCTGCCTTCGTGTTTTTGCCCCCAAAGTGGATAACCTCACATTTATCCACATTATACTGCATCTGCCATGCATTTTCCCATTCACCTAACCTGTCCAAGTCACCCTGCAACCTCTTAGCGTCCTCCTCACAGCTCACACCGCCACCCAGTTTAGTGTCATCTGCAAATTTGGAGATATTACACTCAATTCCTTCATCTAAATCATTAATGTATATTGTAAATAGTTGGGGTCCCAGCACTGAGCCCTGCGACACCCCACAAGCCACTGCCTGCCATTCTGAAAAGGACCCATTTATCCCAACTCTCTGCTTCCTCTCTGCCAACCAGTTCTCTATCCACGTCAGTATATTACCTCCAATACCATGTGCTTTAATTTTGCACACCAATCTTTTGTTTGGAACCTTGTCAAAATTTTTGGCCTTTTCAAAATCCAAATAACACCACATCCACTGGTTTATCCCTTGTCCACTCTACTAGTTACACCCTCAAAAAATTCCAGAAAATTTGTCAAGCATAATTTCCTTTTCATAAATCCATGCTGACTTGGACTGATCCTGTCACTGCTTTCCAAATGCGCTGTTATTTCATCTTTAATAATTGATTCCAACATTTTCCCCACTACTGATGTCAGGTTAACCAGTCTATAATTACCCGTTTTCTCTCTCCCTCCTTTCTTAAAAAGTGGTGTTACATTAGCTACCCTCCAGTCCATAGGAACTGATCCAGAGTCGATAGACTGTTGGAAAATGATCACCAATGCATTCACTATTTCTAGGGCCACTTCCCTAAGTACTCTTGGATGCAGACTATCAGGCCCCGGGGATATATCGGCCTTCAATCCCATCAATTTCACGAACACAATTTCCCGCCTAATAAGGATATCCTTCAGTTCCTCCTTGTCACTAGACTCCCAGTCCCCTAGTACTTCCGGAGGGTTATTTGTGTTTTCCTTCATGAAGACAGAACCAAAGTATTTGTTCAACTGGTCTGCCATTTCTTTGTTCCCCATTATAAATTCACTTGAATCTGACTGCAAGGGACCTATGTTTGTCTTCACTAATCTGTTTCTCTTCACATATCTATAGAAGCTTTTGCAGTCAGTTTTTATGTTCCCAGCAAGCTTCCTCTCATACTCTATTTTCCCCCTCCCAATAAAACCCTTTGTCCTCCTCTGCTGACTTCTAAATTTCTCCCAGTCCTCAGGTTTGCTGCTTTTTCTGGCCAATTTATATGCCTCTTCCTTGGATTTAACACTATCCTTAATTTCCCTTGTTAGCCACGGTTGAGCCACCTTCCCCGTTTTATTTTTACTCCAGACAGGGATGTACAATTGTTGAAGTTCATCCATGTGATCTTTAAATGTTTGCCATTGCCTATCCACCGTCAACCCTGTCAGTATCATTTGCCAGTCTATTCTAGCCAATTCACGTCTCATACCATCGAATGCAGGGCGGGGGCGGAAAAGCATAAAGGCAGGTATTTGGTGCTTAATAGGAGTGACAAAAATATTTCAGCAGAACAATGATTATAAAATCATAGAAAAATTACGACACAGAAGAAGGCCATTCGGCCCATCATGTCAGTGCCGGTCGAAAAAGATTTTCGTAAATAAAAACAGAAAATGCTGGAATACTCAGCGGGTCTGGCAGCATCTGTGGAGAGAGAAACAGAGTTAATGTTTCAGGTCAATGACCTTTCGATTATAGTAAAATTGGTGTAAATATGCAAATCTGCATTGGTTTTGGTGACTGCAAATCAACAATGAATCTGCATCTTTGCCATTATTCATACATTTGTCAAACAACCGGCTTTGGCTGAAATTTGGCAAAGCAGAGGTCTGTCATTCGTAAGGTGTTCCTCCTACCAGTGACTCCTGTCCAGTCTTGTGGCTCAGTGGGTAGCATACTCACCTCTGAGTCAGAAGGTTGTGGGTTCAAGTCCCATTCCAGAGACTTGAGCACATAAATCTAGCCTGGCACTCCAGTGCAGTGCTGAGGGATTGCTGCAGTTATAATGGGTGACTTTAATATGCACATAGATTGGGCTAGCCAAACTGGAAGCAATACAGTGGAGGAGGATTTCCTGGAGTGCATAAGGGATGGTTTTCGAGACCAATATGTTGAGGAACCAACTAGGGGGGAGGCCATCTTAGACTGGGTGTTGTGTAATGAGAGAGGATTAATTAGCAATCTCATTGTGCGAGGCCCCTTGGGGAAGAGTGACCACAATATGGTGGAATTCTGCATTAGGATGGAGAATGAAACAGTAAATTCAGAGACCATGGTCCAGAACTTAAAGAAGGGTAACTTTGAAGGTATGAGGCGTGAATTGGCTAGGATAGATTGGCGAATGATACTTAGGGGGTTGACTGTGGATGGGCAATGGCAGACATTTGGAGACCGCATGGATGAATTACAACAATTGTACATTCCTGTCTGGCGTAAAAATAAAAAAGGGAAGGTGGCTCAACCGTGGCTATCAAGGGAAATCAGGGATAGTATTAAAGCCAAGGAAGTGGCATACAAATTGGCCAGAAATAGCAGCGAACCTGGGGACTGGGAGAAATTTAGAACTCAGCAGAGGAGGACAAAGGGTTTGATTAGGGCAGGGAAAATGGAGTACGAGAAGAAGCTTGCAGGGAACATTAAGGTGGATTGCAAAAGTTTCTATAGGTATGTAAAGAGAAAAAGGTTAGTAAAGACAAACGTAGGTCCCCTGCAGTCAGAATCAGGGGAAGTCATAACGGGGAACAAAGAAATGGCAGACCAATTGAACAAGTACTTTGGTTCGGTATTCACTAAGGAGGATACAAACAACATTCCGGATATAAAAGGGGTCAGAGGGTCTAGTAAGGAGGGGGAACTGAGGGAAATCTTTATTAGTCGGGAAATTGTGTTGGGAAAATTGATGGGATTGAAGGCCGATAAATCCCCAGGGCCTGATGGACTGCATCCCAGAGTACTTAAGGAGGTGGCCTTGGAAATAGCGGATGCATTGACAGTCATTTTCCAACATTCCATTGACTCTGGATCAGTTCCTATGGAGTGGAGGGTAGCCAATGTAACCCCACTTTTTAAAAAAGGAGGGAGAAAGAAAACAGGGAATTATAGACCGGTCAGCCTGACCTCAGTAGTGGGTAAAATGATGGAATCAATTATTAAGGATGTCATAGCAGTGCATCTGGAAAATGGTGACATGATAGGTCCAAGTCAGCATGGATTTGTGAAAGGGAAATCATGCTTGACAAATCTTCTGGAATTTTTTGAGGATGTTTCCAGTAAAGTGGACAAAGGAGAACCAGTTGATGTGGTATATTTGGACTTTCAGAAGGCTTTCGACAAGGTCCCACACAAGAGATTAATGTGCAAAGTTAAAGCACATGGGATTGGGGGTAGTGTGCTGACGTGGATTGAGAACTGGTTATCAGACAGGAAGCAAAGAGTAGGAGTAAACGGGTACTTTTCAGAATGGCAGGCAGTGACTAGTGGGGTGCCGCAAGGTTCTGTGCTGGGGCCCCAGCTGTTTACATTGTACATTAATGATTTAGATGAGGGGATTAAATGCAGTATCTCCAAATTTGCAGATGACACTAAGTTGGGTGGCAGTGTGAGCTGCGAGGAGGATGCTATTAGGCTGCAGAGTGACTTGGATAGGTTAGGTGAGTGGGCAAATGCATGGCAGATGAAGTATAATGTGGATAAATGTGAGGTTATCCACTTTGGTGGTAAAAACAGAGAGACAGACTATTATCTGAATGGTGACAGATTAGGAAAAGGGAAGGTGCAACGAGACCTGGGTGTCATGGTACATCAGTCATTGAAGGTTAGCATGCAGATACAGCAGGCGGTTAAGAAAGCAAATGGCATGTTGGCCTTCATAGCGAGGGGATTTGAATACAGGGGCAGGGAGGTGTTGCTACAGTTGTACAGGGCCTTGGTGAGGCCACACCTGGAGTATTGTGTACAGTTTTGGTCTCCTAACTTGAGGAAGGACATTCTTGCTATTGAGGGAGCGCAGCGAAGATTCACCAGACTGATTCCCGGGATGGCGGGACTGACCTATCAAGAAAGACTGGATCAACTGGGCTTGTATTCACTGGAGTTCAGAAGAATGAGAGGGGACCTCATAGAAACGTTTAAAATTCTGATGGGTTTAGACAGGTTAGATGCAGGAAGAATGTTCCCAATGTTGGGGAAGTCCAGAACCAGGGGTCACAGTCTGAGGATAAGGGGTAAGCCATTTAGGACCGAGATGAGGAGAAACTTCTTCACCCAGAGAGTGGTGAACCTGTGGAATTCTCTACCACAGAAAGTAGTTGAGGCCAATTCACTAAATATATTCAAAAGGGAGTTAGATGAAGTCCTTACTACTCGGGGGATCAAGGGTTATGGCGAGAAAGCAGGAAGGGAGTACTGAGGTTTCATGTTCAGCCATGAACTCATTGAATGGCGATGCAGGCTAGAAGGGCTGAATGGCCTGCTCCTGCACCTATTTTCTATGTTTCTATGTTTCTATGCACTGTCGGAGGTGCCGTCTTTCATAGAAACATAGAAAATAGGCTTGAAGACACTTGGAAAGAACTAACATAATGTTTAATGGCATTTGTTAGGTTAATTTGATGGTTATAATTCAAAGCCTGCACCACCATTCAATAAGATCGTGGCTGATCATTCACCTCAGTACCCCTTTCCTGCTTTCACTCCATACCCCTTGATCCCTTTAGCTGTAAGAGCCATATCAAACTCCCTCTTGAATATATCCAACAAACTGGCATCAACAACTCGCTGCAGCAGAGAATTCTACAGGTTAACAACTCTCTGAGTAAAGAAGTTTCTCCTCATCTTGTTCCTAAATGGCTTACCCCTTATCCTTAGACTGTGTTCCCTGGTTCTGGACTTCCCCAACATCGGGAACATTCTTCTTGCATCTAACCTGTCCAGTCCTGTCAGAATTTTATATGTTTCTATGAGATCCCCTCTCATTCTTCTAAACACCAGTGAATACAGGCCCAGTCGATCCAGTCTCTCCTCATATGTCAAATGTTCAGATGAGATGTTAAACCGAGGCCCAGTTTGCTCTCTCAGGAGGATGTAAAAGATCCCACGGCACTATTTTGAAGAAGAGCAGGTCAGTTATCCCTTGTGTCCTGGGGCCAATATTTATCGTTCAGTCAACATCACAAGAACAGATTATCTGGTCATTATCACATTGCTGTTTGTGGGAGCTTGCTGTGCACAAAATGGCTGCCGCGTTTCCCACATTACAACAGTGACCAGACTCCAAAAGTACTTCATTGTCTGTAAAGCGCTTTGAGATGTCCAGTGGTCGTGAAAGGCGCTATAGAAATGTAAGTGTTTCTTTAAACAGTCGCTGGGCAAATATCTGGTAATCAAATAGTCCCTCTGTCCTACAGGTGTAGATTATTCTGAAATGGTGAAAGATCTGTACTGATTACTACCATCATTATTGGATCTGGGTCAAGCAAACAAACGAAAACCCATTTTTTTAGACCCTTTTAAAAGAAAGAAACTTACATTTATATAATTCCTTCCTTGACCGTAGAATGTCACAAAGCAGATCGCAGCCAGTGAAGTACTTTTGAAAAGCAGTCACTGTTGTAATGGAGGCAGACTTACGCACAGCAAGCTCCCGCAAACAGCCATGAGATAATGGCCAGCTATTCTGTTTTTGGTGGTATTGGTTGAGGATAGAATGTTAGTCTTGGACAAGGGGAGAACCCCTCTGCCCAAATCCTCAAAGTGTGTCATGTTTTTCTTTTATACCCATCTGAGAGGGCAGTCTTGGTTCAACGTCTTATCGTTTCATTAATTGAAATCCTTTTCAAAATCCAGCTGTTATATAAAATATTGCAGTTAACTTTAAAATAACTTTTCTATTTCTCTCGCATGGCCTTGCTTTTTGTTATGTCAGCACATCTTAATATCATCGCAGAATTCGTGAGAAGCAGTTCGTGGGCCTGAAAGTGTAAGAGAAATGAAAGTACATCAGCAAAGATGCAATCTTTAATGCAGTATGCTGATTCACTCATTTTATTTAGCTCCTTCACACTGTGGGGGCTCAGTAACTCATCCAAGTAACATCCCTAGCCATCGGCCATCGCGGTTTTAAGTGTCAGCCGTGGCTCAGTGGGCAGCACCCTCGCCTCGGAGTCAGAAAGTTGTGGGTTTAAGTCCGACTCCAGAGAATTGAGCACAAAAATCCAGGCTGACACTCCCAGTGCAGTGCTGAGGGGGTGCTGCACTGTCGGAGGTGCCGCCTTTCGAATGAGATGTTAAAACATCCCCCCCCTCGGGGGGGTGGGGGGGGGGGACATAAAAGATCTCATGGCACTATGAGCAGGGGAGTTATCCCCAGTGTCCTGGTCAATGCTTATCCCTCAATCAGCACAACAAAAAAAGATTATCTGGTCATTATCACGTTGCTGTTTGTGGGAGCTTGCTGTGCTGATACATTCCCTACATTACAACAGTGACTGCACTTCAAAAGTACTTCACTCAAGTCAATCAGAATTCTTCTGAAACTATCTATTTTTTAAAGGGGTATTAACGATGAGACAAGAATCAGGTTGGGGATTCGCTTTTTTTGACGAGGTTTCCCAAATTTGAAGGTTTTGTGTTGTAGTTCAAGGGCTTATGTTCATTTAAGCATTTTATTGTACGTTTGATTTCATAGGGGAAGATTTGATTTTCCTCCGTGAATTGTAGCAAATGTGCTAACCTGTTTATAAATATTAGTTTCATGATTGTGCAGTACACAGCAGACTAAGGAAGTCACCCCCCCCATAGTGTTTAATCCAATGTTGTGTTATAAATTCCTGCTCCCTCAATGGAATGAACTGAACCGATCCAATTTGTGCGCATTGTGACAATCTGGCCAAAAGAGGGAACTACCTGGTCAAAATATTTTTTTAGCAACTGTAGACAAGCATCCAATCCAATCGGTGTAGAAACCCCTGGGGCTCCCTTCACTGCCAGTCTGGTGTCTGAGTTGCATTGGTTCCTGGCAGTATTGGTAGATGCCAAGCTCAACTGCTCATTTTTTCACTGTCTGCCAGCTGCCGCTTTTGTCACTAGTTGGATTGGCCAACAGAGCCCGAGCATTTCCCGCAGAGGTAGATAGTCTTCATCCCATCGTCTGGGATGTCTTACTGGAGTGCTGGCTAAGAACTTGAGTCTTGAAATTACTGTCGGTGATATTAGCAGACAAACATTCAGAGGGGAGAAATTCAGTTGGTTATATCCAGCCATTAGCGCCCCAGAGGATCGCTAACGGGGAGCTAAGCCCCTCCCGCCCCAGCGCTGTGCCATCAGCGCCCGCCGCAAACTTCACCGAAGGTTTAGCGGCGGTGCTGACAATTTGCGCTGCGCTCACTAGCCCCGCCCACTGGGTGATGTCATTGAGTGTGCAACGCCCCCATAGCGCCGCGTTGGCTAACTTCACTCTCTCGCCTGCCGTAGCGCCCGGCGCTGAGACCGGCGGGGAAAGCAGTTGATCCAGCAACGATCCCGAGGCGATATCGTCCGGAGTGCGAGGTAAGGGCTGAAATTTCAGTTTTTAAATGCTTATTTATTTGTTGCAGGAGTGGGGAAGTGTGGGTGAGGTTTACTGAAAATGTCACCAGGATTTCTTCTTTCACCTTCAGGTGTTATGATGCCAGCATCCTAGCGGCAAAAGACTGAGTGGGCCTCCTGCGCTATCGCTCTGTTCGAGCCCAAGGAGGAGTGTGCAACGTTTCTCTTAGCGCTCCGCTCTCCTCTTGGGGCGATACAACCGAATATCCCACTGTGAGGCGACAATGACCTTTGCTGAAGTTCGCGACAGGCGCTGATGGCACAGCGCTGGGGTGGCAGGGGCTTAGCTCCCCGTTAGCGATCCTCTGGGGCGCTAATGGCTGGATATAACCAACCGAATTTCTCCCCTCTGAATGTTTGTCTGTTAATATCACCGACAGTAATTTCAAAACTTAAGTTCTTAGCCAGCGCTCCAGTAAGACATCCCAGGCGATGGGATGAAGACTATCTCCCTCTGCGGGAAATGCTCGGGGCTCTGTTGGCCAACCCAACTAGTGACAAAAGCGGCTGCTGGCAGACAATGAAAAAATGAGCAGTTGCGCTTGGCATCGGCCAATACTGCCAGGAGCCAATACAACTCAGACACCAGGCTGGCAGTGAAGGGAGAAACTGCTCATAGGGCCTTGTATCTTCAGAATAAACAGAGCTAAAGTCCCAGGGGTTTCTGCACCTATTGGATTGGATGCTTGCCTACAGTTGCTAAAAAAAAGCCAGTTGACATTGACCGTCACCGTCACCACCTCAAAGTGGGCCAGACCTTAACCCACTTAATATGAACTTTCATCATCATCATAGGCAGTCCCTCAAAATCGAGGAAGACTTGCTTCCACTCTGAAAGTGAGTTTTTAGGTGACTGTACAGTCCAATACGGGAATTACAGTCTCTGTCACAGGTGGGACAGACAGTGGTTGAAGGAAAGGGTGGGTGGGGAGTCTGGTTTGCCGCACGCTCCTTCCGCTGCCTGCGCTTGGTTTCTGCACGCTCTCGGCGATGTGACTCGAGGTGCTCAGCGCCCTCCCGGAAGCTCTTCCTCCACTTAGGGCGGTCTCTGGCCAGGGATTCCCAAGTGTTGGTGGGAATGTTGCATTTTATCAAGGAGGATTTGAGGGTGTCCTTGAAACGTTTCCTCTGCGCACCTGGGACTCGTAGGAGTTCTGAGTAGAGCACTTGCTTTGGGAGTCTTGTGTCAGGCATGCGAACAGTGTGGCCCGCCCAACGGAACTGGTCGAGTGTGGTCAGTGCTTCGATGCTGGGGATGCTGGCCTGATCGAGAACACTGACCTTTGTGCGTCTGTCCTCCCAGGGGATTTGCAGGATCTTGCGGAGGTGTCTACTGTACATGGTCCACGTCTCTGAGCCATACAGGAGGGCGAGTATCACGACAGCCCTATAGGCCATGAGCTTGGTGCCAGATTTGAGGGCCTGATCTTCGAACACTCTCTTCCTCAGGCGGCTGAAGGCTGCACTGGTGCAGTGCCTCCAGATGAACCTGAAGCATCCAATGGCACGGTTTACTGACACAGGACCTGATTTTAGGATCAAACCAATTCAAATTGAAAATGCCAGACTCGACGCATTGTAAGAAATTCTCTGGACAGGTTGTTGGGGAACAAATAACAGACTGCTTTCTCCGAAATAAGGCAGGCAGCAACTCTGGCAGCGGAAAGTACAGAAAGGAGTTACAAAGCTCTAGAAATGGAGGGCTAAATGCCTGAATGATGGCCTCAAATTAGTGAGTCAGTCTTTATTATTCAGCTCTCCGAAGCTGGAATTCCTCACACCACCCCCCCCACCCGCCCCCCGCCCCCCCAACGCCCCAACCCCCCCCCAGGCAAGTTGCCAAATAGAATTTTCCACCCCTGCTGCTCTGTGACAAAATGCAGGGCCTACATTAATACATTAACATGCAGCAGATAAGTTGCTGCTTTTCTTGCGTCAATCCGTCTTTGCCATATTAAAAAGTCAAGCAGCCGCTGCTCGCGCTGAGAGCCTGGTCGACAGAGAGTCGAAATCATCTCGGCAAGCCCTGTAAACACGTGAGCTACAAAGGCAGCATCATTTGCAAGCTCACACATGTGCTAAAGTGCTCAACAGGCTGATTCTGCTAGCTGATGTAAAGGAAACCTTTGTGAATGACTCTTACTGTATCTTCTTCTTCTTTAGCAGTCCCCCGGAGTCGAGGGTGACTTGCTTCCACACTAACACGAGTTCTCAGGTGGCTAATGGGACCAATGCGGGACCTACAGTCTCTGTCACAGGTGGGGCAGACGGGGTGGTCGGAGGGACGGGTGGGTGGGGGGGCTTGGGTTGTCGTGCGCTCCTCCCGCTGTTTGTACTTGGCTCCCGCGTGCTCCCGGTGAAGAGACTCGAGGTGTTCCGCGCCTTCCCGGATGCTCCTCCTCCGCTTTGAGCGGTCTCGGGCCAGGGATTCCCAAGAGTCAGTGGGGATGTTGCATTTTTTCAAAGAGGCTCTGAGGTTGTCCTCTGAGGATTCCGCCCACTAAGGGGCACAATGGACATGATCTTCACCACGCGACAAATCCAAGAAAAATGTAGGGAGCAGCATCAACCTCTGTACATGGCCTTCTTTGACCTCACAAGGGCCTTCGACTCTGTCGACTGCGAGGGATTATGGAGTGTCCTTCTAAAATTCGGCTCGCCTCAAAAATTCGTCTGACTGTAGAGTGATGATGCAGTGACTTTAAAAGTCAACGCAGTTACAGACTTTAAACATAATGCAATACGAGGATTGGATTTCCACACATCTCTTACCTGTCAACCTTAAGATGTGAAGAAATTACTTTACTACCTGTTCCAATCTATGGCAACATGGTGTTGAAACCGATATTAAAGTGGCTGCAGTTTTTGAGACTGATTCATGAAAACGCACCTGCTGTCTGCATTAACCCTAAACTTCACCTTTAATGACTAATTCCTCGGTGGATTATGACGGGCAGAGAGAGTTTAATATCAAATGACTACCAGAATGAATCATCTGATGCTTTCCTATCTCAATAGTCATTAGTCAAACCAATAGTTCACCAATTAGACATTATCACTGCCTTCAAAAAGGCATTACTGAAATTGGAGAACCATTGACTTATTCAATCAAGTAATGGACATTCTCAAGGCCAACACTGGTGAAAACATGATTTCACATTTTATAAAGAGTTGCTGTCAGCAGCTAACGCATTCTATATCAGTAGGCGTAGCTTTGTAAATCTTGCAGTGCATTGGGCATAGCCTTGTTAAAATGACTTTCTTTCCAAATGGGAATGTATCCAAGGTGCAAAGAAGGGCCTTTATTTTCTGCACACTGCAATGGCCCATTGATTGAAGGTAATTGTTGGGAAGGGGACTCCGGTCCAAAAGCAACACAGTTGTCAACTGTTCCAGACTATGATGGATGCCCTGGATCCAAGATCACATTTCCATACTGTCCCACATTACATTTGTTTTGTCGCACAATTGCACAATTGAGCCCTGAGTAAATGGTTATTCTCAGCCATTACAGCCAGTTAAACGAGGGAGTCAAATAACATGGCAAACAGAAAGTGGGAAAGAGATAGTTTTGTACTGGTCCCGGGCTTCGCTTAGCTAAGCAGTTTTAAAACAAATTTAAGATGCCAGACTAAGAACAGAAGGGAGCAAGTTATTGTATTGGCATAGTGTGCTTTAGAAAGGTGACTAAAACGCTTTCATTTAAAGCTACCCAAATGCTGAACATTTCATTGAGGAGTCTTCTTCTTTGTGCAGACTCAGCTGCCAAGGTATTTAAAAAAAAAAGGAGACAGTAACTAAAGTGCCCTTTGGAAGCATCACTGTGTAGTGGGAAACAAAGCCGACAAAATAAATAAGCGACACTGACAATAAAACAGAGAAGCAAACGGCAATCAGTGAAAAGGCCAACAACGCACTCAGGGCCTGTGTGATATCCCGTCTGTTATGTCTCTGTAAAGCATGCACTCCCATGTTCCGCCACCAGGGAGCGCATCCCCTGAAGTCCCAAGGGATCCCAACATCCCTTAGGAGCACTGTATATAAGCCGGTCTCTAAGGCCTGTTCCTCACTCTGGAGTGTCTTATTAAAGACTGAGGTCACTGTTACTTTAACCTCCCTGTGTGCAGCGTAATCTGTGTTAGGAACGCAATAACTGGCGACGAGTATACGAATCTAACACAAAGATGCAGCAAACTGTGGCATCCTGGAGAATTCTTGGAGTGTGAGGACTGGGAAGCGTATGTCGAATGGCTAGACCAGTACTTTGTAGCCAACGAGCTGGACAGAGAAGAAGCATTGCAAAAAGGAGAGCGATCCTCCTCACGGTCTGCAGGGCACCGACCTAAAGCCTCATAAAGAATCTCCTGGCTCCGGTGAAACCCACAGATAAGTCGTATGAGGAGCTGTGTACACTGGTTCGGGAGCATCTTAACCCGAGGGAGAGCGTGCTGATGGCGAGGTATCGGGTCTACACGTGCCAGCGATCTGAAGGTCAAGAAATGGCGAGCTACGTCGCCGAGCTAAGGTGACTTGAAGGACAATGTGAGTTTGATGGCTACCTGGAACAAATGCTCAGAGACTTTTTTGTACTGGGCATTGGCCACGAGACCATCCTACGAAAACTTTTGACTGCAGAGACAACGACCCTCAGTAAGGCCATTGCGATAGCACAGGCGTTTATGTCCACCAGTGATAACACCAAACAAATCTCTCAGCACACAAGTACTAGCAATGTTCATACATTAACTGGAACTGTGTTTGCGAGCAGAAATATACAGGGCAGAAACCACGAGTCTGCAACTGCCAGCAGGCCTCAGGTGACCCAGATGACTCAGAGTCCGCAACAAAGGATGAATGCAAGGCAATTCACACCTTGTTGGCGTTGTGGAGGCTTCCATTCAGCCTATTCATGCCACTTCAAAGGATATGTTTGCAAGAGCTGTGGAACAATGGGCACCTCCAACGAGCTTGCAGACGAGCTGCAAGCTCTGCAAAACCTGCTAACCACCACGTGGCAGAGGAAGATCGGTCCATGGTGGATCAAAGCAATTTCGAGCCCCAGAGAGAGGAGGCAGATGCTGAAGTACACCGGGTGCACACATTTTCGATGAAATGTCCACCTAAATGCTAAATGTAAAATTGAATGGCTTACTCATAGCCATGGAACTGGACACTGGTGCTAGCCAATCCATCATGAGTAAAAAGATGTTTGAGAGACTGTGGTGCAACAAGGCACTCAGACCAGCCCTGAGCCCCATCCACATGAAACTGAGAACATACACCAAAGAGCTTATCACTGTCCTGGGCAGCGCCATGGTCAAGGTCACCTACGAGGACACGGTGCACGAACTGCCGCTCTGGATTGTCCCGGGCGATGGCCCCAACTGCTTGGAAGGAGCTGGCTGGGCAAAATCTGCTGGAACTGGAATGATATCCGAGCACTATCACATGTCGATAAGGCCTGATATACCCAGGTTCTTAATAAATGTCCTTCCCTTTTTGAGCCAGACATTGGAAACTCTTCCGGGGCGAAGGTGCTGATCCACTTGGTCCCAGAGGCACGACCCATTCACCACAAGGCGTGAGCGGTAACTCACATGATGAGGGAGAGAGTGGAAATCGAGCTGGACAGGCTGCAACGCGAGGGCATCATCTCCCCAGTGGAATTCAGCGAGTGGGCCAGCCTGATTGTTCCAGTATTCAAAAGTGATGGCACGATCAGGATTTGCGGCGATTATAAAGTAACTATTAATCGTTTCTCGTTACAGGACCAATACCCGCTACCTAAGGCAGACGACCTATTTGCGACGCTGGTAGGAGGCAAGATGTTCACCAAGCTCGACCTGACTTCGGCCTACATCACGCAGGAGCTGGAGGAGTCTTCGAAGGGCGTCACCTGCATCAACACGCACAAGGCACTGTTCATCTACAAAAGATGCCCGTTTAAAATTCGGTCGGCTGCAGCGATCTTCCAGAGAAACAGGAAGACCTACTCAAGTCGGTACCATGCACGGTGGTTTTTCAGGGAACCGTCAAGCACCGACAAAACCTGGAGGAGGTCCTCCTACAACTGGATCGCGTAGGGCTGCGGCTGAAGAAGTCGAAATGCGTCTTCATGGCAACAGAAGTGGAGTTTTTGAGGAGAAGGATCGCGGCGGACGGCATTCGGCCCACAGACTCCAAGACAGAGGCTATCAGGAACGCGCCCAGGCCACAGAACATCACGGAGCTGCGGTCATTCCTGGGACTCCTCAACTATTTTGGTAACTTCCTACCAGGGGTAAGCACCCTCTTAGAGCCCCTACATGTGTTGTTGCGCACAGGTGAGAACTGGGTATGGGGAAAAAAACAAGTAATTGCTTTTGAGAAAGCCAGAAACATTTTATGCTCCAACAAGCTGCTTGTATTGTATAACCAGTGTAAAAGACTTGTGCTAGCATGTGATGCATCATCGTATGGAGTCGGGTGTGTATTACAACAAGCTAGCATTGCGGGGAAGTTGCAACCTGTTGCCTGTGCTTCCAGGAGCTTGTCTAAGGCCGAGAGGGCCTACAGCATGATTGAGAAAGAGGCATTAGCGTGTATGTTCGGGGTAAAGAAAATGCAACAGTACCTGTTTGGCCTCAAGTTTGAGCTGGAAACCGATCACAAGCCCCTCATAACAAGGGGATAAATACTAATGCCTCAGCCTGCATACGAAGGTGGGCACTCACGCTATCACCGTATAACTATACCATACGCCACAGGCCAGGCTCTCAGTTGGCTACCATTGCCCACCACGGGGGTGGAAATGGCGCAGCCTGCAAACTTGTTGATGGTGGCGCAGCCCGCAGACTTGTTGATGGTCATGGAAGCATTTGAAAATGATAAATCACCTGTCACGGCCCGCCAGATTAGGACTTGGACCAGCCAAGATCCTCTGCTGTCCCTAGTAAAAAACTGTGTACTGCATGGGAGCTGGGCCAGCATCCCCGTTGAAATGCAAGAGCTAATCAAGCCGTTCCAGCGATGAAAGGACGAGCTGTCCATTCAGGCAGACTGCCTGTTTTGGGGTAACCGCGTAGGGCTCCCCAAAAAGGGCAGGGAGACGTTCATCTCAGATCTCCACAGCACACACCCGGGTATAATAATGATGAAAGCAATAGCCAGATCCCACGTGTGGTGGTCCGGTATCGACTCTGACATTGTGTACGACAATGCAGCGTGTGTGCTCAGTTGAGCAACGCGCCCAGAGAGGCACCACTAAGTTTGTGGTCCTGACCCTCCAGACCATGGTCGAGGATCCATGTCGACTATGCGGGCCTGTTTCTCGGTAAAATGTTCCTGGTGGTGGTGGTGGATGCTTTTTCAAAATGGATTGAATGTGAAATAATTTCGGGAAGCACCGCCACCACCACGGCTTGCCTGACATACTGCTCAGTGACAATGGGCCATATTTCACCAGTGCTGAATTTAAAGAATTCATGACCCGCAATGGGATCAAACATGTCACCTCGGCCCCGTTTAAACCAGCCTCCAATGGGCAGGCAGAGCGGGCAGTACAAACCATCAAACAGAGCCTTAAACGAGTCACAGGAGGCTCACTCCAAACCCGCCTGACCCGAGTACTGCTCAGCTACCGCACGAGACCCCACTTGCTCACAGGGGTGCCACCAGCTCAGCTACTCATGAAAAGGACACTTAAAACCAGACTCTTGCTGGTTCACCCCAACCTGTATGATCAGGTAGAGAGCAGGCAGCAGCAACAAAATGTAAACGATGGTCGCGCCACTGTGTCACGGGAAATTGATCTGAATGACCCTGTGTATGTGCTAAACTATGGTCATGGTCCCAAGTGGATCGCAGGCACGGTGAAGCTAAAGAAGGGAATAGGGTGTTTGTAGTCAAACTAGACAATGGACAAATTTGCAGAAAGCACCTGGACCAAACGAGGCTGCGGTTCACAGACTGCCCTGAACAACCCACAGCAGACACCACCTTTTTTGAGCCCACAACACACAACCAAAGGATCAACGACACCACCCCGGACCAGGAAATTGAACCCATCACGCCCAACAGCCCAGCAAGGCCAGGCTCACCCAGCAGCCCTGCAGGGCCAACAACACGCCAGCCCAGCGAGGGCACAGCCAACACACCAGAACAGACATTTGTACCAAGGCGGTCCACCAGGGAAAGAAAGGCTCCCGACCGCCTCACCTTGTAAATAGTTTTCACTTTGACTTTGGCGGGGGGAGTGATGTTGTATATCTGTAAAGCATGCACTCCCATGTTCCGCCACCAGGGAGCGCACCCCTGAAGTCCCAAGGGATCCCAGCATCCCTTGGGAGCACTGTATATAAGCCGGCCCCTAAGGCCTGTTCCTCACTCTGGAGTGTCTTAATAAAGACTGAGGTCACTGTTACTTTAACCTCCCTGTGTGCAGCCTCATCTGTGCTCGGAACACAATACCATCAGCATTCGGAATGGTCACGGTGGCTTCATCAGCCTGTGTAAATCATAACGGGCCGTAAATTCCTGCCTCGCCGGGTGCGTACGACCCACTCGGCAAGGCCTCGCAAGTGCCGGTTCTTGGGCCACGGACTGTGCATGTGCCAAGAACTGGCTTTAGCGATCTGTCGTCAGAGCGTACACACCCGGGAAACGGAGATTTGGGGAGCGGAGATTTGCATTATTTGCCCAACTCCTGCCCGGTGAATGTTCTTCAAACTCTTATGCCTGGTTAAAAGCAGGAGCATAGCTTACTTTTACCAATGAAAGAATTTTAAAGCACAGAAAAATTTAATTTAATCATTCTATTTTATCTTAAAAGACTCTGATTATTAAGGTAAGTTTATTTTTAACACTATTAAAACATATTAAAAAACATTCAAACATTTAATTTTTTTTCTAAAACATTTCATTACGTTCAATTTCAATTAATCTTAAATATGTGAGATGTTTTTTTAAATTTATTGTGTTGTGTTTGTTGTTTTTGGGGATTATTCTCATTGATAATAATGGGAGCCCGTACAAATGGAGTTCCC